>NC_000076.6:10558042-11158042 GCF_000001635.26 Mus musculus
CCGCGGTGGCCGACGCGCCCTGTTGCCCTAGTCCCTCGCCCGCCATGGGTGCCACGGCCTAGGGAACTTCTTCCCCAAAGGCCGACCTGACAGATACTCCGTCCGCGCAGTCACGCGAGTCACCGGACCCGGAACCTACTGCGCGCTGCTGGCCCAGAACAGTCTGGGTGCACCCTGCACAGGGCGAGCCTGGTCCCGGCACTTCCTCTTCCCTGGCTACCCTGAGCGGTCCACAGCGCCCCCTGCTGGCCTTAGACAAGGGGAGCCTGGAGGTCAGTGCCAGGGCTGGTCCATGATGTCAAGTAACCAGGGGTAGTGGTCAGATGACAGAACTTGCAAAGGACTAAGGCTGAGTACGCTGATAAATCTAGTTTAACTTTAGAGGAAGCTTCATGCTGCTTTCCATGACTAGAATTTCCATCGTCTGCTATGCTGTGCAAGCATTCTCTTTTCTTCACACCTTAGCCAACCCTTACTATGTCTCGTTGATTTGGGAATAGCTATCCTGATAAGTGTGAGGTTATGCCAGCATGGGGTTTTGATTGACAGTTCCCTGATGGTTACTGATGTCAAGTTCTTTTGTTATACACACGTTGGCCATCTGTATATTCTCTTTAGAAAAATGTTCCTTCAGATCGTTTTGCCTATTCTGTATGTTTGTTCTGTATGTTTGGTGTCCAACAATGTGAACTCCTTAATGTTTGGATGTGCGGCTTACATATATTTACTCCCAGTCTGTAGACTTCTTTTTCATTTTGCTTCGGTGGCCAAAGAAATTTCTAGTTAGTGAACTTTCATTTGTCTGTTTTAGCTTTGGCGTGATTTCCGATATCCGTTGCTAAGCTCAGTGCCAACATGTGACCCAGAAATACATACTTTGAGGATATACCTCTTTTTCACTCCTTTTTTATTTTTTAAACTAGTATATTTTATTTTAAAATACAAAACTCACTATTGACAAATTTTTAATCATCAAAATTATTTATTATTATAAATATATAGTATATATAATAATACACTACATATATTATAAATGCCTTTAAAATATACATGACATCATCTGAGGCTAAAGTAACATGCTCTCAACCAGTTTTTAAAATATATTTGGAATATTAAACATGATAGAAGTAGAAGAAAATCTCTTATGATGTCCTCTATGAAAGGAAATTGTGACAAGTTCCTAATTAGACAGAAATGGCTCATCTCCAAGGGAGAATATGCCACATACCTGTGGCTTCATAGAATGAATTGAGTAGTGTTACTTCTGTTTCTAATTTGTGGAATAGTTTGAAGAGTATTGGTATTAGGTCTTCTTTGAAGGTCTGATAGAATTCTGCACTAAACCTATCAGGCTTTTTGTGACTGGGAGAGTTTTGATGACTGCTTCTATTTCTTTAGGGCTATGGGACGGTTTAGAAGGTTTACCTGATCCTGGTTTAACTTTGGTACCTGATATCTGTCTAGAAAATTGTCCATTTCATCCAGGTTTTCCAGTTTTGTTGAGTATGGGCTATTGTAGTAGGATCTGATGAATTTTTAAATTTCCTCGGTTTCTGAGGTTATGTCTCCCTTTTCATTTCTGATTTTGTTAATGAGTACTGTCTCTGTGCCCTCTGTCTGGTTAAGGGTCTATCTATCTTGGTGATTTTCTCAAAGAACCAGCTCCTGATTTTGTTGACTCTGTGTATAGTTCTTTTTGTTTTCACTTGGTTGATTTCAGCCCTGAGTTTGATTATTTCCTGCCATCTACTCCTCTTGGGTATATTTGCTTATTTTTGTTCTAGAGCTTTCAGGTGTGCTGTTAAGGTAGGTGCTAGTGTATGCTCTCTCCAGTTTCTTTTTTGAGGCACTCAGAGCTATGAGTTTTCCTCTTAGCACTGCTTTCATTGTGTCCCACAAACTTAGGTATGTTGTGCCTTCATTTTCATTAAATTCTAAAGTCTTTAATTTCTTTATTTCTTCCTTGACCATGTTATCATTGAATAGGGTTCAGCTTCCATGTATATGTGGGCTTTCTGCTGTTTTTGTTGCTTTTGAATACCAGCCTTAGTCTGTGGTGATCTAATAAGATGCATGGGATTATTTTAATCTTCTTGTATCTGTTGAGACCTTTCTTGTGACCGATTATATGGTCAGTTTTGGAGAAGATACCATGAGGTGCTGAGAAGAAGGTATATTCTTTTGTTTTAGGATGAAATGTTCTATAGATATCTGTTAAAACCATTTGATTCATAACTTCTGTTAATTTCAGTGTGTCTCTGTTTAGTTTATGTTTCCATGGTCTGTCTATTGATGAGAGTGGGGTGTTGAAGTCTCACACACTATTATTGTGTGAGGTGCAAAGTGTACTTTGAGCTTTAGCAAAGTTTATTTTATAAATGTTGCCATTGTATTTGGAGCATAGATGTTCAGAACTGAGAGTTCTTGGTAGATTTTTCCTTTGATGAGTATGAAATGTTCTTCCTAATCCTTGTTCATACTTTTGGTTGAAAGTTCACTTTATTTGATATTAGAATGGCTACTCTGGCTTGTTTTTTGGGACTATTTAGTTGGAAAATTGTTTTCTAACCCTTTTCTCTGAGGTAGTGTTTGTCTTTGACACTGAGGTTCATTTCCTGTATGCAGTATAATGCTGGGTCCTGTTTAGGTATCCAGTCTAATAGTCTATGTCTTTGTATTGAGGAATTTAATCCATTGATGTTAAGAGATATTAAGGGATAGTTATTGTTACTTCCTGTTATTTCTGGTGTTATTTTTATGTTTGTGTGGCTATCTTCTTTTTGGTTTGTTGAAAGAAGATTGCTTTCTTGCTTTTTTCAGTGTGTAGTTTCCCTCCTTTTATTGGTGTTTTCCATCTATTATCCTTTGTAGGGCTGGATTTGTGGAAAGATGCTGTGTAAATTTGTTTTTGTCATGAAATATCTTGGTTTCTCAATCTATGGTATTTGAGAATTTTGCTGGGTATAGTAGCCTGGGTTGGCACTTGTGTTCTCTTTAGTGTCTGTATGAAATCTGCCTAGGATCTTCTAGCTTTCATAGTCTCTGATGAGAAGTCTGGTGTAATTCTGATAGGACTGCCTTTATGTTACTTGACCTTTTCCCCTTACTGCTTTTAATATTCTTTCTCTGTTTGGTGCATTTGGTATTTTGACTATTATATGATGGGAGGAATTTCTTTTCTTGTCCAATCTATTTGGAGCTCTCTAAGATTCTTATATGTTTGTGGGCATCATTTTCTTTAGGTTAGGGAAGCTTTCTTCTATAATTTTGTTGAAGATATTTACTGGCCCTTTAAGTTGGGAATCTTCACTCTCTTCTATACCTATTATCCTTAGGTTTAGTCTTCTCCCTTGTGTCCTGGATTTCCTGGATGTTTTGGGTTAGGAGCTTTTTGCATTTTGCGTTTTCTTTGAGTGTTGTCTCAATGTTTTCTATGGTGTCTTCTGCACCTGAGATTCTCTTCTAGCTCTTGTATTCTGTTGCTGATGCTTGAATTTTTGACTCCTGATCTCTTTCCTAGGTTTTCCCTCTTCAGGATTGTCTCCCTTTGTGGTTTCTTTATTGTTTCTAATTCCATTTTTAGATCCTGGATGGTTGGTTTTTGTTTTTGTTTTTGTTTTTTTTCACTTTCTTCAACTGTTGGTTGTGTTTTCCTGTAATTCTTTAAGGGATTTTTGTGTTTCCTCTTTAAGGGCTTTTCTACCTGCTTACCTGTGTTCTCCTTTATTTCTTTAAGGGAGTTATCTATGTGTTTCTTAAAGTCCTTTATCAGCATCATGAGATATGATTTTAAATCAGAATCTTGCTTTTCTGGTATATTAGGTTATCCAGAGCTCACTGTTGTGGGAGAACTGGATTTTAAAGATGCCAAGTATCTTGGCTTCTGTTGCTTATGTTCTTGCCTTGCCTCTCACCGCCTGGTTATCTCTGGTGTTACCTGATCTTGCTGTCTCTGAATGTGGCTTGTCCCTCCTACAAGCCTGTGTGTCCGTACTCCTGGTAGACTAGTTCTCTTCTGGAGGAATTTGGATATGGAGAGCTGTGGCACAGATTCAGCTCCGGGGTACAGATGGAAACCAGAAGGATCCTGTCCCTGGCTTTTCCTTGGTTTCTCTATCCTGATTGTTCTGGGAGGGTCCCTCTTGGGACAGAAATTTGAACAGAAGTGGTGGTCTTACCTGTGATCACATTTCTGGGGGATCTGTGTTCTCCCTGTAGTTGTTAGGTTTGAAGTGCTGTGGCACAGGATCAGCTCTGGGCACTGTAGCTGAGGATATACCCTTAAGAAATGAAATCAGCGTCTACACAGAGGTGACTGTACACCTAAATTCATAACAGTATTATCCACAATAGCCAAGAATGGAAGCATCCATGAGCAGAAGAAAGAAAACTATATTGAGTAAGTATACATATATTTACATTTACAAAAATGTTTGTATACACACACACACACACACACACACACAATGGTTTACTCTTTGGTCTTATAATGGATGTAACAAAATGGGTGAAAACAGAGGACTTGTTGCTAAGAGAAGTTGGCCTGGCCCATAATGAGATGGGCTACACTGAAGTGCTTATTGTTAGATCCCAGGTGCCTCCCTAGTAGAGGGATTAGTCGTGTCTCCCACTCCTGCCCCCTGAAACGTATTGACCTTCGCAGGCCCTTCACCAAGCTGCAAAACTAGGTGCTCCAAGACAAGACAGGGCAATAGGTTTAGTTTGCCTAACAGGGCCAAGGCAACCTAAGCCACAGCATATCCTATCAAATACCTCCACAAAAGACATAAACTAAGATCTCCATCCTTTAAACATATATGAAGGTGAGAAATATCGCGTGTTCTATGGGATACTGTCCTCCATCTGCTTCTTCATCTGTTAGTAGCACTCACTCACACCCCAACACCCAAACATTCACACATCCAGCTTGGTTTTGTTCCTTTTGCATAAGTACCGAGGAGTGAAATTTCTGGATCATCTAGCACTGCTATTTACGTTTGGGGGATCAGCATCATACTATCTCCCACAATGCCTGTAATATTGTCATTTGCAAAGATCCAGAATTTCTAACAGAGTCCCAGGTGCTGTCAACGCTGGGACCATACTTTGGTTTAGAGTTGAGTCATTTCTGTGTCTGACTTAACCAGAAAGCTTATTTTCTAAGGAACTCAAACCTTCTGTTTAGTCTTTTAGAAGGAAAAAACCTGGAATCTACATTTAGCAAACAGAGCTTATGAGCTTGAGGCACATAATATGACTTAAGAATGAAGACTTTCATAATCCCAAGTAATGTAAGCATTGAACAGTATCTGAGCTGGGGATGGTTGTAAAATAGACAGGGAGAAAGATCTTATAATTCTAGATTGGTTTAATGGGGTGTGGTGGTTTGAATATGAGTGACACACAGAGTGAATGGCACTATTAGGAGGGGTAGCCTTATTGGAATATATGAGGCCTTGTTGGAGGAAGTGTGTCACTGTGGGAGTGGCTTAGATCCTCCTCCTAGCTGCCTGGAAGCCAGTCTCCTGTTTGCCTTAGGAACAAGATGTATAACTCTCAGTTCCTCCAGTGCCATACCTGTCTGGATGCGTCTCACCATTTATGATAATGAACTGAACCTCAGAACCAGTAAGCCAGTTCCAATTAAATGTTATCCTTTATAAGAGTTGCCTTGGTCATGGTATCTCTTTATAGCAATGGAAACCCTAACTAAGACATGGAGAAACAGTTTTTGTTTTCATATATAACAAAGAAAATAATACAAATATTCTGAGACTTGTGACTGAATGGGTTCCTTTACTTGAAATAAAATTTCTATTTACTGCATTTTGTTTTATCCTGAAATTCTTTTTTTTTATTGGATATTTCCTTGATTTACATTTCAAATGCTACTCCCTGTCTTAGTCAGGGTTTCTATACCTTCACATACATCATGACCAAGAAACAAGTTGGGGAGGAAAGTGTTTATTCAGCTTGCAATTCCATACTGCTGTTCATCACCAAGGAAGTCAGGACTGGAACTCAAGCAGGTCAGGAAGCAGGAGCTGATGCAGAGGCCATGGAGGGATGTTCTTTACTGGCTTGCTTCCCCTGGCTTGCTCAGCCTGCTCTCTTATAGAACCCAAGACTACCAGCCCAGAGATGGTCCCACCCAAAAGGTACCCTTTCCCATTGATCACTAATTGAGAAAATGCCTTACAGTTGGATCTCATAGAGGCATTTCCTCAACTGAAGCTCCTTTCTCTGTGATAACTCCAGCTGTGTCAAGTTGACACAAAACTAGCCAGTACAATTGACTCCTTGCCAACTAGACACACAAACACATCACTAGTAAGCCTCAACCCTTACATTTTTATTCATCCCTAAGATCTAAATAACTTTAAAAGTCCCACAGTCTTTACGTATTCTTAAAATTTCAATCTCTTTAAAATATCTATCTCTTTTAAAACCCAAAGTCTTTTTACAATTAAAAGTCTCTTAACTGTGGGTTCCACTAAAATAGTTTCTTCCTTCAAGAGGGAAAAATATCAGGGCACAGTCACAATCAAAAGCAAAAATTAAACTCCAATTGTCCAATGTCTGGAATCCAACTCGCAATCTTCTGGGCTCCTCCAAGGGCTTGGGTCACTTCTCCAGCCCTGTCCATTGTAGCACACAGCTTTTCCTCTAGGCTCCAGATGCCTGTACTCCACTGCTGCTGCTGTTCTTGTTGGTCATTCATGGTCCTGGTATCTCCAAATCACTTCATGACCCCTTCAGTCCTGGGCCATCAATTGCAACGGAGGCTGCACCTTCACCAATGGCCTTCCATGGCCTCTCACATTGCTGAGCCTCTGATGCTCTGTGTGACCCCTTCATGCCTTCAAAACCAGTACCACCTGGGTGACTCTTACACATTACCAAGTCCAGCCACAGCACAAGGTACAACCTTGGCTATCTCTAGAACACAGCCTCTGTGCTCTCAGAAAACACTTCCCAGAAGATGTCACCTCAGTGATGCTGGTCTCTTCTTAATCACCGTTAATTTCTTAGCTCCAGCTAACCAGCATCAATCATCCCAGTAATGCAAAAGTTTCACTTTAGTAGTTCTGGTTTCTTGTTAATCACAGCTGATTCTTCAGCTAACCAGAACCACAGAATCTTCACAATCAAAATAGCAACGGCCCTGAAAAGAGTCTTTAATCTTCCCTCTGAAATTACACAACCCAGGCCTCCATCTTCTGCACTGTTTTCAACATTATCTTCCAAGCTCCTACACAACATTTGACAGAGCTCTTAACAATGAATGGATCTTCAAGCCCAAAGTTCCAAAGTCCTTCTACAGTCCTCCCCAAAACATGGTCAGGTTGTCACAGGAATACCCCACTTCTGGTACCAATTTGCCTTAGTCAGGGTTTCTATTCCTTCACAAACATCATGACCAAGAAGCAAGTTGGGGAGGAAAATGTTTATTCAGCTTGCAATTCCATACTGCTGTTTATCACCAAGGAAGTCAGGACTGGAACTCAAGCAGGTCAGGAAGCAGGAGCTGATGCAGAGGCCACGGAGGGATGTTCTTTACTGGCTTGCTTCCCCTGGCTTGCTCAGCCTGCTCTCTTATAGAACCCAAGACTACCAGCCCAGAGATGGTCCCACCCAAAAGGTGCCCTTTCCCCTTGATCACTAACTGAGAAAATGCCTTACAGTTGGATCTCATGGAGGCATTTCCTCAACTGAAGCTCCTTTCTCTGTGATAACTCCAGCTTTGTCAAGTTGACACAAAACTAGCCAGTACACCCCCTTTCCAGGTTTCCCTCCCTCCAGGAAACACCCTATCCCATCCTCCCTCCCCATTTCTATTAGGGTGATTCCTCTACCCACCCACCCACTCCCACCTCCCCACCCTTGATTCCTCTATACTGGGCACCTATCAAGTCTTCATAGGACCAAGGACCTCTCCTTCCATTGATGCATGGCAAGGCCATCCTCTGCTATGTATGCAGCTGGAGACATGTGTATTCCTTTGTTGATGGCTTAGTGCCTGGGAGCTCTGGGGGTGGGGGGTGGGGGCGGACCTGGTTAGTTGATATTGTTGTTCTTCCTATGGAATTGCAAACCCCTTCAAATACCCTTCAACTCTATTAGGGACCCTGCACTCAGTACAATGGTTGGCTGTGAGCATCCCTATCACTAGAGATGGACTTTGAGGTTTCAGAAGCTCAAGCCAGGTCTAGTGACTCACTGACTCTGTGGATCCAGATGGAGAACTCTCAGCTAACTCTCTAGCACTGTGTCAAACAATTGTATAAGCACTGATTCAATCATTGTAACTAGTGTGTCACTATGAAATAATAACAACTAGTGTGGAATATGAAGGCTAGTGTCTCCACACAATTAGTAAATTCAATACCATTTAAGAATTATATTTGTCAAAATAAATTGTTGGATTTAGATAACTTCACATCTAAAACTGGGTGGAGCTGAGAGATGGCACAGGAGTAAGAGTACTGGCTGCTCTTCCAGAACACCAGGGTTGAATTCTCCACACCCTTATGGCAGTTCATAGCTGTCTGTAATTACAGTTGCAGGGTACCTTTTAAGATTCTGTGGGTACTAAGTGTGTGTGTGTGCGTGTGTGTGTGTGTGTATCACCGTACAGGCACAAACAAACAGGCAGGCAAGACACCCATACATGTAAAATATTTTAACTGGGTTCTGTACTTTCTCCATTTTTAATAAACAATACTAGAAGTCCTTGGAAGTGAAATAAGATAAAGAACAAATTAAACATATAGATATTGGGAAGTAAAAGAATCAATAAATGCAAATAGACATACACTATGATTCTAGAAGCAAATGGTTAAAATTACACTAATTAAATCTTTTTTTTTTTTTTTCATCATTATCCATCTTTTTTTTTTTTTCATTTTTTTTAATTAGGTATTTAGCTCATTTACATTTCTAATGCTATACCAAAAGTCCCCCTTACCCACCCACCCCCACTCCCCTACCCACCCACTCCCCCCCTTTGGCCCTGGCGTTCCCCTGTACCGGGGCACACAAAGTCTGAGTGTCCAATGGGCCTCTCTTTCCAGTGATGGCCGACTAGGCCATCTTTTGATACATATGCAGCTAGAGTCAAGAGCTCAGGGGTACTGGTTAGTTCATAATGTTGTTCCACCTATAGGGTTGAAGATCCCTTTAGCTCCTTGGGTACTTTCTCTAGCTCCTCCATTGGGAGCCCTGTGATCCATCCATTAGCTGACTGTGAGCATCCACTTCTGTGTTTGCTAGGCCCCGGCATAGTCTCACAAGAGACAGCTACATCTGGGTCCTTTCAGTAAAATCTTGCTAGTGTATGCAATGGTGTCAGCATTTGGAAGTTGATTATGGGGTGGATCCCTGGATATGGCAGTCTCTACATGGTCCATCCTTTCATCTCAGCTCCATACTTTGTTTCTGTAACTCCTTCCATGGGTGTTTTGTTCCCACTTCTAAGGAGGGGCATAGTGTCCACACTTCAGTCTTCATTTTGCTTGAGTTTCATGTGTTTAGGAAATTGTATCTTATATCGTGGGTATCCTAGGTTTTGGGCTAGTATCCACTTATCAGTGAGTACATATTGTGTGAGTTCCTTTGTGATTGTGTTACCTCAATCAGGATGATGCTCTCCAGGTCCATCCATTTGGCTAGGAATTTCATAAATTCATTCTTTTTAATAGCTGAGTAGTACTCCATTGTGTAGATGTACCACATTTTCTGTATCCATTCCTCTGTTGAGGGGCATCTGGGTTCTTTCCAGTTTCTGGCTATTATAAATAAGGCTGCTATGAACATAGTGGAGCATGTGTCCTTCTTACCAGTTGGGGCTTCTTCTGGATATATGCCCAGGAGAGGTATTGCTGGATCCTCCGGTAGTACTATGTCCAATTTTCTGAGGAACCGCCAGACTGATTTCCAGAGTGGTTGTACAAGCCTGCAATCCCACCAACAATGGAGGAGTGTTCCTCTTTCTCCACATCCTCGCCAGCATCTGCTGTCACCTGAATTTTTGATCTTAGCCATTCTCACTGGTGTGAGGTGGAATCTCAGGGTTGTTTTGATTTGCATTTCCCTGATGATTAAGGATGTTGAACATTTTTTCAGGTGCTTCTCTGCCATTCGGTATTCCTCAGGTGAGAATTCTTTGTTCAGTTCTGAGCCCCATTTTTTAAGGGGGTTATTTGATTTTCTGAGGTCCACCTTCTTGAGTTCTTTATATATGTTGGATATTAGTCCCCTATCTGATTTAGGATAGGTAAAGATCCTTTCCCAGTCTGTTGGTGGTCTTTTTGTCTTATAGACAGTGTCTTTTGCCTTGCAGAAACTTTGGAGTTTCATTAGGTCCCATTTGTCAATTCTCGATCTTACAGCACAAGCCATTGCTGTTCTGTTCAGGAATTTTTCCCCTGTGCCCATATCTTCAAGGCTTTTCCCCACTTTCTCCTCTATAAGTTTCAGTGTCTCTGGTTTTATGTGAAGTTCCTTGATCCACTTAGATTTGACCTTAGTACAAGGAGATAAGTATGGATCGATTCGCATTCTTCTACATGATAACAACCAGTTGTGCCAGCACCAATTGTTGAAAATGCTGTCTTTCTTCCACTGGATGGTTTTGGCTCCCTTGTCGAAAATCAAGTGACCATAGGTGTGTGGGTTCATTTCTGGGTCTTCAATTCTATTCCATTGGTCCACTTGTCTGTCTCTATACCAGTACCATGCAGTTTTTATCACAATTGCTCTGTAGTAAAGCTTTAGGTCAGGCATGGTGATTCCACCAGAGGTTCTTTTATCCTTGAGAAGAGTTTTTGCTATCCTCGGTTTTTTGTTATTCCAGATGAATTTGCAAATTGCTCCTTCTAATTCGTTGAAGAATTGAGTTGGAATTTTAATGGGGATTGCATTGAATCTGTAGATTGCTTTTGGCAAGATAGCCATTTTTACAATGTTGGTCCTGCCAATCCATGAGCATGGGAGATCTTTCCATCTTCTGAGATCTTCTTTAATTTCTTTCTTCAGGGACTTGAAGTTTTTATCATACAGATCTTTCACTTCCTTCGTTAGAGTCACGCCGAGATATTTTATATTATTTGTGGCTATTGAGAAGGGTGTTGTTTCCCTAATTTCTTTCTCAGCCTGTTTATTCTTTGTGTAGAGAAAGGCCATTGACTTGTTTGAGTTAATTTTATATCCAGCTACTTCACCGAAGCTGTTTATCAGGTTTAGGAGTACTCTGTTGGAATTTTTAGGGTCACTTATATATACTATCATATCATCTGCAAAAAGTGATATTTTGACTTCCTCTTTTCCAATTTGTATCCCCTTGATCTCCTTTTGTTGTCGAATTGCTCTGGCTAATACTTCAAGTACTATGTTGAAAAGGTAGGGAGAAAGTGGGCAGCCTTGTCTAGTCCCTGATTTTAGTGGGATTGCTTCCAGCTTCTCTCCATTTACTTTGATGTTGGCTACTGGTTTGCTGTAGATTGCTTTTATCATGTTTAGGTATTGGCCTTGAATTCCTGATCTTTCCAGAACTTTTATCATGAATGGGTGTTGGATCTTGTCAAATGCTTTTTCTGCATCTAACGAGATGATCATGTGGTTTTTGTCTTTGAGTTTGTTTATATAATGGATTACATTGATGGATTTTCGTATATTAAACCATCCCTGCATCCCTGGAATAAAACCTACTTGGTCAGGATGGATGATTGCTTTAATGTGTTCTTGGATTCGGTTAGCGAGAATTTTATTAAGAATTTTTGCATCGATGTTCATAAGAGAAATTGGTCTGAAGTTCTCTATCTTTGTTGGATCTTTCTGTGGTTTAGGTATCAGAGTAATAGTGGCTTCATAAAATGAGTTGGGTAGAATACCTTCTACTTCTATCTTGTGAAAAAGTTTGTGCAGAACTGGAGTTAGATCTTCTTTGAAGGTCTGATAGAACTCTGCACTAAACCCGTCTGGTCCTGGGCTTTTTTTTGGCTGGGAGACTATTAATAACTGCTTCTATTTCTTTAGGGGATATCGGACTGTTTAGAAGGTCAACTTGATCCTGATTCAACTTTGGTACCTGGTATCTGTCCAGAAATTTGTCCATTTCGTCCAGGTTTTCCAGTTTTGTTGAGTATAGCCTTTTGTAGAAGGATCTGATTGTGTTTTGGATTTCTTCAGGATCTGTTGTTATGTCTCCCTTTTCATTTCTGATTTTGTTAATTAGGATTTTGTCCCTGTGCCCTTTAGTGAGTCTAGCTAAGGGTTTATCTATCTTGTTGATTTTCTCAAAGAACCAACTCCTCGTTTGGTTAATTCTTTGAATAGTTCTTCTTGTTTCCACTTGGTTGATTTCACCCCTGAGTTTGATTATTTCCTGCCGTCTACTCCTCTTGGGTGAATTTGCTTCCTTTTTTTCTAGAGCTTTTAGATGTGTTGTCAAGCTGCTAGTATGTGCTCTCTCCTGTTTTTTCTTGAAGGCACTCATAGCTATGAGTTTCCCTCTTAGAAATGCTTTCATTGTGTCCCAAAGGTTTGGGTACGTTGTGGCTTCATTTTCATTAAACTCTAAAAAGTCTTTAATTTCTTTCTTTATTCCTTCCTTGACCAAGGTATCATTGAGAAGAGTGTTGTTCAGTTTCCATGTGAATGTTGGCTTTCTGTTATTTATTTTGTTATTGAAGATCAGCCTTAGTGCATGGTGATCTGATAGGATACATGGGACAATTTCAATATTTTTGAATCTGTTGAGGCCTGATTTGTGACCTATTATGTGGTCAATTTTGGAGAAGGTACCATGAGGTGCTGAGAAGAAGGTATATCCTTTTGTTTTAGGATAAAATGTTCTGTAGATATCTGTCAGATCCATTTGTTTCATCACTTCTGTTAGTTTCAGTGTGTCCCTGTTTAGTTTCTGTTTCCATGATCTGTCCATTGGTGAAAGTGGTGTGTTGAAGTCTCCCACTATTATTGTGTGAGGCGCAATGTGTGCTTTGAGCTTTACTAAAGTTTCTTTAGTGAATGTGGCTGCTCTTGTATTTGGAGCATAGATATTCAGAATTGAGAGTTCCTCTTGGAGGATTTTACCTTTGATGAGAATGAAGTGTCCCTCCTTGTCTTTTTTGATGTCTTTGGGTTGGAAGTCAATCTTATCAGATATTAGGATGGCTACTCCTGCTTGTTTCTTCATACCATTTGCTTGGAAAATTGTTTTCCAGCCTTTCATTCTGAGGTAGTGTCTATCTTTTTCTCTGAGATGAGTTTCCTGTAAGCAGCAAAATGTTGGGTCTTGTTTGTGTAGCCAGTTTGTTAGTCTATGTCTTTTTATTGGCGAGTTGAGACCATTGATGTTAAGAGATATTAAGGAAAAGTAATTGTTGCTTCCTGTTATTTTAGTTGTTAAAGGTGGCATTCTGTTCTTGTGGCTGTCTTCTTTTAGGTTTGTTGAGGGATTACCTTCTTGTTTTTTCTAGGGCGTTGTTCCCGTTCTTGTATTGGTTTTTTTCTGTTATTATCCTTTGAAGGGCTGGATTCGTGGAGAGATAATGCGTGAATTTGGTTTTGTCGTGGAATAGTTTGGTTTCTCCCTCTATGATAATTGAGAGTTTGGCTGGGTATAGTAGCCTGGGCTGCAGTTTGTGTTCTCTTAGTGTCTGTATAACATCTGTCCAGGCTCTTCTGGCTTTCATAGTCTCTGGTGAAAAATCTGGTGTAATTCTGATAGGCTTGCCTTTATATGTTACTTGACCTTTTTCCCTTACTGCTTTTAGTATTCTATCTTTATTTAGTGCATTTGATGTTCTGATTATTATGTGTCGGGAGGAATTTCTTTTCTGGTCCAGTCTATTTGGAGTTCTGTAGGCTTCTTGTATGTTCATATGCATCTCATTCTTTAGATTTGGGAAGTTTTCTTCAATAATTTTGTTGAAGATGTTTGCTGGACCTTTGAGTTGAAAATCTTCATTCTCATCCACTCCTATTATCCGTACGTTTGGTTTTCTTATTGTGTCCTGGATTTCCTGGATATTTTGAGTTAGGATCTTTTTGCATTTTCCATTTTCTTTGATTGTTGTGCCGATGTTCTCTATGGAATCTTCTGCACCTGAGATTCTCTCTTCCATCTCTTGTATTCTGTTGCTGATGCTCAAATCTATGGTTCCAGATTTCTTTCCTAGGGTTTCTATCTCTAGTGTTGCCTCGCTTTGAGTTTTCTTTATTGTGTCTACTTCCCTTTTTAGGTCTAGTATGGTTTTGTTCATTTCCATCACCTGTTTGTATGTTTTTTCCTCTTTTTCTGTAAGGACTTCTACCTGTTTGATTGTGTTTTCCTGTTTTTCTTTAAGGACTTGTAACTCTTTAGCAGTGTTCTCCTGTATTTCTTTAAGTGATTTATTAAAGTCCTTCTTGATGTCCTCTACCATCATCATGAGATATGCTTTTAAATCTAGGTCTAGGTTCTCAGGTGTGTTGGGGTTCCCTGGACTGGGCGAAGTGGGTGTGCTGGGTTCTGGTGATGGTGAGTGGTCTTGGTTCCTGTTAGTAAGATTCCTCCGTTTACCTTTCGCCATCTGGTAATCTCTGGAGTTAGTAGTTATAGTTGACTCTGTTTAGAGATTGTTCTTCTGGTGATTCTGTTACCGTCTATCAGCAGACCTGGGAGACAGATTCTCTCCTCTGAGTTTCAGTGCTCAGAGCACTCTCTGCTGGCAAGCTCTCTTACAGGGAAGGTGCGCAGATATCTTGTATTTGGACCTCCTCCTGGCCGAAGAAGAAGGCCCAAAACAGGACCTTTCTCAGACAGTGTGTTGCTTTGGCAGTTCCCAGGTGGTACAGACTCTCACCTAAGCAGACTAAATTCCTAAGTTCCTTGGAGTCCCAGGACCAAGATGGCGACCGCTGCTGCTGTGGCTTAGGCCGCCTCCCCAGCCGGGTGGGCACCTGTCCTCCGGTCCGGAAGGTGGCCGGCTGTCCCCGGACCACACAGGGTGCTGCCTCAGCGCCTCTGTGCTTCTGCCTGTTCCAGAAGCTGTCAGGTTCTCTGGCGCACCCTCTCACCTGTTCAGACTAATTTCCTAAGTTCGGCGGGTCTTGGACCAAGATGGCGACCGCTGCTGCTGTGGCTTAGGCCGCCTCCCCAGCCGGGCGGGCACCTGTCCTCCGGTCCGGACGGTGGCTGGCTGTCCCCGGCCCACAAAGGGTGCTGCCTCAGCGCCTCTGTGCTTCCGCCTGTTCCAGAAGCTGTCAGGTTCTCTGGCGCACCCTCTCACCTGTTCAGACTAATTTCCTAAGTTCGGCGGGTCCCGGACCAAGATGGCGACCGCTAATTAAATCTTGATTCATTAAATATAAGTTTTTGACTTTGAAGAATGTGACCAACAGAAAGGAGAGGGACAAGAGTGAGCAATAGAAAAATGGATACAAAGCACCTTATATGTGTATATGTGTATAATTGCTTTGGAAAAGTACTATAAATGTGTGAAATTTACAACCTCATTTTATTATTGAAAGATGGTGCATCACATTTGCATCATATCAATATATTTAAGGACTTATTGTTATATCAATTTTTCAATTCTCCTCAAACTAATCAGTTTTACTCACTCTAGTTCCAACAAATTGCCTGACAGTGTGTCTGCAGAAGCTAACATTAGAAACCAGAATGTTAAAGGCAATTTTGAAGGATTATAGATTGTTCCCAGAAACATACATACATGCATGCACTTGCACAAACACACCTGTACATGCACATACAAACACAGACGAAAGAAGAAAATGGTATGGTTTAGAAGAAATTTCATAACCAAGATACAGTAGCCACATAAGAATTGGCTCAAGTCTAACACATAAGCCAATAGGAGAGGAGGCAGCACAGAAACAGACCTGCTTTGATGAGAACCTGTGAACTAAGAGAGGGTGGGCAGCCTAGAGCACAGCAAAGCAGTCTTTTCTATTATCATCCTCAACTGGCTGACTTTTAATGTGGGCATCAAGAATGTATTTGAAACCCATTTTCAATGTTTGTTTCAAGAATACCAGTACAGTTTTAGTTCCCATCTAATGATTATCTCTAAATGATATTTTATTTTATCATAAAGTGCATATGCAAAGAAAATTATCACCTTGTTTGGAAATTGTTTCTCTAGAACTCACTCCAATATGGTGTTCTCGAGACCAGGAACTTTGTCCAATCTGTGTTTCTACCTCAAGTGTCTGAAATACTTCTGGACATAATTGCAAGCTTTTGAATCAATAAATTAACACATATGCCTACCAGGAGTGACAAGATCAGGCAAACCTTTTATCTAGCATATAAAGATCACAGAGAATTTGATTGGAAAAGCCTGAGATGGCTCACCTGTGGGAAATAGATACCAAATGAAAGAGAAACCAAACACAGAAGGAGAAGCTGTGTGGAAAGGCTGGGCTAGAACTTGAAAGCCTAAGCAAGAATATCTCAAGTTCAAGGTATGCAGTAAGACCCTCTTTTCCAAACCACAAAAGAAACTTGTGAGAGAACATCAAGTGAAGCCACTTTTAAATGTAGTAAATATACCAAACCCAGACACTACTGTAGATGTCAAGAAGTGCATGCTGAAAAGAGCCTGATATGGCTGTCTTCTGAGAGGCCCTGCCAGAGCTTTACAAAAAAATGGCCACACCCCTTTGGGCCTCTGGGGGGCCATTTTTATTCAAACCACTATATCTATTCAGGATACCATAGTAAATTTGGTCAACATGTTAAGTATTTTTATTCCTAACAGATTTTCAGTCTTTGGCTGTTTCTAGCAAGCTTGATGGTTCGGAGATGTGTAGTCTAGCTACAATGTAGAATGCACCTCAGTTGGATATGTCCAGGCATTTCATAACTTTTAAATTTGAGCTATGACAGTTTGGGAGGGAGAACACACAGATAAAGAATAGCCGTTTCTTACCAATCATATAAAGAGTATAACATTTAGTGGAGGCCAGCTTACAGTTCAGAGGTTGAGTCCATTATTGTCATGGTAGGAAGCATTGTGGAAAACAGGCAAATATGGTGCTGGAGAAGGTGCTTAGAGGTGTACATTTGAATCCTTGGGATCCAAATGTGACACATTTGGGATCCTCAGTGACATATTTCCATCAATAGGGCCACACGTCCTAATGATGTCATCCTTATGAGTCTATGGGGGCCATTTTCATTCAAACCACCACATTCCACCCCCTGGCTCCCATAGGCATGTGGTTTATGTCATGATGCAAAGTTGTTTTCATTCCAACTTCAAAAGTTGCCATCCATAGTCTGTCATAGTCTCCACATTGTTTAAAAATCTAAAGTTCAATATTTCTTCTTAGACTCATGGCAGTTTCTTAACTGTAACCCTTGTAAAATCAAAATGAAAAACAGATCATATACTTCCAACATATCAAGGTGCAGGAGATACATCACCATGCCAAAATGTAGGGGAAAGAGCATAATGAGGAAACACCGGACCAAAGCAAAACAGGAAACCAGCTGGGCAGACTCCAAGCTCTGCATCTCCATGTCTGATGTCAAAGCACTCTTCAGATCTCCAACTCCTTTCAGCTTTGTTAAATGCAACCCACTTCTTTCTTTTATGTTGGTACTACTACTTGTTAACAGTTTTCCTCAGTAAGTTTGTCATGCCTCTGGAATCTCCAACATCTTGGGGTCTCCAAGGCAATTCAGGCTTTACCTTCACAGCATTACACAATGCCTTCATGCAAGGACACTCGTGACACACACTTGGCTTCTGTGAGTTTCCTTAACTACAGAGGGATATTCAACAATCCCTCTCTTCTGTCTTTGACTCTAAAGTGAAAAACATGTGGCTGAAGCTGCTAAGTTCTACTGCTTGCTAGGGTTGGACCATGGCCCACTCATTTAATTATATCTTTACCATCTTTTACAGTGAAAGCTTAACTGTTCTAGATCTAGCTCTTTAAACTAGGGTGGCCTTGAACTCATAGATCCACCAGCTTCTGCCTTCTGAGCACTATGTTTTAAGGTGTGAACCACCACACCCAGTCCTAAGCTTTTCTTTAATATTCCTTTTCATAAATTGGAAGCTTAGCTGGGTGGGGTCTTACTCTGGGGTCACCACTCCCTTTATTCTACCTGCTAACATCAGGTTTTTCTTTAATCTGTTTACACTTGTTCTTACCCCTTTTCTACTCAAACTGTACATTTTATACTTTTTCTTGTTCATCTTGCTCCTTTTAATTATAGATCTGCATAAGTGCGGCTACCCAGAAACATCATCAATACTAGGCTGGCTGGTTAGTTTGGAATACTAACCAAAGCTGTTAATGCATGACTCTTCTTCTTTTTTTTTTAAAGTATATTTTTATTAGATATTTTCTTTATTTACATTTCAAATGTTATCTCCTTTCCTAGTTTCCCCTCTGAAATTCCTCTACCTCTTCCCTCCTCCCCCTGCTCTCCAACTCACCTACTTCCACTTCCTGGCCCGGACATTCCCCTATATCAGGGCGTAGAATCTTCACAGGACCAAGGCCATCTCCTCCATTGATGATCAACTAGGCCATCTTCTGCTACATGTGCATCTAGAGCCATTAGTCCCATTATGCGTTCTCATGTGTTCTCTTTGATTGTTGGTTTAGTCCCAGGGAGCTCTGTGGGTATTGCTTAGTTCATATTGTTGTTCCTCCTAGGGGGCTGCAAACCCCTTTAGGTCCTTGGGTACTTTCTCTAGCTCCTTCATTGGGGACCTTGTGCTCCATCCAATGGGTGACTGTGAGCATCCACTTCTGTATTTGCCAGACACTGGCAGAGCCTCTCAGGAGACAGCTATATCAGGCTCCTGTCAGAAAGCTATGTTGGCATCTGCAGTAGTGTCTGGGTTTAAAAATGGGGTACAGAGCTAAACAAAGAATTCTCAACTGAGGAACACCAAATGGCTGAGAAGCACGTAAAAAAAATGTTCAACATCCTTAATCATCAGGAAAATGTAAATCAAAACAACCCTGAGATTCTACCTCATACCAATCAGAATGGCTAAAATAAAAAATTCAGGTGACAGCAGATACTGGCGAGGATGTGAAGGAAGAGGAACACTGTTCCATTGCTGGTGGGATTGCAAGCTGGTACAACCACTCTGGAAATCAGTTTAGCGTTTCCTCAGAAAATTGAACATAGTTCTACCAGAAGATCCAGCAATATCACTCCTGGACATATACCCAGAAGATGCTCCAACTTGTAATTAGGACACATACCCCATTATGTTCATAGAGGCCTTATTTGTAATAGCCAGAAGCTGGAAAGAATCCAGATGTCCCTCAGCAGTGGAATGGATATAGACAATGTGGTACATTTACACAATGGAGTACTACACAGCTATTAAAAACAATTAATTCATGAAATTCTTAGACAAATGGATGGATCTGGAGGACATCATCTTGAGTGAGGTAACCCAATCACAAAAGAACACACGTGGAATGCACTCAGTGATACGTGGATATTAGCCCAGAAACTTAGAATACCCAAGATTCAATATGCAAAAGACATGAATCCCACAAACAATGCATGACTCTTCAATTTAGCCTCAGGCAGAATTATTAGGCAAGGGCAGAAAGCAGCCACATTCTTTATAAAAATATCACAAGACGGATCTCTAAGTCACATGTTAATATGCTTCTCTTCTGATACTTCTTGAGCCAGGCTCCCACAGTCATATCATTCTCAGCATCACTGTCTTCCATATTGCTATTAGTGTGACCCACTAAACCCCACTTAAATGTCCAATTGCTTTTCCAGTTCAAAGTTCCAACATGTTACATATTCTTCCAGAAAAAAAACATGGTCAGGCCTATCACAGCAATATCCCAGTCTCTGATACCAACTTCTGTCTCAGGGATTTGTTGGGATAATGAGCCACTTTGCCACAGCAACTCTTATAAAAGAAAGCATTTAATTGGAGCTGGCTTACAGTTCAGAGTTTTATTTTATTATCATCATGGCAGAAAGCATAATGGCATGCAGACAGACAAGTTGCTGGAGAGAGCAGAGAGTTTTATATCAAAATCCTCAGGCAGCAGGAAGGGAAAATGACACTGAGCCTAGATTGAGCATTTGAAACCTCAAAACCAACCATTGGTATCCACTTCTTCCAACAAGGCCATACCTAGTCCAACAAGGCCACACCTCCTAATAGTGCCACTTCCTATGAAGGGGGCATTTTCATTTAAACCACCACAGAGTATATAGCATCACAAGGTATCTCTGATTAAGAAAGATAAATGTGCAAGTTCAATCACGTATGTTGAAAGGATAGAAAATACAGCCCCAACTCCAGCCTCCTAAGAAGCCCTAAATACCACAAATTCCAGACCCTGCTCCCTGCCAGTATATAGGTACAAGGTCACATTTCTTGCTGCTTCAGGGCCCACTTTCTGTGAATATATGATCCTAGTAAGATAACAGGAAACGAGTTGACTAACCGCTTATCTAGCTTCTGTAAACTGCTTGCACCATAGAAGGAAAGATTTGCCACCCCCGCCCGGGGAACCTGCACAAATGCAGACCTCTGAGGCTATAGGAAACTGATTGGCCCCAAAAGCATGGGCTTGATGATTTGAAATGATTGGCCTAGAAACTGTGGAGTGGTACAAATCAATTGGCCTGCACTGCATGGGCTCTACACTATGAAATGATTGGTTTGCCTAACACGGGCTTTGTTGTAACCCCATAAAAGCTGTCCCAATTCTACACTTGTTGTCCACAGTCCTCTACCCCTGCGAGGTGTACGACTGTGGGCCCCAGAGCACACCTGGGATAAAAAGTCCTCTTGCGGTTTCCATCAAGGCCATTTCTTGTGATTTGGAGTGTCACCTCTCCTGAGTCAGAACATGTGGGAGTCCTTACTTTTGGGTCTTTCAATGTGTTTCTGTAGATGCATGTATGCTAGTTAGATGCTAGGCCTTGGCTGATGGCTTAGTCCCTGGGGCCTTGGCTGATGGCTTAGTCCCTGGGAGCTCTGGGGGATCTGGTTGGTTGGTATTGTTCTTTCTATGGGGTTGCAAACCCCTTCAACTCCTTCAGTCCTTTCTCTAACTCTTCTATTGAGTACCCTGTGCTCAGTCTAATGGTTGGCTGTGAGCATCCGCCTCTGTATTTGTAAGGCTCTGACAGGGCTTCTTAGGAAACAGCTATATCAGGCTCCTGTCATCATGCATGTCTTGGCATCCACAATAGTGTCTGGGTTTGGTAACTTATATAGGATGAATCCCCAGGTGGGACAGTCTTTGGATGGCCTTTCCTTAAGTCTTTGCTCTGCACTTTATCTCCATGTTTGCTTCTGTGAGTATTTTGTTTTCCTTCTAAGAAGGAATGAAGCACCCACTCTTTGGTCTTCCTTCTTCTTGAGATTCATGTGATTTGTGAATTGTATCATGAGTATTTGGAGTTTTTGTATTAATATTCACTTATCAGTGAGTGCATACCATGTGTGTTTTTTTCTGATTGGGTTACCCCACTCAGGATATTTTCTAGTTCCATCCATTTGCATAAAAATTTCATGAGTTCATCGTTTTTAATAGCTGAGTAGTACTCAATTATATAGGTTCTATATTTAAGTATAAAGGCATTTATTTATTTACCTCTTGCTAGCTTTGAGCATTGGTCTATGCATAATACCAGTCTGATTGGCAAATCTGTATATACAGTTTCTCTGGAACTGTTTGGTCTTGAGAACAACAATAGGTTCTGCTTTTTAATGAACATATCCAACAAGATGTTTACTGCAAAAGACTGCTCAGATTCTTCTTTCTTTGCTTCCTCCTAATGATTCTGAGCTAAGGAAGCAGCAGGGAGGGGTAGGGCTCTATTTGTGCAGCACTGGCCGCTAGAACAGCCCCACAAGCTCCTCCACTGGAGATGAGCTTGTCAACATTGACATTGGCCAGGGCCTGGCAAACAAGCTGGCCACAAAGATTTGGCACTGAGATCACCTACTTTAACCAGGACATTGATCTGTCTTCCCAGGATGCCACACTGTTGTGCAAGATGAAAATGGAGTTGATACAAGTGAGTTAGGAGATAGAGGTCACCATGCTGACTGCCAGGCATCAAGGCCCTCACCTCAATGTCAGTGCCCCCTGGCTTACTGAGAAGGGCTAAGGACTATAGAGGCAGCTGAAAAGGGGGATGGAGGTTTTGTGATTTTCTTTATCCTTGACGTTCTGAAATAAGTTCAGACTTAGTGTGGACCTTCTTGTACTCACTGGACTTGTACTAGTCTGTCTTTCTATTTCTATTGTTGTATCAAAATACCCAAAACAACAACTTGAGGGAGGACCTGATTTATTTTGACTCACTGGTTCCGAGATTTCAGTCAATGTGATAAGGAAGCCATGATGAAGGATAGCTCACATCATCGTGGTCAGAAAGCAAGGGGAGAGGAGGGGCTTATGATGATTGGCTTCTTGCCCCCTTTCGTTCCACACCAGCTAACAGCCAATGGAATAGCAACAACCACATTCAGGGTAGATTAATCCTTCCTGGAAATACTCCATAAAGAAGTCAAATTAATACAGAAAAACCCACTCTAAAACAGATCTTATTTCAGACCATAAAAGATAAAGGCAATGGGAGGAACCAGAGGCATGTTGTATTAAACTTTTAGGCATCTCTCAGTTCAATCCCATTAACAAGATTAACTTTCACAGGACTCTCAATAGAGAATTTTATATCCATAATTTCTAGAATGTGCCTTAGGTTATATCATTTCTAATGCCTTACCTTTCACTTTCCTGAGTTTCCCTCTTTGAAATGCTTTTTTGCTGTTTTATTTTAAGCTACATCTTTTTTTTTAAGTTTGTGCATTTTCGAATTTAATTTTTGCTTTTGTGATGGCTGAGATAAATTTGCAAAGCACACCTTTCCAGAGTTCAGTGTTGTATATAAAGTGGCTCTTGTTTACTTGTTCGTCAGACTCCAGTTGGCTGGCCTCCGTGTGACTTGGCTAGGTCAGCTAGTTCTGGCATCTCAGGGGTATCTGCCTCCTGTATTCCTCACTTTGTTTTGTGCCTTTTAAGACTTTATTTTGAAGCTAAAATGTTTTCTCTTCTACCTGCAGGAGACCCTTGTGCCTATAGCTCAACATTAATAGATTGGATATCTTCAAATCTTTGGGGGGAAAAGCAGTAGATATTCTTTGAAAAAAATAATCTATCTTTTTCTTCTTCTTTTTTAAAGATGATTTTAGAAAAACTATCTTTTGAAATTTTATTATTTCCAAAAACTCATTTTTCCTTTATTTTTATTTATTTTTACTGAAAGTGCCACTTCTTAAGCAAACAAGCTTTTTTCCAATCTCTTCTCGACCAAAGTTTTCTCTTTTAAAACATTTGTCCTCATCATTAAATTTCTTCATTTTTGGAGATTTCCATATTGAAATTGTTTTTAAATTTTAATGAATATCCATGTACATATGTGCACTAGTTGTGAGTCTGATGCCTGTGGACACCATAAAAGAAGGTCATATGCTTTGGACCTGAAGCTATGGATAGTAGTGACCTGCCATGGAGGTGCTAGGAACTGAACCTGATCCTCTGCAATAGGAACAGGTGTTCTTAGCCATCCAGTCATCTTCTCCAACCTCAAGTTTTTCCATCTTTATTATGCCTTGATCTTCTATAGGAGAAGTTATTATTAGCATTCTCATATTTCTCCAATTCAAAAGTAGGACAGTATCATCCATTGCAAGGTTTGTAAACAATGCCAAGGGTTGTGTGTTTCACTGAGGGTAAGTAGGGGAGAGCATGTTGCTCACTCCATAGCAGTATCTGTGGCTTTCCTTTGGCTCCTCAGTTTCTCTAGAAAAGCATTTTTTCTGTCTCCTATCTGAGAGATATGAGAGATATAAGCCAGGGTGTAAGATGAAGGCATGATTTTTTCTTTATCTAGTCTCTAGAATTATCTACACTCTGCCTTTCTGTGTGGCTTTATATTTTACCAGGCATCTTTGCCAGTGTAATAAATTCTGATAATAATCTTTATGCTTTATGTTTACAGGAAGATGTGAGGGGGTTTTGTACAGGACTGTAGAACTTAAAGTAATGTTAAGAAGCTAGAACAATTGCTCAACAATTAAGGGTAATTTCTGGTTTTGTAGGGGTACCCATGTGGGGTAGCTCAAAACTTGCCTGTAGCACTAGATCTAGGGGATCCAACATTTGACTCTCTCCTCTGGCTTCTTAAGCTACACACACACACACACACACACACACACACACACACACACACGTACTGTGGTGGTTTGAATATGTTTGGCCCTCATAGATTCATGTGTTTCAATAGTTGGCCATAGGGAGTGGGAGTATTGGGAGGTATAGCATTATTGCAGGAAGTATGGCCTTGTTAGAAGAAGTGCTTCACTGTATCAGTAGGCTTTAAGGTCTCCTATGCTCAAGCTCCACCCAATGTAGAATGAAACTCTCCTCCTGGCTGCCCATGGAAGTCAGTCTCCCCCTGGATACTTTCATTAAGATGTAGAACTCTCAATTCCTCCAACATCTGATCTACCTGCATGCTGCCATGCTCCTTGTGATGATTTTGATGATGATGATGATGATGATGAAGATGAAGATGAAGATGAACTAAACCTCTGAAACAGTAAGCCAGCCCCAGTTAAATTTTTGCCCTTAAAAGAGATTCCTTGGTCATGATACTCCTTCATAGCAATGGAAATCTTTACTAAGACACACACAGCAACATACATAAACATACATGAGCACACACAAAACACATGCACACATGTGAGCATATACACATAGACTAACAAACACATATGCAAGTACATATACACATATAAAAATTTTAAAAACAAGTACATCTTTAGAGTATCTTTTGGTATTTGAGAGTGTAGCTTTCAAGGGTAGCTGCACTTTCAGTTCCTGAGTGTCTGTAGGTTGCATTAAATCATCATATTCTCAGGTACCTCTCAGTTTCTCAAGCCTAATCTATGTGTCAGTCAGTAATGTTGTGGCTATCCACCTTCAAAACATCTATGATGGTTTCTTACTTCCTGTTTTCCTCTCTTTCACTCTATTTTAGCTTTTGAATTTTCCACTTTTTAAATTAGTGACGTTCATGCTTATAAGATTTAGGATCAAATAGAGATTCATACAACTATTCAACTTATCATCTTTAACTCGACATCAGAATGATTTAATATCTCTCAATATCAGTGGACTTAATTCACTTGTACAAAGATATAAGCTAACAGACTGGACACAAGATCAGGATCCAGCATTTTGCTACATTCAGGAAACACACTTCAATAACAAAGACAGACACTATCTCAGAGTAAAAGTATGGAAAAAGGTTTTTCCAAGCAAATGGTCCCAAGAAACAAGCTGGAGTTGTCATCCTAATATCCAATAAAATAGACTTTCAACCAATAGTTATTAAGCATGATAAGGAGACACTTCATATTTATCAAAGGGAAAATTCCACCAAGAGAAAGTTTCAACTCTGAACATCTGTGTCCTAAATGCAAGGGCACCCACATTTATAAAAGAAACTTTACTAAAGCTCAAAACACACATTGAACACCACACAAAAATAATGGAAGACTTCAACACCCACTCTCACTAATGGACAGGTCACTGAAACAGAAACTGAACATAGACACAGTGAAACTGGTAGAGGTTATGAACCAAAAGGATTTAACAGATATCTACAGAACATTTCGCCCTAAAACAAGATAATACACCTTCTTCTCATGGTACCTTCTCCAAAATCGACCATACAATTGGTCACAAAACAACCCTCAACCGATATAAGAAGAGTTAAATAATCCCATGCATCCTATCAGATCACCATGGCCTGAGGCTGGTCTTCAATAACAACAAAAACAACAGAAAACCCTCATACATGTGGAAACTGAACAACTCTCTACTCAATGATAACTTGGTCAGGGAAGAAATCAAGAAAGAAATTAAAGAGTTTTTGAAATTCAATGAAAATGTTAATACAACATACCCAAACTTATGGGACACAATGAAAGCAGTGGTAAGAGGAAAACTCATATCACTAAGTCCCTAGTAAAGAAACTGGAGAGATCTTAAACTAGCAATTTAACAACATACCTGAGAGCTCTAGAACAAAAAGAAGCAAACTCACCCAAGAGGAGTAGAAGGCAGGAAATAGTCAAATTCAGGGCCTAAATCAAGAAAATAGAACAAAGAGAACAATACAAAGAATCAACAAAACCAAAACTGGTTCTTTGAGATGATCAACAAGGCAGATAAACCCCTTGCCAAACTTACTAAAGGGCCCAGAGGCAGTATCCAAATGAACAAAATCAGAAATGAAAGGGGAGTCATAACAACAGAAATGGAGGAAATTAAAAAAAAAATCGACAAGTCCCTTCCGCTCGACTCGAGACTCGAGCCCCGGGCTACCTTGCCAGCAGAGTCTTGCCCAACACCCGCAAGGGTCCACACGGGACTCCCCACGGGACCCTAAGACCTCTGGTGAGTGGATCACAGTGCCTGCCCCAATCCAATCGCGCGGAACTCGAGACTGCGGTACATAGGGAAGCAGGCTACCCGGGCCTGATCTGGGGCACAAGTCCCTTCCGCTCGACTCGAGACTCGAGCCCCGGGCTACCTTGCCAGCAGAGTCTTGCCCAACACCCGCAAGGGTCCACACGGGACTCCCCACGGGACCCTAAGACCTCTGGTGAGTGGACCACAGTGCCTGCCCCAATCCAATCGCGCGGAACTTGAGACTGCGGTACATAGGGAAGCAGGCTACCCGGGCCTGATCTGGGGCACAAGTCCCTTCCGCTCGACTCGTGACTCGAGCCCCGGGCTACCTTGCCAGCAGAGTCTTGCCCAACACCCGCAAGGGTCCACACGGGACTCCCCACGGGACCCTAAGACCTCTGGTGAGTGGATCACAGTGCCTGCCCCAATCCAATCGCGCGGAACTCGAGACTGCGGTACATAGGGAAGCAGGCTACCCGGGCCTGATCTGGGGCACAAGTCCCTTCCGCTCGACTCGAGACTCGAGCCCCGGGCTACCTTGCCAGCAGAGTCTTGCCCAACACCCGCAAGGGCCCACACGGGACTCCCCACGGGAACCTAAGACCTCTGGTGAGTGGACCACAGTGCCTGCCCCAATCCAATCGCGCGGAACTTGAGACTGCGGTACATAGGGAAGCAGGCTACCCGGGCCTGATCTGGGGCACAAACCCCTTCCACTCCACTCGAGCCCCGGCTACCTTGCCAGCTGAGTCGCCTGACACCCGCAAGGGCCCACACAGGATTCCACACGTGATCCTAAGACCTCTAGTGAGTGGAACACAACTTCTGCCAGGAGTCTGGTTCGAACACCAGATATCTGGGTACCTGCCTTGCAAGAAGAGAGCTTGCCTGCAGAGAATACTCTGCCCACTGAAACTAAGGAGAGTGCTACCCTCCAGGTCTGCTCATAGAGGCTAACAGAGTCACCTGAAGAACAAGCTCTTAACAGTGACAACTAAAACAGCTAGCTTCAGAGATTACCAGATGGCGAAAGGCAAACGTAAGAATCCTACTAACAGAAATCAAGACCACTCACCATCATCAGAACGCAGCACTCCCACCCCACCTAGTCCTGGGCACCCCAACACAACCGAAAATCTAGACCCAGATTTAAAAACATTTCTCATGATGATGATAGAGGACATCAAGAAGGACTTTCATAAGTCACTTAAAGATTTACAGGAGAGCACTGCTAAAGAGTTACAGGCTCTTAAAGAAAAGCAGGAAAACACAGCCAAACAGGTGATGGAAATGAACAAAACCATACTAGAACTAAAAGGGGAAGTAGACACAATAAAGAAAACCCAAAGCGAGGCAACGCTGGAGATAGAAACCCTAGGAAAGAGATCTGGAACCATAGATGCGAGCATCAGCAACAGAATACAAGAAATGGAAGAGAGAATCTCAGGTGCAGAAGATTCCATAGAGAACATCGACACAACAGTCAAAGAAAATACAAAAGGCAAAAGGATCCTAACTCAAAACATCCAGGTAATCCAGGACACAATGAGAAGACCAAACCTACGGATAATAGGAATTGATGAGAATGAAGATTTTCAACTTAAAGGGCCAGCTAATATCTTCAACAAAATAATAGAAGAAAACTTCCCAAACATAAAAAAAGAGATGCCCATGATCATACAAGAAGCATACAGAACTCCAAATAGACTGGACCAGAAAAGAAATTCCTCCCGACACATAATAATCAGAACAACAAATGCACTAAATAAAGATAGAATATTAAAAGCAGTAAGGGAGAAAGGTCAAGTAACATATAAAGGAAGGCCTATCAGAATTACACCAGACTTTTCACCAGAGACTATGAAAGCCAGAAGAGCCTGGACAGATGTTATACAGACACTAAGAGAACACAAATGCCAGCCCAGGCTACTATACCCGGCCAAACTCTCAATTACCATAGATGGAGAAACCAAAGTATTCCACGACAAAACCAAGTTCACACAATATCTTTCCACGAATCCAGCCCTTCAAAGGATAATAACAGAAAAGAAGCAATACAAGGACGGAAATCATGCCCTAGAACAACCAAGAAAGTAATCATTCAACAAACCAAAAAGAAGACAGCCACAAGAACAGAATGCCAACTCTAACAACAAAAATAAAAGGGAGCAACAATTACTTTTCCTTAATATCTCTTAATATCAATGGACTCAATTCCCCAATAAAAAGACATAGACTAACAGACTGGCTACACAAACAGGACCCAACATTCTGCTGCTTACAGGAAACCCATCTCAGGGAAAAAGACAGACACTACCTCAGAGTGAAAGGCTGGAAAACAATTTTCCAAGCAAATGGACTGAAGAAACAAGCTGGAGTAGCCATTTTAATATCGGATAAAATCGACTTCCAACCCAAAGTTATCAAAAAAGACAAGGAGGGACACTTCATACTCATCAAAGGTAAAATCCTCCAAGAGGAACTCTCAATTCTGAATATCTACGCACCAAATGCAAGGGCAGCCACATTCATTAGAGACACTTTAGTAAAGCTCAAAGCATACATTGCACCTCACACAATAATAGTGGGAGACTTCAACACACCACTTTCTTCAAAGGACAGATCGTGGAAACAGAAACTAAACAGGGACACAGTGAAACTAACAGAAGTTATGAAACAAATGGACCTGACAGATATCTACAGAACATTTTATCCTAAAACAAAAGGATATACCTTCTTCTCAGCACCTCACGGGACCTTCTCCAAAATTGACCATATAATTGGTCACAAAACAGGCCTCAATAGATACAAAAATATTGAAATTGTCCCATGTATCCTATCAGACCACCATGGCCTAAGACTGATCTTCAATAACAACATAAATAATGGAAAGCCAACATTTACGTGGAAACTGAATAACACTCTTCTCAATGATACCTTGGTCAAGGAAGGAATAAAGAAAGAAATTAAAGACTTTTTAGAGTTTAATGAAAATGAAGCCACAACGTACCCAAACCTATGGGACACAATGAAAGCATTTCTAAGAGGGAAACTCATAGCGCTGAGTGCCTCCAAGAAGAAACGGGAGACAGCACATACTAGCAGCTTGACAACACATCTAAAAGCCCTAGAAAAAAAGGAAGCAAATTCACCCAAGAGGAGTAGACGGCAGGAAATAATCAAACTCAGGGGTGAAATCAACCAAGTGGAAACAAGAAGAACTATTCAAAGAATTAACCAAACGAGGAGTTGGTTCTTTGAGAAAATCAACAAGATAGATAAACCCTTAGCTAGACTCACTAAAGGGCACAGGGACAAAATCCTAATTAACAAAATCAGAAATGAAAAGGGAGACATAACAACAGATCCTGAAGAAATCCAAAACACCATCAGATCCTTCTACAAAAGGCTATACTCAACAAAACTGGAAAACCTGGACGAAATGGACAAATTTCTGGACAGATACCAGGTACCAAAGTTGAATCAGGATCAAGTTGACCATCTAAACAGTCCCATATCACCTAAAGAAATAGAAGCAGTTATTAATAGTCTCCCAACCAAAAAAAGCCCAGGACCAGATGGGTTTAGTGCAGAGTTCTATCAGACCTTCAAAGAAGATCTAATTCCAATTCTGCACAAACTATTTCACAAAATAGAAGTAGAAGGTACTCTACCCAACTCATTTTATGAAGCCACTATTACTCTGATACCAAAACCACAGAAAGATCCAACAAAGATAGAGAACTTCAGACCAATTTCTCTTATGAATATCGATGCAAAAATCCTCAATAAAATTCTCGCTAACCGAATCCAAGAACACATTAAAGCAATCATCCATCCTGACCAAGTAGGTTTTATTCCAGGGATGCAGGGATGGTTTAATATACGAAAATCCATCAATGTAATCCATTATATAAACAAACTCAAAGACAAAAACCACATGATCATCTCGTTAGATGCAGAAAAAGCATTTGACAAGATCCAACACCCATTCATGATAAAAGTTTTGGAAAGATCAGGAATTCAAGGCCCATACCTAAACATGATAAGAGCAATCTACAGCAAACCAGTAGCCAACATCAAAGTAAATGGAGAGAAGCTGGAAGCAATCCCACTAAAATCAGGGACTAGACAAGGCTGCCCACTTTCTCCCTACCTTTTCAACATAGTACTTGAAGTATTAGCCAGAGCAATTCGACAACAAAAGGAGATCAAGGGGATACAAATTGGAAAAGAGGAAGTCAAAATATCACTTTTTGCAGATGATATGATAGTATATATAAGTGACCCTAAAAATTCTACCAGAGAACTCCTAAACCTGATAAACAGCTTCGGTGAAGTAGCTGGATATAAAATAAACTCAAACAAGTCAATGGCCTTTCTCTATACAAAGAATAAACAGGCTGAGAAAGAAATTAGGGAAACAACACCCTTCTCAATAGTCACAAATAATATAAAATATCTTGGCGTGACTCTAACTAAGGAGGTGAAAGATCTGTATGATAAAAACTTCAAATCTCTGAAGAAAGAAATTAAAGAAGATCTCAGAAGATGGAAAGATCTCCCATGCTCATGGATTGGCAGGATCAACATTGTAAAAATGGCTATCTTGCCAAAAGCAATCTACAGATTCAATGCAATCCCCATCAAAATTCCAACTCAATTCTTCAACGAATTGGAAGGAGCAATTTGCAAATTTGTCTGGAATAACAAAAAACCTAGGATAGCAAAAAGTCTTCTCAAGGATAAAAGAACTTCTGGCGGAATCACCATGCCAGACCTAAAGCTTTACTACAGAGCAATTGTGATAAAAACTGCATGGTACTGGTATAGAGACAGACAAGTAGACCAATGGAATAGAATTGAAGATCCAGAAATGAACCCACACACCTATGGTCACTTGATCTTCGACAAGGGAGCTAAAACCATCCAGTGGAAGAAAGACAGCATTTTCAACAATTGGTGCTGGCACAACTGGTTGTTATCGTGTAGAAGAATGCGAATCGATCCATACTTATCTCCTTGTACTAAGGTCAAATCTAAGTGGATCAAGGAACTTCACATAAAACCAGAGACACTGAAACTTATAGAGGAGAAAGTGGGGAAAAGCCTTGAAGATATGGGCACAGGGGAAAAATTCCTGAACAGAACAGCAATGGCTTGTGCTGTAAGATCGAGAATCGACAAATGGGACCTAATGAAACTCCAAAGTTTCTGCAAGGCAAAAGACACCGTCAATAAGACAAAAAGACCACCAACAGATTGGGAAAGGATCTTTACCTATCCTAAATCAGATAGGGGACTAATATCCAACATATATAAAGAACTCAAGAAGGTGGACTTCAGAAAATCAAATAACCGCATTAAAAAATGGGGCTCAGAACTGAACAAAGAATTCTCACCTGAGGAATACCGAATGGCAGAGAAGCACCTGAAAAAATGTTCAACATCCTTAATCATCAGGGAAATGCAAATCAAAACAACCCTGAGATTCCACCTCACACCAGTCAGAATGGCTAAGATCAAAAATTCAGGTGACAGCAGATGCTGGCGAGGATGTGGAGAAAGAGGAACACTCCTCCATTGTTGGTGGGAGTGCAGGCTTGTACAACCACTCTGGAAATCAGTCTGGCGGTTCCTCAGAAAACTGGACATAGTACTACCGGAGGATCCAGCAATACCTCTCCTGGGCATATATCCAGAAGATGCCCCAACAGGTAAGAAGGACACATGCTCCACTATGTTCATAGCAGCCTTATTTATAATAGCCAGAAGCTGGAAAGAACCTAGATGCCCCTCAACAGAGGAATGGATACAGAAAATGTGGTACATCTACACAATGGAGTACTACTCAGCTATTAAAAAGAATGAATTTATGAAATTCCTAGCCAAATGGATGGACCTGGAGGGCATCATCCTGAGTGAGGTAACACATTCACAAAGAAACTCACACAATATGTATTCACTGATAAGTGGATATTAGCCCCAAACCTAGGATACCCAAGATATAAGATATAATTTGCTAAACACATGAAACTCAAGGAGAATGAAGACTGAAGTGTGGACACTATGCCCCTCCTTAGATTTGGGAACAAAACACCCATGGAAGGAGTTACAGAGACGGAGTTTGGAGCTGAGATGAAAGGATGGACCATGTAGAGACTGCCATAGCCAGGGATCCACCCCATAATCAGCATCCAAATGCTGACACCATTGCATACACTAGCAAGATTTTATTGAAAGGACGCAGATGTAGCTGTCTCTTGTGAGACTATGCCGGGGCCCAGCAAACACAGAAGTGGATGCTCACAGTCAGCTAATGGATGGATCATAGGGCTCCCAATGGAGGAGCTAGAGAAAGTAGCCAAGGAGCTAAAGGGATCTGCAACCCTATAGGTGGAACAACATTATGAGCTAACCAGTACCCCGGAGCTCTTGACTCTAGCTGCATATATATCAAAAGATGGCCTAGTCGGCCATCACTGGAAAGAGAGGCCCATTGGACTTGCAAACTTTATATGCCCCAGTACAGGGGAATACCAGGGCCAAAAAGGGGGAGTGGGTGGGCAGAGGAGTGGGGGTGGGTGGATATGGGGGACTTTTGGTATAGCATTGGAAATGTAAATGAGTTAAATACCTAATAAAAAATGGAAAAAAAAAATCATCAGATCCTACTAAAAAAGCCTATACTCAACAAAATGGGAACATCCAGATAAAATAGATGATTTTCTAGACAGATATTACATACCAAAATTAAATCAAGAGCAGGTAAAGTATCTAAACGGGCCCATATTCCATAAGGAAATAGAAGAAGTCAGGGCCAGATGGATTTAGTGCAGAATTCTACTAGACCTTCAAAGAAGACCTAATACAAATATTTCTCAAACTATTCCATAAATAGAAACAAAAGGAACACTACCTATTTCATTCTATGAAACCACAATTACTATGATACCTAAACCACACAAGGATGCCCACTCTTCCCTTATCTATTCAATACAGTACTGGCTAGAACAATATTTCTAAAATTCAAATTGAATCATATTTTTGTCTTTTTAAAATACCATAATTGAAAAGAGTAATTTCCTTGATGAGAGATGAAGACTATTCTTATCTGAGGATATAAGAACACAAAATTATACTGATAAACAGTCTAAACTTGATGGGGGCCATAAAGCCCATGAAGTCTTAAACCCTACACAGAGAACTATAAACAACTTAGAAATGCTTGGAGGGGAAGAGGTAGCCCTTCCCAGGAATGAACACACCAGTTGGTTTGTCCTGAAAACATGCATCCAGGTAACATTATATAGAGTGAACAGTTATATTGAAGACTATATATATGTATATACACATATCTTGCGCGCGCTCAACTGGCCAGGAAGAACGACGCTGCTACAGGATCCTTCTGCACACATTTATTCAGTCCTGTTTCTTCTTTCTCCATATATCTCCCTTGTTTATATCTCCCTTGTTTTTATCTCCCTCGTTTTTATATCTCCCTTGTTTATATCTCCCTTGTTTTTATATCTCCCCACTAATAGTAATCCTCTCTTGAATAATAATCCTCCCTCTAGCCTGGGCCTCTCACTCTTTTATACTTTCAGTTCCCATCCACGCACAGCAGGCCACGCCACCTCACCAGGCACGCAGCTTCAGCTAATCAGGGCAGCAGGGGCAAATCTCCATCAGACTGGATTCACCTGTATCCTGGTACACCTGCGCAGCACTCAAGATGTTTGTGTCTTATATGAGGAAGTCAGGTGCAAGTCATATGACTTAGCTGCAGTCTCTGGCGCCTTTGGGACTGCCGCCACACCCGCTCCCCACAATTCCCCCTTTTTTCTTTTTTGGCAGAGAGAATGTCTGTAGATAGCCCCCCGCAGCCATGCCCCTTACCCGTCCTTGGGTGACAAACAGCATTGGTTTGATCCCTGTCTTAGGTTGGTGACATGCCCAGGGAGTCTTATCACTGACTACCTCTCTATTATGCCAAGCCACACCTGGGGAGATTGTGTTTTGCTTGCGGCAGGTGCATCAAAAGGCCAGGATGTTAATTAACCTATGGCCAGATCTTAATTGCTGCAAGCAAGCCTCATGGGTGAAGGTAGAGGTCTGATCCCCAGTGTGCAAGCATAGGGGCCCTACACAAAACCATCCCTTAGGCTCATCACCCAGAGAGGTCTTGGCCAGCTCCCGTGTCGTTTTTCCTAGGGGAAGGGAACTAGGACACTGAACCTTCATGCAATCAGACATACCTTCCACAGGATGCCAACAGCAAGCTATCCTCTGTGCAGTGCTTAGCCTCGCACCCCACGGCATAACGCAGCATAATTTCTTTTAGAGCGGCAAACCGAATCTGAGGAGATTGTCCCGCCTCCACTGCAGCAAAAGCCTACGCTACCATGGCGAAAGTGCAGGCCTGCACACGCTGCACCTAACACATGTGCCAAACACACAACACACACACACACACACACACTATAACAAGCATACATCCCAGGGCTCTCACCCCCGCTCATCTTCCCTAAAGCAAGGGATAGATAGCCAGAGGGGCTATCTCTTTAAGGGGAATTCAGGGATCAAAAAGCGTGGAAAAATTTGAATGTCATGTCGAGCTGGTATCGGCTTCTGGAATACCGAAAGGATCTCCCATCTCTGCTCCATCGTTTGTGCTTATGGGATCATCCACCACATCCACAGGGGCAACTGGATCAGGAGCCTCATTCTTGCAGCGTCTCACCAATCTCTCCGGCACCCAAAGAGGTTCTGTCTGGTCCTGTGGAAACACAAACAGACCTTCTCGCCCAAGTCAACACCTGATCTGGTCGATCCCCAGTGGAGATGGACACAATACCTCGTGGTGATGAGACCATAACCTCAATCACCTGTGTGTCCATCTGGGGAGTCAATACGAGAGTCAAGTTTTCACTGCTGAGGAGGCATAGTGAGGAGGCACAGAAGCTAATTCGCCTTCCTCCTCCACCTCGGCTCTTTTATTTTGTCCTTTCTGTCCACCTGATAACACTGTGTCTCCTTTCTTTTTCCTTTTTCTTTTTAAGCCCTTCTCCTCTCCCGACATACTTTCTTGTTGCTCTGTAAGGATTTTCTGACCTGTCTTGACTGCCTCTACACACAGTTTCAAACAGTAACAGAGTCCATATATCAGAACAAACAAGACCAAAACTATCAGACCTACCCACAAAGGGTCAATGGGAGAAAAAAGCATAACTACACAGCGAGGATCTATTGATCACTACACTGAGGTTATCATAGTTCCTTAACTTGTCCCCAAACCGGGAACCTTAACTTGTCCCAAAGCCAGGAACCTTAACTTGTCCCAAAGCCGGGAACCTTTCGTTACCTTGTGCCTGCTTCCTGGCAACTTTATGCTCGCCTCTATTTTATCCCAGGTCCTTCCCAAACTCCTGGGGTCGCAAGTTTCACTCACCGTGAACTTACCCTGCCGGCAACCACTGACTGCTGAAAGTTCTGAACTCGGTGGGGGAGTCGGTTCCCCGTACGGGCCACCAATTGTCGCGCCTGCTCTCGACCAGCAAGAACGATGCGACCACCAGTCCTTCTAACAGCAGTTTATTCAGTCTTCATCTCTCTTCTTTCTCTTCATCAGTACCGTTCCCCAGCTGAAGAGTTCTGAATCCACGCCGGATCCTTCTCAACAGTCTGTTTCACAGGAACCTTTATTAACCCCTTCTTCCCCGTTATGCAGTTCTGAATCCTCCCTGTAGCAGGGGGTCTTCGCTCATGCCTGAAGATGTTTCTTTTCCCGGGTTTCCTCGTCCCAGGTCTTCTCGTCCCAGGTCTTCTCGTCCCGGGTCTTCTCGTCCCGGGTTTCAGCACCACTTCTTGCGTGTGCCCAACTGGCCAGGAAGAACGACGCTGCTACAGGATCCTTCTGCACACATTTATTCAGTCCTGTTTCTTCTTTCTCCATATATCTCCCTTGTTTATATCTCCCTTGTTTTTATCTCCCTCGTTTTTATATCTCCCTTGTTTATATCTCCCTTGTTTTTATATCTCCCCACTAATAGTAATCCTCTCTTGAATAATAATCCTCCCTCTAGCCTGGGCCTCTCACTCTTTTATACTTTCAGTTCCCATCCACGCACAGCAGGCCACGCCACCTCACCAGGCACGCAGCTTCAGCTAATCAGGGCAGCAGGGGCAAATCTCCATCAGACTGGATTCACCTGTATCCTGGTACACCTGCGCAGCACTCAAGATGTTTGTGTCTTATATGAGGAAGTCAGGTGCAAGTCATATGACTTAGCTGCAGTCTCTGGCGCCTTTGGGACTGCCGCCACACCCGCTCCCCACACACATACTTATTATTACACACACATATATTATAAAATAAAAATAGTGGAAAAAAGAGGTCATGAATTTGAAGGAGAGTGGGAAGGTATATATGGGAGAGTTCAGAGTGAAGAAACAGAAGAGAGAATTGTTGTATTTGTATTATAATATTAAAAATAAAACAACAAAATTCCTCACTGACATACTCTAGAATGTGGGTATCTCATGTAACTGAGACTTGACATCACTGGGCAGTAATTTCTAATTCTCTCCCTACCTTCTGGCAATGTTCTGTTCTCTACTTGTATACATTTATTTTAAAAACTTCATATAAGTGATAATATGTAGCAATCACCCTTCTCTGACTGGTTAATTGGAGGAATTCCTTATTTTTATAGAGTGCATAATACTCCATTGTATGCATTAATCACATTTTCTTTACTTAGTCATTCTTTTCTTGAAAATTCAGGTTATCACCATACCATGTTTAATCAGAATTCTGCTACAGTGAATAAAAAGGTGTTTTATTGTGTTAAGATCTTTATTTTGGTATTTGTACATTCATACCATGAAATAGTAGTGGTAGATAATATAGCAGTTCTGTTTTATTTTTTTGAATAATCAACATAAAGTTTTGTCCAATGAATGCAACATTCCACTTTCCTAACAAGAATATATGAATGTTATAACCTCATCACACTATTTCTATGGCTGCAAACGTAGATATTTAAAAGGCAGTTTGATTCTACATCTATTTAACTAAACAGTTGTAAGTCCTCTATGAAGATCTGTGACTTCCTAGCCATATGTTTTTGACTGGATATACAATATATAATATATGCACTAGTTTCCTCCTGGAAAGTGAGGTACACATGTAGCTTGTTTCTGCACTCTCCTGCAGAAGTCCCCTTCCCCCTTAAGCTCTCTCCCAGCAAGCTTGGTGAGGCTTGCTTCTGTGGCTTGCCTCTGCATTTTCCCTCAGAAGCTCTGCTTTCTTCCACCCCTGCCTCCCGTCTTGCAACAAATGTGCGGTTTCTTCCCACCTCCCTGGCCGAAAGTCATGGGTGCCAGCCTGAGTAAGACAAATTAGAAAAACTCCTCATCTTCAGTGGCGCCAAGGCTAGCATTCTCCCAAATAACCAGGTGCAGATGGTGTCTATCCTTGAAGAAAGGAGATTAGGGTCCCAACGCTTAAATCATGGAAAAAGAGGTCACAGACAGTTATGGCCAGCCATAAAACTAGTTCCCGATAGACCCCCCCCCCAAAAAAAAACCAATCTTTAATCCCACTCTCAGCCTGGTGGTTCCATCCTACCAAATGGTATCATGTCTGAGTTATGACTTACCTCACTCGCCTTCCCTCCCCTTCGCTTTACGCCTTCAAGGGATTTCTAACTATGCTGTATATTAGTGTTAAGACACCAGAGCATGGGGTCGCACTCCAGACCTATGCTGTGGGGAGGTTTGCGATCCTAGTCAAGACTAGAAATAAAGGACTCTTATGCAAGTTACAGCGGATGGACTTTGCAGTTCTTGAACTCTCATGGATTTTCCCACGGAATCGGGGCATAACAAAAGCAGACCTTGAATTGGAGCATAGTTGGTGATCCGCCCCACAGTCATGCCGCATTTGCATGAGTGGTCTCATCTTGCCTGTCATGTTGTGATTGAACTCCGTAGTGTTCGCAGCTGGGTAGGGACACTGGTGCCTTTTCTTCCCCAGCAGTTTAAATAGCGCCTGTATCACTATAAAAGCTAGATAGTAGGGAAGATGTTCCCATCTCAGCTTCAGCTTGTTTGCTCTTTATCTTTCAACAGAGGATCTTTTTTGGTTTACTAATATCTATCCTAACAGGAGTCCTGTGACATCACTTTCACCTGCATTTGACTGATGATCACTACAATTATGAATCTTTTCGTGTATCTGGTGGTCATTTGTGTGTTCTCTTTGGCCAAATAACTATTCAAGACTTCGCCCATGTTTAAATGGGTAATTTATCTTTGTGTTTCAAGTTCTTGGAGATTCTTGAATAGTTTGGATAATAACCTTTTATTGAAGAGTTTGCAAATATTTTCCCAATTTAGTAGCTTACCTTTCTATGCTTTTAATTGTTTTCATTTGTGTTGTAAGAAACCTTTAGCTATATTTAATAACCCTTCCTCATTTAATCATTTAATGTTTTGTTGTCAAAAACCAATATTTTATTGCACATACCAATATAAAGAAGATTTCTTCAAAGGTTACATTTTCAGGACTTGCATATTTACAGTCATACATAATATATAATATTACATACATAATACACAGTACTTATGCACCTTAAAATACATTAAGAGACTAGGCCTTATGTGAAATATTCTTTTAAAAACCAAAACGCCCATAAAAATTATGAACATGAACAATTTGGAACTATTTGGAAACAAATGGAAATGTTTAATGCTCTGATTGGGATAAACATACAAATATTTATGTGTATAGGAATTTATCAAAATGTACACATTAACTATCAATCAAAATTTAATAAGGTTAAAAGAAAAAGAAAATTGACCAGTGGTTTCTAACACAACTCCTTCTGAGGTCTAAATTTTGTAAGAAGAGACTGGTTTTTATGGGAACTTTCCCACACATCCTAGTTCTAACAATCTACTATAGTAACGTTAAAGTTATTCAGTTCTGAATCCAAGCCCTATGCTCTCAGCAAAATATATTCACAGATACCTTAACCATACAGCTATGCTCTATTCTGTCTAGATCATAATTAAATAACGCTACATTCTGCCACATGGCTGTGCTCAGATACCATGTGTCCATTGCTTCACATCTTGTTCAGAAATCTCCTGCTTGTATCTCCCCCAGAATTCTTTCTGCTTCCCAGATGGCCTACCTCCCATTTCCTGCCTAAGCCATAGGCCATAGGCTTTTTAATTGACAGGTGATGCATCCATACAATATACAAGATATTCTCCCAACACAGTTAAGTATTTTTTTTTCTTTTGCCACAGATCCATGGACTTACAGAAGTCTTACTTTCCTATTCTTCTCTTTGTCCATCTTGTAATGGTCTTTAGCTATGTCATTAAATAGCACCTGTTTTATGCACTTCTGTGACCTTATCTTTTTCCTCTTTTAGGAATTTAACCATCCTGTGGCTACATGTACATTGAGTATTCCATGCTCCACTTTACAGTTCGGAAGGGACTACAGGAAATCCCAGTTGTACTACTACAGTAACATACATAAATTTGCACAGTTATATAGAAGGTATTCATTAGGTATTTGACAAGTCAATATTAAGTGAATCCAATATTCTATTCCAGACCTGGCTTTACATTTGGGCTTTAGTCATTGACCACCTTTATATCCTTTAAATAGAAACAAGGCTAAGGATTTAGAGTTGTCTGAGGTCAGTTTCTGGCTCTGCTGCCGCTTATTTGACTTCAGGAGAGCATTGCCTTCAATTTCTCATTTTCTCAGTTTTACTGGAACTAAAATATGTATGTTTTTACCACACAAAATGATGCTTAAGTGATATTCATGAGTGTAAGCTTTACAAATGTATAAAATGCACTAAGAAGTCAATCACACTCTGAGAAGTGCTTGAATACCCAGTACTGTGTTTCCTGTCAAGTTTTTGCTGTATTTTGTATGTAAGTATGTTTTCTGTGTGAAATTCTGTCTAAATTAGGAATCTCTCTCTCTCTCTCTCTCTCATCTAGTACTTTGGTTTAGACAGCAAATGACTTTCATTATAAGCAAATCTTTGTAAAATATTTGTAAAATGGAATTTAAGTTATATTTAAGTTATTTATGCTACAATGAAGGAAGTAATAGACTTTAAACGATGACAATTTGTTTTTCCTACAGTAGCAAGATGACCATTGAAACTAGTCTCTGGCCTGTTCCCAAACCCCCATGCTTTCACAATGCATTTAGCATAAAATAAAACTTTCTTCTTACACTTTGAGATCAGGGCTTCTTAAAACTTTTCTACTCACAACTTCTTTTGCATGAGAAATGTTTATATAACTCTTGATATATAGTTGTATACAAATAGACTATTCACTGATAATAGATCTTGCTTTTCAGGTGTGTTGGGGTATCCAGGACTCATTGTGTTGGAAGTGCTTGGTTCTGATGATGCCAAGTGGTCTTGGTTTCTGTTAGTAAGATTCTTATGTTTGCCTTTTGCCATCTGGTAAGCTCTGGTGTTAGATATTCTAGCTGTCTCTTGCTGGATCTTGTTCCCCCTGTGAGTCTGTTAGCCTCTGTCAGCACTCCTGGGAGACCCGCTCTCTCCTGAGTCCCTGTAGCAAGCTCTCCTGTGGCAGGGAAGCTGCACAGAGGTCTGAGGATCAGCTCCACCTCCTGGCTGAGGATGAAGGCTTGAAGGGACCCTGTCCAAGAAGCTCTGTTGCTTCTGAGGCCCTCGCCTTTCCTCCATGGACCAGCCTCAGAGAGACTCTGGATAGAAAATTGGAAACTCTCATTTTTAAGTGTCTGGATAACTAAATATGAATACAAATAAAAGGAGAGAAATACTTCCATTATCAGTGTAATTTTAAATACTTATAATAAATGTGTTAAATATTTTAAATGTATTAAGCAAACAAATTTTTCAATATAAATTTTCAGAGTCCATACATTCTTATTAAACCATTTAATTTTAAACTATTTAAATTTTTTATATTATTTTTGTGTGTGTATATGAGAGAGAGAGAGAGAGAGAGAGAACAAGAGGGGATCAGATGTCTTCCTTTATCCCTGTCTACCTGTAACTTTGAGGCAAGGTCTGTCTATGAACTAGGTGTTAGCATTTTCTCAGCTAGGCTGGAAGCCAGCAGGTCCCAGGAATCATCCCGTCTCTTCCCAAGGCGGCTGGGGTCACAGACGCACTCATTTATTCCCGTCTTCTTATGTGATGCTGGGAGCTGAAATCCAGTCCTCACAATTGTTTGACAAATGTTCTGAATGCACTGCGCCTTCTCTCGAAATCTGGCCATTTAATTTAAAGTCTATGCTTTTGCCACATATTTGTGGCAGCTCAGCTAAAAGAACTTAGCAAACTCTAAATAAAATCAGAGCCAGTTTGGACAAGTTTATTTGTTGCCTTTTGCCACTACAATACCCCAGATAATCTAATATTTTTGGCATCACTGAGCTAAATACAATGATATTAACTTCACTGTTTAAGATATGACCTTACGTCAATGTTCTATTAGAGGCCCAACAATTGTGGAAGATGGTTTTTAAACTTCTCTGCACAGATCTATATAACATAATTTCTAGAGAATGTACAATAGCTATTGTTATGATTTATTATCATATTAAATTAGCCGACTTCTACTGAGCCACCAAAATAATTTTTTAAATCAATTTGTTTGGATTTTATCTACAATATGAATTCCACATCCAGTTTTTAAACTGCAATGTTTATTCAATTGCTTGGATATTGGAAGAGTAAGTGGAAAAGGTTAGAGAAAAGATTTCAAGATACCTCTTTTCTGTGCAAGTCCTTTAAAAATATCATTTGCGAAGGTATGAATATTTGCCTAGCTTTGATGGACTGATGTGATGCAGTCAGCGTAAAGAACACATCACCTGGCAGGCATATTTATGGTGGGCTATAGTCCTGTCTTAAGCTATTAGTTTTACCTTTTCAAATTTAATTTGAGATATTAGTTGGTAAAGCACATATTCACTTTAAGAATAACAATGACTTGCCTCATTAATGTGAATAACACCAGAAAGAAATTATAGTAGATAATAGTTCAGAATCGCTGGAGATAATATTAGATATCATTTCATGAATATTTGCCATGCAGCACATATTATTTAAAACCATGTGCATGGATTAAAACAGTTAACAGCCCTTTAATATGGACACTTGAACCCTATGATGACAGGAGATGGCAGATTTCTGACACCAGCTCAGAGACCTAGTCCTGCGTTCCCTGACCTTCCTGATTTGGAGGAGCTCAGTATTCATTTATCAGTAGTTTAAAAGGCACTGGGAGACGGCTGTGTATTTATTATCCAGGTATAATAATTTGTGGACTGGAGTTATCTGTCCTCAAGAGGGCAAGCTTGGCAAAACCAGACATGCTGAGCTGTGACAGAAAATATCCTGTGATGCACAATGAATTTAACCCAGGCATTTCCCAGAGAGTAAAGAAGCATGAAGCACCCCCCACACACACACCGGGAATTTCCAGTGAGCATGGAGAGGAGACTTGGGGGTCAATAAGCTCAAGTGGGTTTCAAGAAGTGGTACATCTTATTTAAATTAATTGGTGGCTTATATATTCTATATGACAAAATGCTTCTGTCAAATGGTTGTCATAACTGAACAGAGGAATTGTCAACACTTTCTTTATCTAGGTACTCTCCACAAAAGATTAAAATACATTTTACATAATTTATTTCCTTCTTATATGTATGGGAATTGTGCATGCATTTTAGTGTGTAGATCACCATGTATGTGCCTGGTGCCCAAGGAGGGCCTCTCAGATCCTCTGGAATTCAAATTTCAGATAACTATGAACTGCCATGTAGGCTCTGAGGATGAAATCAAGGACCTCATTGAGAGTAGCCAAAGCTATTAACCCCTGAGCTATCTCTCCAGAACCAAAGGATTAAAGTACTTTAAAATATCTATCATATCCCAGAGGCTGTTCAATGTCTATCACACCCCAGAGACTGTACATTCTATATTGATCATATCCCAGAGACTATGAGGTACACAACATAGCTTGTGACATTCTCCTTTCTTGTGGAATCATAATTGAACTAATCATTAAATTTCATTACAAGCAATCCTCCCACTGCAATGTGTTTTACTTGGGGTCATGACAATCCTGATGTTGGCTTGGGCAGTGCTCTAGACAGTCATGTACTGAGCAAAGCTCTGGAATCTTGGCTGAGTCTGCTCTGTGGTGACCTCATGTCCATGTCTGCTTCTCCAATCACTGAACCAGAGCTAGGCAGGCCGGGCCAGCCTGCACCAGCATTAAACATTCTGGCAAGGAATTCACACACATCACTGCTAGTCACAATGATGGTTAGTCACAAAACCTAGTCTACTGTTTGGAGCATGGTGACATATAAACTCATTGGGTACCTAGAGAAAAAGGAGACTGTCCTATGTTATGGCTGTTTCTGAAAAACCGCAGACAGTAAACATTTATATTATGAAAACCAAATTATTCCAAAACTTTTAAGACAGTCAATATGATGCCCTCAACTCATATACAAACAACTAAAGTCCGGACAATTTCATAGTGTAAAATAAATTCAGAGGAGTATTTTCCCTGCTATGAATTTGTAAATTTTAAACAGGCTCCCTAGAGCTTCTCATTGTTGACAATTCTTTACAATGACGAACTTTCCTGTTCATTAAATGCTATAGGCTGCGTCTCTGCCCTCTAGCCTGGGACTACCAGTAAGCAATCCTTTTCCCATCCCGTCATGACATTGCCAAATATCTCCTGAAAGAAATGTGGGGAAATCTACTTTAGGTAGAAAAATCACTGGGTAGAAATATCCACTATAATATTGTCAGCTTCAAGAATTGAAGTTAACATGCTAAAATATGCGTGCCCGTGAACTTTATATTATTTTATAAAGAATCATTTCAACTACTAAAATAAGTAGAAAAGTTATTGCATTTAATGGATGAGGAAGCCGATTGGAAATGGTGGGATGTTATATTCCTAACCTGAGTGTGTAGTGAAGAGACAAGAGAGTCTGGCTAATATCACTTGGAGTCACAGGTGTCCTCCACAAGGGTTTCCCAATTCCCTTCCATTAGACAGGCACTGCTCAAATTAGCAAATACAATAAGAACAGATCCCATAGTTCTCTGGAGACTCAGAGTATAGTGGATATAAAAGAGACACATTAACACATTTTTATTGGCACTAATTAAGCTGAGTGTTGTGTTGGAAAGGCTCTCAGTGTTTTGGAGAGAGGCACTTCACCACGGCATGTTCAGCAAAGCAATGGAAAAACCTTAGAACAAAGAAGATCACAGAAAAAATAGAACCAAAGGTGTGTTGAGTTTTATTTCTGAGTCATTGTAAAAAGTGAAATTAAATATAGAGAATTGCAAGGCAGATCAAGAAGAGAAGAGGAGAGTGATATTCTGAACTGAGAGAATTATGGGATGGATTATGAAAGGCAGCCAAGCTCTGAACGTGCAGACGTGTTTGTCTGAAGAGTTAGAATTAGAAACTTCTACCCATAAGGTACACCCATATAGGATGCTAAGCAATGGATTCCAATGGCTCTTATCAATATGAAGGAGAAAAATATTAAGAGTAAGAAAATCAGCTCAAATTGTATGTACCAAAATTAGAATAAAGCAAATTGGCAAGACTTCGATGTGTGTTTGTGTGCCTGTGCATGAGTATACTTGTGCATGTGATATGGTATGCATGTGTGTGTACGTGTGTGGTGTGTGTATGTATGGGGTGTATGTATGTGCCTCTGTGTGTGTGTGTGTGCATATTTTCATGTAAATATGAAATCTTCCCATAGGCTCATGTGTTTGAACACAGCCCTTAGTTGTTGGAGCTGTTTGGCACTGTTGTGGATTGTTTAAGAGGTGACCTGGAGAGAGGATGTGTGTCACTGAACATGCGCAGTAAGGCTTTACAACCTGTCCCCTTCTCCTGCTCTCTTTCTCTCTGCTTTCTCAGAGGGAGAGCCACGTGAGCAGGCAGCTTCCTTATTTGACATCATGCCTTTACTGCTTGCTTCCGAGTCTTCACTTCACGATGGGCTTCACCCTTCTGGAACACTGTAATCCAAAATAAATTCTTTCCTTTTAAGTTGTTTTTGTGAGGATATTTTTTATCATAGCACAGAAAAGTATTTAATTAATATGTATACATATATATGATAGGATATAAATGATAAGCAATCTAATTTCTCAGAATGTAGTCTCCTTGAAGGGTCAATGTACTATCCAGCCACTAAAGGCTTGAACTCTAGTGGTGGAGACCCGACGTCTTTGACCTTTGATTTTACTTTCCCCAAGTATAAAATATTCTTTAACACCTCTTTTATCTTTTTAGTTTAAGAAAGATATTTTTTAAACAAAGGGATTTGTTAGTACGTTGTGGTTTTATCTATGTATGATTTAATGATGTGGCCAATTAAAAAACATTTAAGATACATAAAGTGTGCTTGACAGGAATCACTGATTAAACTCCCACTCAGGATACTGATGACTTTTTGAGAAAAACCTGTTTTAAATCCCCTGCGTGAGAGCTAGAGTGTTAAAGACAGTTTTCCCTAGCACGTGTGTCCTGACCCTCCCTCCATGTTCCTCACTCCTGAATGTGAATCTGTTCTGTCCTCTCTCAGCAGCTACGCATATCTCAAGGTTCCCTTTACCACCAAAGACCACAGACACTGCACAGCAACTCTTCACTTCCCTAGCTCACTCATTTGGAGTCACTGGTCCTCTAAGCTATGACCCTATCATCCAGTTAGCCACTTGAAATTCTCTTTGTCCTCATCAAACTCTTATCCCAACACCTGGATCATAGTTGGCCCATTTTTTACTATCCTCACTTTATCATAGCTCACCATTAGTTGTACTACTTCTTGCTGTGGGCAATTGTAGGGGGAATTTCCTCTAATTATTTGATTGGCTAATAAAGATGACAAGAAGACAATCACTGCGTGAAGATAAGAAGGCGGGCTTTTCCAGCCTGAGAGAAGAAGAGGAAGATGAGAGAGAAAAAATGGGGGGGGGGTGCTTTTGGGGGAAGTGGTGAAGAGAGGACATGCAGAATGTAGGCCAGGGAGATGCTAGACCCGAAGGCAACCTCCACCACCAGAAGAATTCCAACATTGAATAGTTAATGAGTTTAGAACAATAGATTCCCCACCCAGTGGTTGTGCCATCTGGTTGATTTTAAATATTAAGATTGTTTGGTGTTTTCCATTTGAGATGATTCAGGTGGGCAAGTGAGAGAGTGACGCCACATGACAGTCATCAGCAGAGCCTCCAGCAGGAGTGGATGTATGGTGGAACGTGATCAGAAGCTCCAGGCCTTCTCAGGAAAAAATCGGGTTTGGTCTGCTTGGCAAGCCAGCCTTGGGAACTAAGGCCAGATAGCCATTTGTGGGACAAGCAGAGGGTGGAGACCAGGAAAGCCGGCCATGGAGGCTGAGCGAGACCGCCATTGCCATTGCCCGCATCTAGCTGGAGCAAGTATGGGTTTTGTTTGTTTTGTTTTGTTTTGTTTTTAATTACAGGCTACAGACAATAATTCTCACTTTAACTCATACCTTATTCCAATATTCCATGATTGATCTGGAGTAAAAGGAACAGTGGGAGAGAAGCACTTGCCAGCTCTGTTTATTCAATTTTGTAGGAGTCAAATTTGAAAAATTCAACAGATAGGAAGGCTAAGGTGAGAAACAATAAGGAGGAGTAGAAAACTGGGGGGTGGGGTGGAGGAAGTGAGAAAAGCCTTCATTTCTTCATGCCTTGGGCATGAGGCAGATGCTTGCAGCTCAAGAAAGACATCATGGGCTGGGTTGAGAGTCCACTGGAAGCACCTGGACAGTAGCCAGGTGACCTCTTTTTCTGCATTCCATGGAGAGGAGTGTTGGATATTGGGAAGAGGTAGCAAAGAAATGGCTGATGCTTAATAGTGTTGGAGTTGGAGAGCTGCACTCCTTAGCCAGGAGCAGTGTCAATGATCTGGAAGAGCAAAGCAGGCTCAGCTGGCATTGAGGGCTCTGGATCATGAAACCATAAGAACTAAAAGTATAACAACAATATTGAGTTTGGCAGACAGAATGGATTCAGAGAGCTTGACTTTGCCACTAGCTCTACCATCTGGGAGACTTCCTATGTCATGGCTTGATTCTGACCATCAAATAAGATGCTGAGTAATTTCATGATCTGGGCACAGGGTAAGTGCTCAATAAAGGTTGAGCTCTTCCTATGGCTCTCAACTAGGGCCAGCTGCTGGTGGGTGAGCTGAGCATTGGCGGGGCGGGAGTGGGGGTGGGGGAGGGAGTGGGCAGACCTGACGTGCAGACGTTGAGTCAGTTATCATTGGAGTCCATCTGGAGGAATTTCTACCCAGCCTTGATTGATATTTTCTCCTTGAAGCTGTGGGGATTTTGACTTGTCAGCTAAATATTGTGGTCTTCAATTTTCTTATCTTCAAAAGGTCTAAGAGAGTTTTGTAGAAAATGAAATAATATTATACAGCTCATTTTTCTTATATTTCTCAGCAAAGGTGAACAATGTTTCCAGTTCTCAAGACATTATATTTGTAAGTTTTTTTTTTAATTTTTCCTTGGTTAAGTTTTATCAAACAGATGACCTATGAGAAAAATTAGCTTCACAAAAAAAAAAATATCTTACATGCTTTTTTTGGCTATGGTACTGGGAAAGACACTGAACTTTTTTTTTTTAAAGAGTAACATATAATGTCTGTCTTCAAAGTGTTCTGAAGAGGATATGTAAGCAGACAGCTATATATCAGCTGCAAAAACACCCAGTTGCCAAGAAGAGTGGAGGAGGGATTAATCCCCACAGGAGAGGTCCACAAATTCCCAGGCCGCTGCATCTTAAAGGATGAACACCATTTCTAAGGTAGGGAATCACTGAAGGCACCTCAGGGAGTTGGGATGACTGGGGGAAACCACTAGGCTTGAAGATACTCAATGTGTTTGCAGAATGATTAGCATGGTGTATGTGTGGGGGTTGGGGTTACTAAAAATAATCCAACAGTTTATTCTTGTTCTGTGGTTTTCCTTCTTTAATTAGGGAACTTATTTTTCATTCCGTTGCATATTTCAGAGATCCCCTCACAATGTTTTGCCCAAGGCATGCATCAATGAGATGAATTAAACTGTAGATGCTTTCTCATTAGATTTTAATTTCCCAAATATCCTGAAGTCTATTACCTTCCATGCATACCCAGCTTATTTGAGAAAACCGTGCCAGTTAATATGCCTAGCTGTCCCACCACAAGAGCTTCAGAAATGGCAATAGAATGAATTTTTAAATTTTCATAACAATTTGCTTGCCTTTAAATATTTCATTCTTCAGGCTAGCTTCAACAAAACTGTGAAACAATTTTGCTGCCTCCCATGCTTTTGATTTTGGCTCCTAATTTTAAGTTTTCTGTCTGTCAAAAAGTAGGAAAGAAGAAAATCATCTTTTGTCTCTGTGGGGAAAAAAACCTGGAGTGGGGGTCTGGAGCGGAGGCCATTGTCAGCAAAGGCAGCAACAGAGGTAGATCCAGAGACTGGCAAACACTCAACAAGCAGAGAGGGAAAGACTGCCACCAATGATGAACTCAGGTGGATTGCTCAGTTCTGTTTATAAAGAAGAGTACGAGGAGGAAGAGGAGGAGGAGGAAGAGGAGGAGGAGGAGAGGAGGAGGAATAAGAGAGGATAGGAGTTGCACAGACACTGGGTATGGTGGTACATGCTTTGAATCCCAGCACTCAGGAGGTAAAGGCAGGCAAATCTCTGAGGTTGAGGTTAGCAGTTGCACAGACAAGAACACACTTTGGAACTGGTTATCACATCAGTGAGCCAATCTTCTACTCACTTTATTGCAACAATATATAAGGATTGACGTGAGCCTGAAAGTGTTGGTCAACCTTTTCTGTGTTAGCTGCAGGTTACCAGGGTCTATCGAGTTTGCTGTCTATTGCTGATGCTGCCTCTATGTACCTCTTCCTGACAGTCTGTTTTGCCTCATTTACAGCTCTTATCCAGTCACTATTTTCTTCCTTTTCTTTCTCTTTGTTAAAAGCAAAGAAAGTGAAATTCAGGTTGGTCCTATGATTCTCTCTAGTAATCTTCTCCTGCCCTCTGTTGTAGAAATAACTGTGATCTTCTGTGATCAGCTCTGAGTTCTCCACTTCACAGACCAAGCAACATCCTTGAATCTAGGAAACATGATTGGGACATTGTTTCTCTTCTCTCTGGACCATCTTCCTGGCTCTGATCTTCATTCTAGAGTTGTTCTTTCTTCATTTTCAAAGATTTTTCAATGCAGAGAAAATCCAAAGTCCTTACCAGAGCCTGTAGCTTCCATGTGATCTGGGCCCTTGCTGTTCCTCTGACTTCCCCTCTGTGGCCTTTCTCTTTTCTGAGCCTGCTCCAGGCACAACGGCCTCCTTGTTCTTCTCCCATATGTAATAATAGTTCACAGCACACAACTTCAGTTCATGTTAGTTTATGGATTTCTGGTTTTCATGTTGTCTCTAGAATATCACATTGAGGAAACTTCCCTTTGTCCTGGAGATAAAATAACATCCAACCCTTCCTCACTCTAATTTCCTTTTCCAATACCATGCATGTATGTAGTTGTGTGTTTGTATGTATGCATTTGTATATGCATGCATGCATGCATGTACATGTGTATATGTATATGTGTGAATGAAAGTGTGTATTTATGTATGCATGTATGTATGTATGCATGCATGGATATATGTATGTGTGTATATGTATATGTATATGTGTATGTGCATCTGTATTTATGCTATATATTTGACCATTTCTTTCTTTTAATTCCCATGTCTTTGTCTTATTTGCTTACTTCTGGATGCACCTCTTTAAGCACAATGCCTAGAAATGTTATGTAATCAACAAATACATACTGAGCTACTTCTAAGCTTGAAACTCTGTGATTTGGCAGTGTTTTGAAATAAAGTTCCTTTGGGGAAATAAAGTCTGCATTTATGAGTGGGCTAACTCTAGATAAAGTGTGTCATCTGTGGTCCTGAAGCAAGAAAACTACACATCCTGGTGATTTCATTATCACCCTGTTTTATCCAAGTGAGGTGTAAACTTTCAAGTCAAAAAAATGAAGTATCCTGTCCCTGTGCTGTGACTAGTCTCCAGCATCTGCTAAACTATTAAACACAGAGAGCCTGCTGCAAACATGCACTTACACAGCCCTCTGGAGAGAATGCACATAATTAGCCTTCTGTAGTTTATGGCTATGTAAATTAATCACCTCACAATTAGGCATATGTGTAAACTATGAAATTGAACTTGTATGAGAAATCACTTTGATCCCTAGACAATAAACTATGATGGACATCATTCCAACCTACTGTGCAGATATAGAGCAGTCAGGAAGTCATGGCCATTAAGCATCTGCACACCAATTATTAGCTTGGGGGCCATGGAAACAATAATTTATAGGAAACACAGAAGATTTCCAGGACCCTACATGTTGTTGTTACCGGATCTCCACATCTGTGTCCCAACACACCTCAGCCATGATGAACAGTTTGCTATTTGCTCAAAAACCTTCCATCTTAAGTTTGGATTTTATTGCTGTGAAGAGACACAAATGACCAGGGTGACTCTTATAAAGGCAAACATTTCATTGGGACTGGCTTACAGTTTCAGAGGTTCAGTCCACTATTATTATGGTGGGAAACACGGCATAATGCAGGTAGACTTGATGCTGGAGGAGCCAAGGGTTCTACAGATTAATGGGAAGGCAGCCAGGAGGAGATTGTCTTTTGCAAGCTGCCAGAAGCAGTCTTTCTTCTGTACTGGGTCGAGCCTGAGCACTAAGAGACCTCAAAGCCAGCCTTCATAGTGACATACTTCCTCCAACAAGGCCACACCTTCTCCAATAAGGATACAACTCCTAATAGTGCCACTCCCTATAGCCAAGCATTCAAAGACATGAATCTCTGGGAGCCAAACCTATTCAAACCACCACAGTACCATATCTGACATTTGCATGTGCTTTTGTCTGCTTGACCAGGCTCTGCCCTATTACCCATGTAAGGCCAGTTCTCCAATTCAGTCTATAAAATCCATTGCAAATAGAACCTTGATTGAATCTCTCCTGATTAACTCAATGAGTGCACTTCTTCATATATACCCAGATCTTCTGCAGCATTCCTTTGCATTAATTTGTTGGTAGTTTTTTGTAAACCTGTGTGTCGACTCCTAAAGGATAATAGGTATTTAAACTACCACTGATTCTCCAGAACCAAGCTCAACATTTCCTTTCAGGAAAGTGTACTCTCATAATTTTCTTTACATGGACAATGCATTCTCTACTTCAACTAGAATGCTATCAAAGTCTTCATATAAAAGAAAATATACCAGAAAAACCCTGTTTCTATCTCAGTATACAGAGAAGTATCGTCCCTACTCCTACCCCCAGTACTGGGGATGAACTACACAGCCTACTGCTCTTTAGACCAAGCTCCTCATAGAGCCCACCCCTGCTGGAAAACACATATTCAGCTCAAGTGTTCTTCTGTTTAAGAAAGGTTCAACAGTCCATATTTTTATTATGCTTCCTGATGTATACTTGCAGAAACCAGGTCCACTGATTTATTTATGCTTATAAAACTTTCCGTTAATTGGAAGGAAAAAAGCTGTTTACATTTTGTGCTCAGTCTTTTGTGGGGTTCACAAATGAGAGAACCATAGCACCAGAAAATGGGCTTATTCCATCTCCCACTATGGGGTAGTTAGACAATAAGCCCTCTATTTTGTGCTAACCTAAGAATTTTATACCAAGAATTATATTTTTGCACCTAACCAAATAATAGGTAGTGAAAAACAGTTCCATCCAGAAAGTCAACAATTGCTTGTTAACCCTTGTGATGTCTTAGAGGGATCCCAGCTGAGTTTTTGTTTTTAAGGTCTACCATTTTTCTTTTCTTTTTATTCCTCAACAGCCAAAACCCTGCTCTTTTTTCTTATGGTTCTATGGGATTCTCAAATCTTGCTCACCTGGTTGACGCTGTGGTCAATCATCATCAGTGGGCTCAAGGCCACTATTCAGGCTTGTAAACCACAGATCTTTCAAGTTGTTTAGCCTTGTATGTGTTGTCTGTGGCTGGCTGTAGAAACTTTTGGTATGTAATGATGAAACAGAAATTGCAAAATGTTAAAACACATATCACAGACCAATTCCTTCCTTTTATTTTCATGAAGGACAATGCTAAGTACCCCAGAGTCAGCTCCTTGCCTCAGGTCACATTATTTAATACCCATCTGCTTCTATACCATAAGGATTAATGGAGCCACCTTGGAGAATGAGGAATTGTTTTGTTTGGGACACACATACACATACACACATATACACACAGATACATACACACACACACACACACACACACACACACACACACACACACCAGCCAGCCAGCCAGGGAGGCCCACATGCCGTTCCAGCTGGGAGAGGGTGTTCTCATCATTTCTATTTACATTCTCCTGGCTAGAGTCTGGGTGTCCATGGTAGCATCAAAATTTAATTTCTTATTGCCGTATTTGGTATGTAAGGGAACTAGCCTTTCCCTAGTATATTTATAGAAATATGAAATACCAGCAAGCATGATTTCTCAACAAAAGCTATTTAAACAGCTATGCCAGCAATCATTTTTCTTCCCTAACTGCCAGGTGGCAGGTCTGGGAAGTGGTGCTTAGACATAGCTACATCTTCCTGTTGCTGTTAAAAGAGCTCTCAGTCTTCCACTCGCAGGGGGTTTTGGTACCATATGCTAGAATCCCACCTCTCTGTAATAACTTGATAAATAGTTATTGAATTAAATTACTAATCTTTGCATTATTCTCTTCCCTCTGCTTCTAAATTGATCATAGGACATATCTCAGGTGCTTAATAAGATTTGTTTAGTCACACTTAGTTAATATTTTCTAAAGAGGCACAGAATTTAATGTCTAGAATTAACATTTTTAACCTTCTGATATTTTAGTAAGCATATTGGCTTACACATTCTGACTTAATTGTGATTTTCTTATGATATAAGCAAAGAAAGCAAACAAATAAACAAGCAAGCAAACAATCCCCAAACCAACTCCTTCATGCCTTTTCAAATCCAAGTTTCCAAGAAACTAACTACGTAACTCAGATTTAGAAGAGGTAAAGTTTTCTGACCTCTCTCCCTTGAAGATCCACATTCTATATCCAGAACCTTTAGACAGATTGTGGTAGAGCTTTTACTTGTGGATTTTATTCCTGTTTCCCACAGCAGCTAAAATAACACAACAATTATCTCAAGGACTCACACTTCTAGGGAGAACGTAACTACTTTTAAGTGTTGGTTATGACTTTGGGAACAGGTACTCTAGACTGGGCAAGATTTATACCCTTCTTAATTGATCTGAAACTATGAGATGGTCATCTTGGGCTGTGTTGAGAGTCCTTGTGCCACCAACAATTCTTAACGGTGTTTTCTGAACCTTTAACTATGCTCCTAACATAAAGCTGGGGAAGGAGTTTCATTTCATTTTTAAAATCCCAAGTTTGGAGACCTCCAAAGCATTGCTACTGGATTGAAAACGATTGCTCTTAGATGTACTTTTCCAAATTTAAAATTGGATTTTCAAAATTAAGTTAACTTGAAAAATTCTCAAGAACTAAAATCCATCAGTTACTTTTCTCATTGTTCCAACTGGACAAAAGAAGCATTTTTTAAAAAAATTTATATTAGATATTTTCTTCATTTACATTTCAAATGTTATACCAAGAGTCCCCTATACCCTCCCCTGCCCCGCTCCCCAAACCACCCACTCCCACTTCTTGGCCCTGGCATTCCCCTGAACTGGGGCATATAAAGTTTGCAAGGGGCCTCTCTTCCCAATGATGGCCAACCAGGCCATCTTCTGCTACATATGCAGCTAAAGACATGAGCTCTGGGGTACTGATTAGTTCATATTGTTGTTCCACCTATAGAGTTGCAGACCCCTTCAGCTCCTTGGGTACTTTCTCTAGCTCCTCAGACTCAGAGCTGGAATGTTCAGTCCATCACAGTGGGGGAGACATGATGGCAGGAATGGGGGCCATCTAGTCACATTGTGTCAACAGTCAAAGAACAGTGAGAAAGAGGATGGTACCAAGTTCATGCTCTCTTTTTTATTTAGCCTGAGATCCCAGTCCATGACCTGGTGCTGCCCACTCTTATGGTAGATCCTCACACTTCACTTAACCCAAGCTAGAAACTCCTCACAGATGTGCCCAGATGTCTGTTTCTATTGTGACTCTAGATCCTGTGACCTGGATAATCAAGATTCACCACCACTTATCCTAACTCCAAAAGTCATCAGAGCTCTCTGCTCCTCCCTGTTCCAGAGACAGCCGCATCTTCTTGTGCAGTGCCAGCCTCGTCCCATAGACAAAATGATGAAGGTCAGTGTGAACAGATTTGGCCGTATTGGTCTCCTGGTTACCAGGGCTGCCGTCTGCTCTCAACATGGCAAAGTGGAGATTGTTGCCATCAACGATCCCTTCATTGACCTCAACCTCATGGTCTACATGTTCCAGTATGACGTCACCTATGGAAAATCCAATGGCACAGGCAAGGCTGAGAATGGGAACATTGTCATCAATGGGAAGCCCATCACCATCTTCCAGGAGCAAGACCCTGCTAACATCAAATGGGGTGAGGCCGGTGCTGAGTATGTCGTGGAGTCTACTGGTGTCTTTACCACCATGGGGAAGGCTGGGGCCCACTTGAAGGGTGGAGCCAAAAGGGTCCTCATCTCCACCCTTTCTGCTGATGTCCCCATGTTTGTGATGGATTTGAACCATGAGAACTATGACAACTCACTCAACATTGTCAGCAGTGCATCCTGCACCACCAACTGCTTAGCCCCCCAGCCAAGGTCATCCATGACAACTTTGGCATCGTAGAAGGGCTCATGACTATGGTTCATGCCATCAGAAGACTGTGGATGGCCCCTCTGGAAAGCTGTGGCATGATGGTCGTGGGGCTGCCCAGAACATCATCCCTATATCCACTGGTGCTGCCAAGGCTGTGGGCAAGGTCATCCCAGAGCTGAATGGGAAGCTCACTGGCATGACCTTCCGTGTTCCTACCCCCCATGTGTCCATCCTGGATCTGATGTGCCACCTGGAGAAACCTGCCAAGTATGAAGACATCAAAAAGGTGGTGAAGCCGGCATCTGAGTGCCCACTGAAGGGCATTCTCGGCTACACTGAGGACCAGGTTGTCTCCTGCAACTTCAACAGCAACTCCTACTCTTCCACCTTTGATGCTGGGGCTGGCATTGCTCTCGATGACAACTTTGTCAAGCTAATTTCCTGGTATGACAATGAATACAGCTATAGCAACGGAGTGGCGGACCTCATGGCCTACATGGCCTCCAAGGAGTAAGAAACCCTGGACCACCCACCCCAGCAAGGACACTGAGAGTAAGAGAGAGGCCCACGGGTTGCTGAGGAGTCCCTATCCCAGCTTGGCATCCAACACTGAACATCTCCCTCACAATTTCCGTTCCAGACCCCCATAATAACAGGAGGGGCCTAGGTAGCCTTCCCTACTCTCTTGAATACCATCAATAAAGTTTGCTGCACCCACAAAAAAAGGTCATCAGAATTTATCCCTTTAGAAAAAATTTGGAGATTAGTCAGGGGTACTCTCCAGGTGAAGGTGGTCACTTTTCATATCTTTTTCCCAAAAGTACTCATATATTTTATTGATTATATGCTTGATTAATGGTAGCTGGTGCTCCTTACTTAGAGCTTGTGATGTAGCTCAATTGTAAAACATCTGGCTAGCAGAAACAAGACTCAGAGCTCAGTGCTCAACATCACACCCACACACACACACACATGCACACACACAGTTACACACAGACACAAACACATGCACATATATACTTATAAAAATACACACACAAACACACACAGACACACAGAGGAACACACAGAGACACACAGGCACAGGCCTCATAATGAACAGAAAAAGAAAGGGCTGTAAATGCTTTTCAACTGTTGCAATATGATGAAAATCCAAGGGCTTTGTGTGCTAAGAAGAGCCAGAATGGTTGTTATTTCCAAACACTGTGCCATTAAGGCTAATTCCCAGAGTAACCAGGTTTTGTTTTGTTTTGTTTTCTTTGTTTTTTCTTTGTTTTGTTTTCTTTGTTGTTGTTTTTTCTTGTGGCACAGGTCAGTCATCAAACCTTTCTCAACCTACTCTCCCTACCTACAAATGAGTCAGTTGATAAGAAGTCTAATGCAATTTACCAATTGTTTGACATTTTGTGTTTGTTAATTTTAGGGTTTCCCAGAGCTCTTTAAGAAGCTATTTGATGTCTGTTTGTGCGTTGGTTCGTTTGACAGGCAACATGGGAGAACACTGGGCAGGAGGAGGGTGTTCTTCCCATCAGCCCCTGCAGTCGTTTTGACCCCCCTTTCCCACTGATTCTTTTTGAAATCTCAGCTGCAAACATTCTCCTCCCTCTGCCAGGGCGCTGTTCGTGGTATTACTCACTATTTGTCTCAGAAGTCACAGTATTTTTAGCAGCCCCATCAGGAGTTTAGGGAGACAGCTCAAACACATGATACAACTCAAATAAAGAAAGCCTTGCACATCTTAGGCTACCTGGCTTCTGACATCATAGCTGAGAGGCAAATGGAATCATACGTGGCTGAAGTCTCACTGGCCCACAGTGTGCATGGTCTAGGAGAGCCCATTTCAGTGGATTCTGGAGGTCTCTCACAAGCACATGATGAAAAAGGGCCCTGTGTCATTTTCTCCACAAGGTTCTTCCCTCCTTATGAGATACACGTGCAGAATAGAATTATCTTCATTACAGAGGGTTTTCTCACACCCTCCCCCACCCAGATGTGTGGAGGCGGTAGAAAAAAGTCATCTGTCTCCCAAACAGCAGTTTGTCAGAAGGAATATTCGCAGAGGCAGAGGAGTCTTCCCTCCTTGCTGCCTTGTCTTTTAAAATAGAAGTACTTCCCCTGGAAGCTGACTCTTATCTACGCCAGGGATTCCCCTCACACTTACTATGGAGCAGAGACATCATCGTGGAGTGAGAGTGCTGGAGGGCAAGGGACCACTGTTGGCTTCTCGTGAGAAGATGAATAAGAATGGCCTAAGGCTACAACATGGGGAGGGGCACACACATTCTGAAGACAAGTGGCTACTGTTGTCTGTGTTGGGAGAAGGTTGTTTCATGTGTCATATAATCTTAATATTGCTAGAAAGTATTAAATAGCTGAAAACCAGCAGGCTGTCCACATATGAAAGTCTTTGTCTCAGTCTCCATCTCTTCTCTCTTTCACCCCCCCTTTCTCTCTCTCTCTCTCTCCCTCTCTCTCTCTCTCTCACACACACACACACACACATTTACACATGACAATACCTGTTAAAATGTGTTTCTCCATTAAAAAATTAATAATGAGCAATCAGTTAAGGGGAACATTCAGAAAACTCCCGTTAGTACTGTCTTTTTCCCCTCTTGGCTTTAAAAGCAAGGCATGTATAGAGAGTCTTGCTAAGAGGAATGCACTTTCCTCTCCAACCATCTCAAGTGTCTAATTGGTCTGCTAATTCTATAGCAATCAATTTTAATATTTTAAAACTAAATGACTTCCTACCACTTTGTTCATATTTCTTGAACCACAAAAAAAGAAAAAAAATTACAAGACTGTCATCCACCACAGGGCCTGTCTTACTCGCTCTTCTATTTCTGTGAAGAGAAATCATAGAAGACACAACTTGTAAAGGAAAGCATTTAATCAGTGGCTTGTTTACAGTTATAGACAGTAAGCACACGGTACATGGCAGGCTCATATGGTGGTGGAACAGTAGATGAGAGCTCATATCTTATCTGGTTTACAAGCAGGAGGCAGAGAGACTGAGATAGTCTGGTATGGGTTTTTGAACCCTTAAAGCTCACCACTAGTGACACCTCCCCCCAAAAGGCCACACCTCCTGATCCTTCTTAGCAGTTCCTCCACCTGGGAACCAAATATTCAAATTTATGAGCCTATGGGGGTCATTCTCAATCAAACCACCACACGCCATGTTATAGGATCTTTGTAACATCACAGAAACTAGTGTGGGTTATAAATAAAAGACAGCAAAGTGTTGGCTTGCTCATCATTCATCAAGAATTTCTGGCTATAAAGCTTAGCTTAATCAAAAAAAAACAAAAAACCAAACAAACAAACAAACAAACAAAACCAACAACAACAAACCCCAAAACCTCCCTTTCTTCTTAATTGCTATAAATGATGTAATATGAGTTCTTGGAGGGAGGAAAGAGGATAGCTTGAGACTTCATTCATACTGTGTGCTACATAGTTTTAAAAACACACTGACAATTATTCTACCTAATTAAGGTGCGTCTTGCATCTGGGTGAGTCCTTTACCATTTTAAAATGATCTTTCCCTTAAATGGATTGACTCTTTGGTTTCTCCCTTGCCTTTGTTTTTTTCTCTTTAGATCTTTACACATAATGAGAAGATAGCATCATTGCTCTTGATAATTATCTCAGTAGAAGCTGAAAAGTGTATTTCATTAAAAACAAGATATTGATAACTTTTTCCTGCAGAATGTTACATTTTGAGGTTAAAAATATCTAGACAAGTTACTGAGGGCACGTGGGAACTGGCAAGTAATGAGAGTAGAGAACTGTGGAAGGTTTCTTTCAAACTATAGCACAAAAATGAAAATATATTTCAAAACTGAAATACTTCAAGTAATGGGCATGTTTAGGCCTGTGTGCATAATTCAAAATCCTTTAATTCATTCAATTGTCTTTTCACTGAAAAGTTAATCTTGCATCCATTTTTCTTGTACATAATTATTTCTTATTGGTTATTTTATTTATTTACATTTCAAATGTTATCCACCTTCCCAGTTTCCTCCCAGCAAGCACTCTGTCCCCTCCTCCCAGCCCCCACTACCAAAAGGGTGCTCCCCCATCCACCCACCCACTCCTGCCTTCGTGCCCTAGTATTCCCATTCCCCTATCCTGGGTCATCAAGCCTCCACAGGACCAAGGGGCTCCCCTCCTAGTAATTCCAAATAGGGCAATCTTCTGCTACATAGCCAGCTGGAGCTATGGGCACCCCCTGTATACTGTTTGGTTGGTGGTTTAGTCCCTAGGAGCTTTTTTTTTGGGAGGAGGGGGAAGGTTCTGGTTGGTTGATATTGTTGTTCTTCCTGTGAGGTCACAAACCCCTTCAGCTCCTACAATCCTTGCTCTAACTTCCCCATTGGAGTCCTCGCACTCAGTCCAATGTCTGGTTGTGTGCATCACATCTGTATTGGTTAGGCTCTAGCAGAGCCTCTCAGGAGACAGCTGTATCAGGCTCCTGTCAGCAAGTACTTTTTGGTATCAGTGATAGGGATCCATCCCATCTGACGACACCAAACCCAGACACTTCTTTCCCATCTCCTCACATATATAAACTGGCCCTCCTTCTTCTCTCCCCCTCCTCTTGCCCTCCCATTGACCATTAGTTTTATTTTATACTGCTATTAATAGCTACTCCTATATGCAGGTATATGCAACATTGTGATTTCATGTTAATACTTTCAATATTTAATTTAATATAGGCTCTTAATGGACAAACACTAAGTAATTCTTCTGTGCCTGTTACTTTGCTTCTCAAATTAAAAACAATAATAATTTAAGAAACTTAAGATGCCAGTTTATGACAGGCCAATTTGATGCACAACTCTGTAACATTATTTACATATTTGAAACATTGACTTCAAATAGAAGATTCACTTTGCATGGTGTAGCTATAGAGGTAATGGTATTTGTTTTTATCCAGCAGCAGAATCTTTCGTGATCCAGTCACAGCCACAGAACCTGCAGATACTAAAATAAATGGAATGTGACTTTCAAGAAGCAAACTGTCTATTGAAACTCAAATAGCTCACAGCTTAGAGGAAGATAATTTTAGTTTAACACAAAGATGCATTCCTTAGCAATGAGAACCGATCTAAGAATGAAGCAAAGAAGCCCATTTCCAACTGTAGTTGGGATTCTTGAAGGTGTGGTATGGTAGAGGCAGTGTCCAGGACAGTGACTTAGTGATGATGTAATGTTAACCATGAGGGATAGTGCTGGCATCAGCTCATGGTCCAAACAAGTGCTGGGATTAATAAAAACAAAACCCCAGGGGTTAATGGAGTAATATACTCAGAAAAGGGAAAGAAAGCTTGTCCAGATGGCCCATGTCATCTACAGCCACTCCTATATCCAACATCTTTGGGAGATGCCTTTCTGTGTGAAAGGACTTGCATGGTCTCTGATAACGTTCAAGTAAAGTTAACAGCACATCATATTTAGCAAATACAAAGTAGGTTACCCAATGAAGCTTGACTTTCAGATAAATTACTGATAAAATTTCAAATATGGCATTGGGCAGATATGGTACTCTCACGTTTTTAGTTGTTGATACAGATTTACCTTCCTTAAAATATTTATTTTATGTGTAGGAATGTTTGCCTTCATGTATTGCATGCTTGTTTGGAACTGGAATTTTAGATGGTTATATCCTGCAGTGTTAGTGCTGGGAACCAAAACTAGGTCTTCTGCAAGAACAGAAAGTGCCCTTAACTGCCAAATCGTTTCTCCAGTCTCTGTTGATCTGGTTTCAAAGCTAATTAGGGAGCTATTTTATATGATAAGATCAGCCAAAGTTATAGGATGTCAGGATTTCAAAAAAGGCATCCATCTAAACATCTAGTCAACAGTGTATCCCATGGTATTGATGAGGTCTCTGACATTTTCCAAGTGCAGTATTCAACATAGTGCACAAGTGAATGAGACAGCCATGGCCCTTCAGTTTCATTATGTTACTGCCGAATAGGAAAACAAGCTGATGTATAAATTGTATGAAATTGGAAGCAGAGAATTATGGGAGCACACAGTACAATATTTAATGTATTCTATAGGGTTCAGTATATCTTCTTCTATAATATACTTTAGCCTTCTCAAGTATAAGATTAAGGAGCTTTATTGACATATAATTGTTGAATAAATATATGTATATATTCAGCATGTACGATCTACTGAATTTGTACTTATATACATATGTACTTATGTAATGTATGCAAATAACTGTAATTGTCACAGTCAAGGTCACAGGCATACTCAACAGCTCCAAATTTTCTTTGTACCCCTTAATTTGTTTGTTTGTTTGTTTGTTTGTTTTGTCTTAAGAATATTTGACATAAGATCTACTCTATTGCCAGATTTTGAAGTATATAGTACTTTACTCTTAACCTGACCCACTCTGTTGTACACAGAGTTTCTAGAAGCTGTTCTCTAGCATAAGCAAAACTTTGGATGCATTGAGCAACTCCCAGTTTTGAAGGCCTGGAGCATTTATGAGAATTAAAGGTGAGAACATAGCAAATGTTGCTGGCAAAGGAAACAGCATCCAGGTGACACCATGCATGGACTTCTCTAGAGATCCAGTTTGCTGTGCTTGTAGTTTAAAGGGACATTTAAATTTTATCAAAGGAGGGCCAGTGTTTGCTGTGAATCCTTGAATATTGAAGTTTGGACACATATGAGACTGGATATGGTAGCATACGCCTTTAATCCTGGTAAGCCTATGATAAAGGAGAGGCAGAGACGAGATGCCCACAAGCTCATGGGCATGTGCATGTGCATGGGTATGGGTATGTGCAGTGGTGAATGACTGCAGACCCTGCCTCAAACAAGGCAGAAGATGAGGACTGATACCTGAGGTTGACCCTTGACCTTGTAATGTGTGTGAACCCACACTCACAAGCACACACATGAGACATGAATGTACACACATACACACACATGCTCGCACGCACACACACACACACCATGTATACATATAAATAAGAAAAAGTTAAAATCTTTCAAATTTATGAGTCTAGAGGAGGGTTTAGATTATGGGACTCTTAATCACACACTGGGGCATTTTCCCAAAAAAAAATGTGAATCCCTACTGGCTCAGAAGCAGGTATGTCAAAGGTCATGTGACCAACATTTGCATAAAAGATGTAAGTAGGAGGCAGCGCCATCTTCAGCTCCAGACAACCAGCCACCTTCCTGGTGAGAGCACAGGGGTCTGCCCGGCCTGAGAGGTTTCTGCCTCAGGCTCCGGTGGGAGCCACCTTGGCTCCGGGACTCCACGAAGGGCAGGCTGCACGGGTGACGGTGTGGAATACAGAGGCCAGCCATTTCTGGGACAGGCGAGAGCCACAGAGCTTCTGAGGCGGCGCCATCTTCGGCTCCAGACAACCGGCCACCTTCCTGGCCAAAGCAACACAGCTTCTGGGAAAGATCCTGTTTTGGGCCTTCATCTTCAGCCAGGAGGAGGAGGAGGAGGTCCAAACACCAGATAACTGTGCACCTTCCCTGAAAGAGGAGAGCATGCCTGCAGAGACTGCTCTGACCACTAAAACTCAGAGGAGAGAGCTAGTCTTCCACATCTGCTGATAGAGGGTAACAAAATCACCAGAGGAACAATCTCTAAACAAAGACAACTATAACAACTAACTCCAGAGATTGCCAGATGGCGAAAGGTAAATGTAAGAATCCTACTAACAGAAACCAGGACCACTCACCATCATCAGAACCCAGAACGCCCACTTCGCCCAGTCCAGGGCACCCTAACACACCTGAAAAGGTAGACCTGGATTTAAAAGCATATCTCATGATGATGGTAGAGGACATAAAGAAGGAATTTAATAACTCACTTAAAGAAATACAGGAGAACACTGCTAAAGAGTTACAAGTCCTTAAAGAAAAACAGGAAAACACAACCAAACAGGTAGAAGTCCTTATAGAAAAACAGGAAAACACATCCAAACAGGTGATGGAAATGAACAAAACCATACTAGACCTAAAAAGGGAGGTAGACACAATAAAGAAAACCCAAAGTGAGGCAAAGCTGGAGATAGAACCCTAGGAAAGAAATCTGGAACCATAGATGCCAGCATCAGCAACAGAATACAAGAGATGGAAGAGAGAATCTCAGGTGCAGAAGATTCCATAGAGAACATCAGCACAACAATCAAAGAAAATGGAAATTGCAAAAAGATCCTAACTCAAAACATCCAAGAAATCCAGGACACAATGAGAAGACCAAACCTATGCATAATAGGAGTGGATGAGAATGAAGATTTTCAACTCAAAGGACCAGCAAACATCTTCAACAAAATTATTGAAGAAAACTTCCCAAATCTAAAGAAAGAGATGCCCATGAACATACAAGAAGCCTACAGAACTCCAAATAGACTGGACCAGAAAAGAAATTCCTCCCGACACATAATAATCAGAACATCAAATGCACTAAATAAAGATAGAATACTAAAAGCAGTAAGGGAAAAAGGTCAAGTAACATATAAAGGCAAGCCTATCAGAATTACACCAGATTTTTCACCAGAGACTATGAAAGCCAGAAGAACCTGGACAGATGTTATACAGACACTAAGAGAACACAAATTCCAGCCCAGGCTACTATACCCACCCAAACTCTCAATTACCATAGATGGAGAAACCAAAGTAGTCCACGACAAAAATAATTCACCCATTATCTCTCCAGGAATCCAGCCCTTCAAAGGATAATAAGAGAAAAAAACCAATACAAGGACGGGAACCACACCCTAGAAAAAAACAAGAAGATAATCCATCAACAAAACTAAAAGAAGACAGCCACAAGAACAGAATGCCAACTTTAACAACAAAAATAACAGGAAGAAACAATTACTTTTCCTTAATATCTCTTAACATCAATGGTCTCAACTACCCAATAAAAAGACATAGACTAACAAACTGGCTACACAAACAAGACCCAACATTTTGCTGCTTACAGGAAACTCATCTCAGAGAAAAAGATAGACACTACCTCAGAATGAAAGGCTGGAAAACAATTTTCCAAGCAAAAGGTCTGAAGAAACAAGCTGGAGTAGCCATCCTAATATCTGATAAGATTGACTTCCAACCCAAAGTCATCAAAAAAGACAAGGAGGGGCACTTCATACTCATCAAAGGTAAAATCCTCCAAGAGGAACTCTCAATTCTGAATATCTATGCTCCAAATACAAGGGCAGCCACATTCATTAAAGAAACTTTAGTAAAGCTCAAAGCACACATTGCACCTCACACAATAATAATGGGAGACTTCAACACACCACTTTCACCAATGGACAGATCATGGAAACAGAAACTAAACAGGGACACAGTGAAACTAACAGAAGTGATGAAACATATGGACTTAACAGATATCTACAGAACATTTTATCTTAAAACAAAAGGATATACCTTCTTCTTAGCACCTCATGGTACCTTCTCTAAAATTGACCACATAATTGGTCACAAAACAAGCCTCAACATATACAAAAATATTGAAATTGTCCCATGCATCCTGTTAGATCACCATGGACTAAGTCTGATCTTCAATAATAAAATAAATAATAGAAAGCCAACATTCATGTGGAAACTGAACAACACTCTTCACAATGATACCTTGGTCAAGGAAGGAATAAAGAAAGAAATTAAGGACTTTTTGGAGTTTAATGAAAATGAAGCCACAACATACTCAAACTTATGGGACACAATGAAACCATTCCTAAGAGGAAAACTCATAGCTCTGAGTGCCTCCAAAAAGAAACTAGAGAGAGCACACATTAGCAGCTTGACAACACACCTAAAAGGTCTAGAAGAAAAGGAAACAAATTCACCCAAGAGGAGTAGAAGGCAGGAAATAATCAAACTCAGGGTTGAAATCAACCAAGTGGAAACAAAAAGAACTATTCAAAGAATTAACCAAACGAGGAGTTGTTTCTTTGAGAAAATCAACAAGATAGATAAACCCTTAGCTAGACTCACTAGAGGGCACAGGGACAAAATCCTAATTAATAAAATCAGAAATGAAAAGGGAGACATGACAACAGATCCTGAAGAAATCCAAAACACCATCAGATCCTCTACAAAAGGCTATACTCAAGAAAACTGGAAAACCTGGATGAAATGGACAAATTTCTGGACAGATACCAGGTACCAAAGTTGAATCGGGATCAAGTTGACCATCTAAACAGTCCCATATCCCCTACAGAAATAGAAGCAGTTATTAATAGTCTCCCAGCCAAAATAAAGCCCAGGACCAGATGGGTTTAGTGCAGAGTTCTATCAGACCTTCAAAGAAGACCTAATTCCAGTTCTTCACAAACTATTCCACAAAATAGAAATGGAAGGTACTCTTCCCAACTCATTCTATGAAGCCACAATTACTCTGATACCTAAACCACAAAAAGACCCAACAAAGACAGAGAACTTCAGACCAATTTCCCTTATGAATATCGATGCAAAAATCCTCAATAAAGTTCTTGCTAACCGAATCCAAGAACACATCAAAACAATCATCCATCCTGACCAAGTAGGTTTCATCCCAGGGATGCAAGGATGGTTTAATATACGGAAATCCATCAATGTAATCCAGTATATAAACAAACTCAAAGACAAAAACCACATGATCATCTCTTTAGATGCTGAGAAAGCATTTGACAAAATCCAACACCCATTCATGATAAAAGTCTTGGAAAGATCAGGAATTCAAGGCCCATACCTAAACATGAGAAAAAGCAATCTATAGCAAACCAATAGCCAACATCAAAGTAAATGGTGAGAAGCTGGAAGCAATCCCACTAAAATCAGGGACTAGACAAGGCTGTCCACTCTCGCCCTACCTATTCAACATTGTACTTGAAGTCCTACCCAGAGCAATTAGACAACAAAAGGAGATCAAGGGGATACAAATTGGAAAGGAAGAAGTCAAAATATCACTTTTTGCAGATGATATGATAGTATATATAAGTGACCCTAAAAATTCCACCAGAGAACTCCTAAGTCTGATAAACAGCTTCAATGAAGTAGCTGGATATAAAATTAACTCAAACAAGTCAATGGCCTTTCTGTACACAAAGGATAAACAGGCTGAGAAAGAAATTAGGGAAACAACACCCTTCTCAATAGTCACAAATAATATAAAATACCTTGGCGTGACTCTAACTAAGGAAGTGAAAGATCTGTATGATAAGAACTTCAAGTCTCTAAAGAAAGAAAGTAAAGAAGATCTCAGAAGATGGAAAGATCTCCCATGCTCATGGATTGGCAGGATCAACATTGTAAAAGTGGCTATCTTGCCAAAAGCAATCTACAGATTCAATGCAATCCCCATCAAAATTACAACTCAATTCTTCAACGAATTAGAAAGGGCAATCGGCAGATTCATCTGGAATAACAAAAAACCGAGGATAGCAAAAACTCTTCTCAAGGATAAAAGAACCTCTGGTGGAATCACCATGCCGGACCTAAAACTGTACTACAGAGCATTTGTGATCAAAACTGCATGGTACTGGTATAGTGACAGACAAGTAGACCAATGGAACAGAAATGAAGACCCAGAGATGAACCCATTCACCTATGGTCACTTGATCTTTGACAAGGGAGCTAAAACCATCCAGTGGAAAAAAGACAGCATTTTCAAAAAATGGTGCTGGCACAACTGGCGGTTATCATGTAGAAGAATGGGAATTGATCCATTTCTATCTCCTTGTACTAAGGTCAAATCTAAGTGGATTAAGGAACTCCACATAAAACCAGAGACACTGAAACTTATAGAGGAGAAAGTAGGGAAAAGCCTTGAAGATATGGGTACAGGGGAAAAATTCCTGCATAGAACAGCAATGGCTTGTGCTGTAAGATCAAGAATCGATAAATGGAACCTCATAAAATTGCAAAGCTTCTGCAAAGCAAAAGACACCGTAAATAAGACAAAAAGGCCACCAACAGATTGGGAAAGGATCTTTACCTATCCCAAATCGGATAGGGGACTAATATCCAATATATATAAAGAACTCAAGAAGGTGGACTCCAGAAAATCAAATAACCCCATTAAAAATGGGGCTCAGAACTGAACAAAGAATTCTCACCTGAGGAATACCGAATGGCAGAGAAGCACCTGAAAAAATGTTCAACATCCTTAATTATCAGGGAAAAGGAAATCAAAACAACACTGAGATTCCACTTCACTCCAGTTAGAATGGCTAAGATCAAAAACTCAGGTGACAGCAGATGCTGGCGAGGATGTAGAGAAAGGGGAACACTCCTCCATTGTTGGTGGGATTGCAAGCTTGTACAACCACTCTGGAAATCAGTCTGGCGCTTCCTCAGAAAATTGGACATAGTACTACTGGAGGATCCCGCAATACCTCTCCTGGGCATATATCCAGAAGATGTCCCAACTGGTATGAAGGACACATGCTCCACTATGTTCATAGCAGCCTTGTTTATAATAGTCAGAAGCTGGAAAGAACCCAGATGCCCCTCAACAGAGGAATGGATACAGAAAATGTGGTACATTTACACAATGGAATACTACTCAGCTATTAAAAAAATGAATTTATGAAATTCCTAGGCAAATGGATGGACCTGGAGGGTATCATCCTGAGTGAAGTAACCCAATCACAAAGGAACTCAAACAATATGTACTCACTGATAAGTGGATATTAGCCCTGAAACTTAGGATACCCAAGATATAAGATACAACTCGCCAAACACATGAAATTCAAGAAGAACGAAGACCAAAGTGTGGACACTTTACCCTTTCTTAGAAATGGGAACAAAACACCCATAGAAGGAGTTACAGAGACAAAATTTGGAGCTGTGAAGGAAGGATGGACCATCTAGTGATTGCCATATGCAGGGATCCATCCCATAATCAGCTTCCAAATGCTGACACCATTCCATACACTAGCAAGATTTCGCTGAAAGGACCCAGATATAGCTCTCTCTTGTGAGACTATGCCGGGGCCTAGCAAACACAGAAGTGGATGATCACAGTCAGCTATTGGATGGGTCTCACGGCCCCTAATGGAGGAGCTAGAGAAATTACCCAAGGAGCTAAAGGGAACTACAACCCTATAGGTGGAACAACAATATGAACTAACCAGTACCCGGGAGCTCTTGTCTTTAGCTGCATATATATCAAAAGATGGCCTAGTCGGTCATCACTGCAGAGAGAGGCCCATTGGACTTGCAAACTTTATATGCCCCAGTACAGGGGAACGCCAGGCCCAAAAAGGGGGAGTGGGTGGGTAGGGAATTGGGGGGGTGGGTATGGGGGACCTTTGGGATAGCATTGAAAATGTAAACGAGGAAAATACCTAATTAAAAAAAAGATGTAAGTAATGAGAGAGTACAGAGATAGCAACGTTCTAGAATTATCTAGAAAGTTGAATCAGAGGAACCAGTGGCTGCTTGCACGTGAGTAGTAGCCCTGTGGCAAAAGGTTGCTCCAGCTTCCCTCTCAGTGTGACTAGGAAGCTGATACTGATGGTGTCAGAAAAAACATTGGACAATAACAAAATTCTTATTTATACTATGGCATATCCAAAGTTTGAAATCTTGCATAAAGAAGGAAGTCTTACACGCACTTGTGTTCTGAGCTTTGAGTTTCGAAGGAAGTGTGACTGGTGACTGGAGCTGGGCCTGATGTTTTCAGGTTCTTGGCATCTTGCTCAGTAATGAATAAAAGCACACACAGATTGCAAAGTAGCGAAAATACTTTATTCAAAACAATACTACAAATCAGAAAGAAATATGCTGTCAGGAGTGTCAGGAAGTCACAAGAGAGAGGGTATTCAAGGGCCCTGATTACTGTTTGGATCCCCTTTATGGAGTTCAAGATGAGGAAGAATTTGGTTGCTAAGGGCATAATTTGAGAGGCTCTTTGTTTTGATTGACAGATTTAGATTGGGTAAGCCTTTGTTCAGTGCACATTTTCCTTTATTCAACATATCTGATTTTAATCATATGAATGCCTAATTATTCATAGCATACTATAGCATGCCTAGTTATTCATAGGCATACTATAACAAATAGAGGATTGGGTTAGTCAGGATTCTCTAGAGAAACTGAACTGATATGTATTTATGTATATATGTGCATATGCATATGTGTGTTAAATATATTGTGTGTACTACAGGTGTATATATTATATGCATGTGTATTATATATGTGTATGTAATATGTGATATATATGAATTGAATATGTATGTGTATGTGTATGTGTATGTGTAATGTATGTGTATGTGTATGTGTATGTGTGTGTGTGTGTGTGTGTGTGTGTGTGTGTGTGTGTGTGTGTATGTGTATGTGTATGTGTATGTGTATGTATATGTATATGTATATGTATATGTATATGTATATGTATATGTATATGTATATGTATATGTATATGTATATGTGTGTACACACACACACACACACACACACACACATATTGTGGCTGTTTGTGTTCTGTATAGGTCAGAATCCCAAAGACGTAGACCCTATTGCCAGTAAAAGAGTAAACTTGCCAGTGAGGCAAAGAGCAAAAACTTATTTATTTTCTATCCTTCACATAGGCTGCCAGGAGAGGCTGTGCCCCAGATTTAGAGTGGATCTTCCGACCTCTAAAGATATGGATTCAATGTGGATCTGTAGGCTAAGATTTTTTTTCAAAACCTATCTTATTTAGGGTTCTTACACTCGTCAACTTCCCTTCTAACTCATCAACCAGAGGTAGGGAAGAAAGAAGGTTAATAGGAAAAGGGGTTTGTGGACCTGTTTAGAAGTAGTTCCTTGGAGCAATTCCACTCTTTGTTGTCAGGATACCATCAGCCCAGTTTAATAGCAAACACCAAACATGCATCAGTAGCAGTGGCACAAGCCAACAAAAAAAAACAAGGCTCAAATGAATCAGTATGAGTCAGCAGAAGTGGCCCGAATCAGCCAGAATACCAGAAGATTTTTGGTGCATTTCTTTCTATGAAGTGAAGATCAACAAAGACCAGCAAAGACCAGTGAAGCATTGCACAGTGTAGCAATCGAAGAGCATCCTCTTACTTTTGGTAGGGGTTTCTATTTATATTCTTTCTAACTATCACATGTCCTCTCAAGTGCCTGCTTTCAGCAAAACATCACATGCCCTCTCAGAATACTGCATCCAAAAAATATCACATGACTTCAGTGGGTCTTCCAACCTGAGATAATCCAATTAGCTGATAATCCCTCACAGTTGTGCCCAGCAGCTTAGATTTTTCGTTATTATGGATATAGCCAAGTTGACAGCCAAGAATACCATCATAAGTATTCTCCATAGAAGTTTACTCAGAGGATACAGTTTGTCTTAAGCCAGTGTAGGTCAGATAGCCTCCATTCCCTTTCTGATGTTCAGACACTTTTACCTGGAGTTTAATTGGGTGGAACATGTCTAGGTCTGATGGTTTTCTGGGGGTAGGAAACATGTTCCATTGTTTGGAATGGAATGCACATACAGCTCAATGCAGATGAGGGTCTTGGGTTGGCAACAGGTTGCTAAGTGTGTTGTTAGAAGAGGGATGTATGTGCATAGTCCATGCAGATGAAGATCCTAGCCTACTAAGCTATCTCCTACTCTTTCCTGCCTCAAAAGCTGCTCCTGGAACTAAGGATTCCATAGCTCATCACACATAGGTGGCAGCTGAGGCCAAGAATGATTGACAATGCAGCATAGTGAGGAAGGCCTTAAGACAAAGCCTAGTAACAGCGTCAACTGAGAAGAAGCTAAAAGTGAGGGTTTGAGGAGCCACTTATGTGATATTTTGTACATTAAAAAAAAAATGGAAGCTCTCAAATTTTATTCTTAGGTGTGTCATTAAATGTTTTCAAAATCCTCTATAAATATCCTTGTAAATACAGCCAGGCAGACATTCTGTAAAATGTAAGGTGTGATGTATGTCTTTTCTTTCAAGTTTTCGAATCTCTTTTTGGTGCTATAACTACTAATTAAAAACAATGCTCTGGGATTGGTTCATTCTAATGGGAACCAAAGCATTTAAGAAATATTTCTTCTACTTTTATGATTGATAATATAACTGTATCGTTTCCCCCTCCCTTTCCTCTTCAAATCATCCCCTACATCATACTTTTTCCCCCATAACTCTTTTTTAAATTCATGCCTCCTTTTCTCCTGTATATATGTATGTGGTTTACCGATACATTTCTAAAAGTAACGAGCTCTCTGTGTAGTGTTACTTATATGTACATATTCAGGGCTGACCATGTGACACTGGATAAATCCCTGGGGAAGACTGTTTCTCCTGATCTCCGCATTCCTTAGTTACCTGCAGTCCTTTGGGTAGGGTTGAGGCCTGATGAGCTTTCCCTCTTCACTTACTCATGCCTATTGCTGTTGTCCTTCTTCAGCTCCTGTCTAGACAGCCACACTGGCAAGACTGTATGGACATCACCGGGCTTGGGAAGTGGTTCAGTTGTTAAAGCATGTGCCATGTTTGATGGAGATCTGAGTTCAATGTCCAGAAACCATATAAGAAAGCCAAGCATGGAAATTGATGCACATTCGAAATCCCACAACTGAGGAGGTGGAGCCAGGTAGATACCTGGGCCTTGCTGGCCAGCCAGTCTAGGAGAATTAGAGACAGCTTGTCTGGAAAACAAAATAGACCTGGAAGATACCTGAGGCTGACATCCTGCCTCCACATGCATAAAGACTGATTTACACAAATGTGAGCCTGCATACAATCAGACTCAGATACAAAGAAAAGAGAGGAAAAGATTAATGTCGCTTTATACTTCTTCCTTTTATAACTCTGTTTGAGAAATCTGTGACTGCTGTCTTGCAGGTCTTTTAAGATTATATTATCCTATCTATTAGTAAAAATGGTGTCTTGATGACATATGGGAAGGAATGACCTTGAGGTTTTTTAATAGAAGTACAGTATCTATTTATGATTGTATGAGCACATCTGCATACTTTGAAGCCTGTTTGCTCCGCTTCTGTCACCAAAAGCTATGTTCAGTGAACAATAAAGACTGTCATTTTAACGTACATGTCCATAAGTCACTGGGAGTGCGTATCAAGCCATCTGCTCTGTCCAAGGACATTTTTTGTCTTTTCTTTTTCTATGCACGTCCTAAGTGTGAAAAAGATTTAAGATGAGATGTGCTAAGATTTTCACTACGTTACCTTGTGAATAGATGGTTTCTGATGAGCCAGATGCCAATTTCACTGGCTGAATAATTCTTTAAGTAATCATCAATTATTTCATGTTGAATCACTTAAATCACGAGATCCTCTTCATATGCTACAAAACCTTGTATTTTGTTGGGGGAGGGGGGCAATTGAGCCACCAGCATCACCTGTTCTCCATTTGTATGCGTTGAAGTGAGTGTCCAAAGGTGCCATGCCAGTGTTAGACCCAGGGAAAAGTCTTATTTGGTGCTGTTACCGACTTTTGAACAAAATTACCTAGATACCATTCAGATACTGAAACACAGCAGTTAAGTCACTTCATTGCTGAATATTGGGAATTTGAGGTTATATTTCAATCCAGTTTGTTTAGCAAGAAATCAGTTTTCAACATTAGCAACCTTCAGAATTTCTAATCATTCCCAAAGTTAGAGGTTCTTCAAACTCATAGGATTCAGATGAAGGGGCTTGCACGTGCACTTCAACCTTTTCCTATGTAAGAGGAGACACGTGTGCTTTTGAGGAAGGTGTGGAAAGCATTTTACTTCAGAACAGGAGCAGTTCTTGTTCAGACACTTGCTGTACAGTAAAGTTCTGTGTTCTCATGAACCTCCAATAAATTATTTAGCCACATTCAGCAGCTTTATGCTCTTTGTTTATGATACAAAGGGAATCATGGGAGAAACAATATATCCACATAGCCAAGAGTCAAAGGTCATTAAATATTTATCTTAAGATACTTGCATATTTGAAGATATCTGGATATAACTATTTGAACATATTAAAACTATATATATATATATATATATATATATATATATATATATATATACACACACACACACAAACACACTGTATGTACATATTCATATTTTCCAAACAACATAGGTACCCAAGAAAGACACACTCTAGAATTGTGCTATTATCAACTGCAATCTTTGAAAGGCCATGTGCATAGATATACCCGCTAGCCCCCTTCAGTTCCTTTCTTTGACCATTTACATATTTATGAGAGTTATAATTCCTCAATATTCTCTTTATAAGTATTATAATATATTTAGTATATTATTAATATAATATATTATATAAATGTCATAATATTTGTATTTCATTATGTTACATGTATAGTGGGTATTATGTTCTTTTAAATTTATATTTCTATGATGGGTTTTTAAATTAAATATGTTTTCCTATGAACACTGGCCAAGTGGACAGCCTTTTTCAATAAAAATTTCTATTAAATCTGTTGCCATTTTCTTTTTTATTCTAAATTGTCTGCCTTTTACAGTTATTTATGATGGATTCAAATATTCTGATGGATCAACTGGCTTCAATTATTTATTGTTTGTAGATATATTTGGATGCAATGGTATTTTTGTTTTTTGTTTGTTTGTTTTTGTTGTTTTGTTTTGTTTTGTTTTTCGAGACAGGGTTTCTCTGTATAGCCCTGGCTGTCCTGGAACTCACTTTGTAGACCAGGCTGGCCTCAAACTCAGAAATCTGTCTGCCTCTGCCTCCCAAGTGCTGGGATTAAAGGCATGCGCCACCATGCCTGGCTGCAATGGTATTTTTAAGCTTTATCTATCCATGTATTTATGTTATATCTTTTGCTCAGTTTGAAAATCTTTGTTATTGTTTCAGTATTGCTGAAAGCTACTTACTTCTTCATGTTATCATAAAGATCATAAAGGAATTTTGCTTAGGAAAAAAAATTAACAAAAGCGCCACCACCTCTCTGATGATTAACAGTTCCTAAGCTGTCAGTCACAGTAATAGCAACCACTTATTAGTGTGGCGCTCTGTGGAAGTTTATTATAAAGCACACACTGTGACAAGTAAGCAAGTTCTTATTTATCTTAATAGTAGTAAAACCATGAGCATTTACATTTATTATTATATCTCATTTGTATGAGTATCACATTCCTAACAAAAAGAATCTAAGTGAAACCAAATACTGAAAATAAATACCAGAGAAGTGCTTTGGAACTTCCAGGAGGCATATTATATATTCTTTTCCAATGTGTGGTTCTCTAAACTGTTGATTGTGAAGCCCTAGATCCATGGCACTTGATTTTAATTATCTTTTAATTATTTATATATGCTAAAAGTCTATACCAAATTATTGATACTATGTAATAATAATTACAGCTAGCCAATGTAATACTCATGACTTTTATTATTAAATTCTGTCATATTTTTATGTTTTTTAAACGGTTTTTATAATTGAAAAGTTTCAAAAATCCTTAACATATTGGTGCTTCTTATCCTTCCTGGATCCAGGATTTTTCCAAGAATGGAAATTTTAACATCTACCATGTCGAAAGGAGGTGTTGAGACTGCCTTAAAAATGCTAATTTCCTTACCCATCTTTCTCCCAGATGTATCAAAATCATTAATTGTCAAGTTAAAGTTAAATTTATTATTCTGCATGTTCTTATATTTATTACTTAAACAAATCAGCAGGGAGAAAAACAACAATGACAACCAAACATAAAACGTCAATTTGACAGCCAGAAGTTACCATTGAAGAGGAGCAAATGACAGAGTTTACTGAAATAAATTATAGTTGTGAACCATGTCTACACACACACACACATACACACGCCAATCAAAACAAGTAGGAATTTGTTTTGTGTGTTTATTATTACTAAAAATGCCACCATCCAAATAAGTAAGAATCTAAGAATCTAAATGTTTTATACACATTCTTTCTTTACTCCTGTTAGTAAGCATTTATTTTATACTATATACCATTATCCTATTAGTATATATTAGATATATAGTAATATTCTATTATATATTTTAATGTATAGCATATACATACTAGTAATATATTATATGCTATAATATATTAATATATCCATTTTAAAGATGAGATAACTGAATGTAATTGTCAATATTGAATATCAATTTGACAGGATATAGATTCATCTAAACAACCAATCTCTGGGTATGTATTTGTGGGAGGTTTTTTTTTTTTTTTTTTTTTTTGAATACTTCACATTTTATTTATTTTTTATTAGAGATTTTCTTTATTTACATTTCAAATGCTATCCCAAAAGTTCCTTATACCCTGCCCCCACCCTGCTCCCCTACCCACCCACACCCACTTCTTGGCCATGGCATTCCCCTGTACTGGGGCATATAAAGTTTGCAAGACCAAGGGGCCTCTCTTCCCAATGATGGCCTACTAGGCCATCTTCTGCTACATATGCAGCTAGAGGCAAGATCTCTGGGGGTACTGGTTAGTTCATATGGTTGTTTTGTGGGAGTTTCAAAACTGAATTAATTGATGGGAAAAGTTTCACCCTAAACGTGAGTGGCATCATTCTATAGACTATGATCTGAAATTAAAGAAGGTGTGTGGCAGCCTTCGTCTCTCCTTCCTGACTTTCAGTTCAATGTGACCAGAGTCCTCAAACTCCTGCTTCCATGGCTTCCTCACCATAATGGTGTGTGTGCTCTTAAACTGTAAGCCAGAGCAATTTCTTGCACCTTCCTATTGCCCTTTCACTCTTCAGGTGTTGCTTGTCAGGTATGCTGTCACAGCAGGAGGGGATCATGCACTGAAGTACAAGGATGCTAAGAGAGGTGTCCAAAGTTTAACAGCAAAAGTTGATATTAAGTACAGCATGTCTCATTAATATAATCTTGCCAAAATCTAACATGAAGGCTTTCTTTTTTAATCCAAATGCATTCTGGGCAATTACAAGATCAGAGTAGCTAAAATGGCAAGTACCCTCCTTCTATGAAGAAAACCCTGTTTGTTTATTCCCTGCTCCCTGAATAGCAGCTCTCCTCTCCTTTCTTTGACTGTGAGCTGGTTCTTACATTGTTCTCCTCATTGATGTCCCATCAAGGTTCCCATCTCTATAGAAAACATATAAGGCACTTGGACTGCTCTGATTCTTCTGATATAAGAAAACTACAACATCTGTAGTTCACATTTTTTCTGTGAATATATTGTAGGAGGGCAAAGACTTCTAAGGCACATTTTCCATGTTCTCTAAGGTCAAAGTGATAGGTTCAATAAAGAGCTGTAATTAATAGTTGTCACCTCATTATTTGTCCTGGAAAATGCCAATAGAATAGCCTGATCTGCAAAATACAAGTTAACAGAGTAAGAGCTAATGAGGCCCAAACTTTTACTTGTTGCTTTATTGCCTACTTGCTTCTTAGCTGTAATTGTTGAATAGGGATCCATGCCCAAGGTACAGGTGTATATGACTCTATTACTCTTAATAATAAATCCTTAGCTTGAGCAAATTCTTACTCAGTAGAACTAAATCTGGCTATCCATCCATTATTATGTGTATATAATGCTTTAATAAATACACTGAGGATGAGGGACAAATATATACCCATAGACACAGAATATTTCCAGAAAATGTTTTAAAACCATAGCAACTAACGCAGAGAAGACTTTTAGAGAATTGCTATGCAAAGAGTCTGTTTTTTTCATTAATAACTGCTCATCTCTCGGCCCCATTTTGCACTGGTACTGCTTAACATTAATAATCCCATCGATCCTGGTCTGGTGGTGCCAGCCTTTCATCCTCAGGAGGCAGAGAGAGGTGGATTGCTGTAAAATAAAGGTTAGCCTGGTCTACAAAGCAGGTTCCAGGACAGCCAAGGCTGCTACAGAGAAACCCTGTATTAAAAAATCTGAAACCAATGAAACCAACAAAACAAGACAAGCAAACAAACAAACAAACAAAACAACAAAACTGATTGATATTATAGGTATAGTCAATATTTTTTTTACTACTTGGAAATGATACAGCTACACAATATTAAAATTTTGGCATAACTTAATATACTTAAGAGAAATATCTTACTCTCTTGGTTGAAGTTTTATCTTTTATCCCTCCCTCAAAATAGGAGTGAGATATACAGTCGTTTATAAGAAAGAGAGACCTAGAGTACATCAATGATAATGTCTTTTCTTTAAGCTCTGTAATTCAGTGCATGAGAGCAAAGTTAGTTTAAATGATTCTTGACAAATGTTTATTATACTTTAGGTATATTATATGTTTATTTTGGGTCCATGGGTTCTAACATTAGCTTTAATATTCATAGGTAATGAGACAGAGAAATAAGAGACAGGGTGAGACTAGAGGTACAAAATACAGTGTCAAAATATAGAGACCTATAGGTGAAGCAGAGCAGAACTGTTGGTGCCGCATGAGAAGCTGAACATTCATTGGTTCAATGGGAAGCTGTTAATACAAATATGTGACAGAAAGACACATGAATCAAACCTTTGCTTTGCTTATTCCAGCCAAGTGCTTTGATGATCTGGCCCTTGGGAGGAGGTCCCATGCTTACTTCCAGGTCTCTATGGATATTTTTTCCACTATTTTCTGAGACATCTTCTGTAGTGTTGGCTGGTTTTAAACTGGTTTGAAATTCTACTTTTCTTCTTCTGTCTCCTGAACATAGAGATTAAACATCGCTTGCTGCTTGATATGGAACGGGTTCGGATCTGTGCCATAAATGATGAAATAGAGATGTCAGAATCACAGAGGAAGATGCATGGCCACTTGCACTATGCTAAGTAGTCTGTACAGAGAGAGTTCCGAGAGTTAGGGTTTCACAATAGTCTGTACATTGGCTGTTTAAAGTGATTAAACCAATTAGCAAATATTGAAAATATTAGAACCAGGTTTCATATTAGTAGAGAAGTAGATGCAAATATGTAGAACAGAGTAAATATAAAGTGGAATGAGGGATAGAATAATCGAATGGCTCCAACTTTTCTCCACACAGTCTATTTCCAATTCCAAAGTAATGTCACAACGGAGAATCTTGGCAGAAATCTTTTTTAAAACGAGCAAGTTGTCACTACAAATAGTAGAACTTTCTCTCTTCATATGCATCCTGAAAGAAAGAAATAGGTACAGCACTTCTCTGATACTCCTGTCTAGACTCAAATAAGTGTCTCTTTAGGAAAAATCCTCCAACAAACCCACACAGAGCAACATTCTACAACAGGAGTATCCTACCACTTTAGGACTGTCAAGACCACGTAGGTCAATGACTAAGAAATTGCTCAACACTGAAATAAATGGAAGGGACTTAACAACTGGTTGGAATTGGAGATCCTTTTGCTTTCAGGGACATGAATGATACAATTTACAAAATGTAAACACAATATCTGGGTAAAAGGTATGTACATGTGCCTGTGTATTAATCTTGATACTTTTTATTGGCCAGAAATTATTATGTTTATTTTTATACCAAATTACTTTTAATTTTTAAAAGAATCAAAAGACCATCTAAAAGTAAAGGAAAATAACTGTTTCTCCCTAAACCACAGCTATTGATGGTTATCTCCGTGTATGCTTTCAAAGAAGCAGTTGGGCAATAGAAGCATGGTTCTGGCTGGGCTTCTTTAATTGTGTCTTACCAAAAATAACCTAGAAATCGGAGGTAGGCTGGTCCTCAGAATTAAGTCTGAGAGTAGATTAACCATCAACATAACTTATTCTTCCTTAGTATTTATTACAATCTCATTTTAATTTTTGCATCAAACAGAAGTTGACTATATTACTATCCTCATTTTTGTTGTTGTTGAGAAAACTGAATTTCATCTTGGTTGGTTAACTTGTCCAAAGTCACACTTGCAGTACATTATGGGTCAGAGACATGAATCTAGGCAGTCAGGTGCTGCATTTAATGTTGTTCACAACTATGCCTTGTGATCCCTCAAAGATCCAGGTGAGATCAGACTATTTGAATGTCTTAGGACATTCTAGAGATATGAGAGATACTCAGAGATTGGGTCATTCATAAAGGGAAGAGGTTTGCATGCATTTCTGATATTTAAAGCTAAGATGTCACCTCTGGTGAAGCTCTTATCATGCTCCCCAACCTGGGGGAAGTCAGAGGTAGAGAGATTACATGCCAGTCAATGAAAGAGGAACGGGGGCCAGATTCACTCACTGGTTTACCAGTTCCTGAAAGAAGGACATTAATCCATCCCTGCCAGTACTGTTACTATGATCCAATGTCTCTGATTAGGCTTTTATGAAATCACTGCTGGGTTGTACTAAATAACTAATGTTCCAACACATGATGCTTGGGGGGATACTTTCCAATTATAACATCAGAAACACTGCTGAATATGGATGCAATTGATAGAAGTCTTTTATTCGTAATAGATTTGATCCCCCACCCCAGGTTGGTAATTATCAGGGAGAATCTCTAATTTTAGACCTTGTTATGGAGAAAATTTGAAAAGGGATACAAAGATACAAATAAAAATCAAACAGGAAAGAGGAAGAACATTTTACACACATTTCTATGAACATTCACATGAGTCTTCCTTTTCCAGATTTCATATCCAAAGTCAAAACAAATATCTCCTAAAGGAAAAACTAATTGAGTTTCAATAAGCAGGGATATTATGTTTCCAATCCATTAAAATTCCCCCTAGTGTAGGCTAAGTAAAAGAAACACATGATAGAAATCACTTCAAGGCAAAGGTATTAATCTGAATAAAATGATGTATTACTTAAGTTACTTTTTCAGATAACTGTAACCACAATAAAAAAAAAAAAAACGAAGGACAAGTTTTAATTGTATATTGTCTCCTAAGGTCTGTTTGGTATGTGAGATGTAATGAACAAAGGTGTAGCCAAAGATAAGTATAGACATTCCTGGAAGTGACCCGCATTTTTGCATGACCTAATGTGAGTGAGCTCTGAGAGGCAAGGTTCCCAGAGACTTCATCTCTTTTGCTTCTTGCAGCTGATGTCCCTTTCTTGTCAATATTACATAGCTTAAGGATTCCTGTGCAGTATCCCATCTTATTGAGCAGACCTCCTGCAGATCAACATAAAGATGAACTTTCAAGAATTGATGCTATTTAGATGAACTATTGATTTTATAGAATTCCTGATTTTGATTCAAATAATCTTAGGAAGAGAGTTTTAAGAGATGGTTTGAGTTGTTTGCTATAAAGATGTAATAAAGTTAGAATCAATAACAGAATATGCTGAGCCCTGCGCCATCTTGAGTGCGAACTCAGTCGAGGGTCCCAAGGTCCTGAGAGGACTCTCCACGCTGCAGGCACCATAGTACACCCAGGATCTGGAGATCATTGGTGAGTGAAACACAACATCTGTTCCAAATAACCAAGAGGGTCTTGTGCTATCAGGAACAGAGACAAAGGACAAAGGCAGGCCCTAGCACACCCAGAATCTTGGGATCACTGAGACCAGTCTATGCACGAGATCACATGGGTGGCAGAAGCAACAGAGCTTCTTGGACAGGGTCCCTTCAGGCCTTCATCTTCAGCCAGGAGGCAGAGCTGAGACCCAGACCCCTGGGCACCTTCCCTGCCAGAGGAGAGTTGGCCTCCAGGGAGGGCTCTGACCCCAGGATCAGGAGGGGGATCTGAGATCCAGACTTCTGTGCACCTTCCCTGCAAGAGGAGAGCTTGCCTTCACAGAGTGCTCTGACCACTGGGACTCAGGGGAGAGTTGGTCTCCCAGGAGTGCTGACAGAGGCTAAAGAATCATAGGAGGAACAAGCTCCAGCCAGAGACAGCTAGAACATCTAACACCAGAGATTACCAGATGGCAAAAGGCAAACATAAGAATCTTATTAACAGAAACCAAGACCACTCAGCATCATCAGAACCCAGTATGCCCACCACAGTGAGTCCTGGATACCCCAACACACCCAAAAAACAAGATTCAGATTTAAAATCATATCTCATGATGCTGGTAGAGGATTTTAAGAAGGGCATTAATAACTCACTTAGAGAAATACAGGAGAACACTGCTAAACAGGTAGAAGTCCTTAAAGAGGAAACACAAAAATCCCTGAATGAATTACAGGAAAACACAACCAAACAGGTGATGGAATTGAACAAAACCATCCAAGATCTAAAAATGGAAGCAGAAACAACGAAGAAAACCCAAATGGAGACAACTCTGGAGATAGAAACCCTAGGAAAGAAATCAGGAACCATAGATTCGAGTATCAGCAATAGAATACAAGAGATGGAAGAGAGAATCTCAGGTACAGAAGATTCCATAGAGAACATGGACACAACAATCAAAGAAAATGCAAAATGCAAAAAGACCCTAACCCAAAACATCCAGGAAATCCAGGACACAATGAGAAGATCAAACCTAATGATAATAGGTATAGATGAGAATAAAGATTTTCAACTTAAAGGGCCAGTAAATATCTTCAACAAAATTATAAAAGAAAACTTCCCAAACTAAAGAAAGAGATGTCCATAAACATACAGGAAGCCTACAGTACTCCAAATAGACTGAATCAGAAAAGAAATTCCTCCTGACACATAATATTCAGAACAACAAATGCACTAAATAAAGACAGAATATTAAAAGCAGTAAGGGAATAAGGTCAAGTAACATATAAAGGCAGACATATTAGAATCACACCAGACTTCTCACCAGAGACTATGAAAGCCAGAAGATCCTGGAAAGATGTTATGCAGACCCTAAGAGAACACAAATGCCAGCCCAAGCTACTATACCCAACAAAATTCTCAATTACCGAAGATGGAGAAACCAAAGTATTCCATGATAAAACCACATTCATACAATATCTTTCCACAAATCCAGCCCTTCAAAGGATAATAAAGGGAAAACACCAACACAAGGACAGAAACTATACCCTAGAAAAAGCAAGAAAGTAATCCTTCAAAACCTAAAAGAAGACAGCTGCAAGAACAGAATCCCAACTCTAACAACAAAAATAATAGGAAGCAACAATTACTTTTCCTTAATATCTCTTAATATCAATGGACTCAATTCCCCAATAAAAAGACATAGACTAACAGACTGGCTACACAAACAGGACCCAACATTCTGCTGCTTACAGGAAACCCATCTCAAGGAAAAAGACAGACACTACCTCAGAGTAAAAGGCTGGAAAACAATTTTCCAAGCAAATGGTCCGAAGAAACAAGCTGGAGTAGCCATTCTAATATCGAATAAAATCAACTTCCATCCCAATGTTATCAAAAAAGGCAAGGAGGGGCACTTTATACTCCTCATTATAGTAAATAAAGTTCACATAATAAGAAATAAAATGAGCCTTTATAATTACACTAAAAGAGTAAGTAGGCATGAGACAAATTTGTGATCAAGAAAAAATATTCAAAGTCAGTTTTAAGCCAAAATGTGTACTATGTTAAGGCAAGGTCATGTAAAACTGTTGCTTTAACCTTATAAGCTTAGAGAATGAAACACTGTTTTGACCTTAATATCACCATGCCTCTGTAACTCCCATTTTGTGTAGCATTTTATCGATGAGGTGATTCTTGAAAGAACTTTTATCTAAGAAGTTGTGAAAAAGCCAGAGAAAAGAAAAAAGTTGTTGGTTTGGGGGTGCTCTCTCCCTCCCATCCATCCATCCATCCATCCATCCATCCATCTATCCATCTATTCCCCCAAATGTGTATGTCTGTTTGTCTATGTGTAGGCATGCATGGATTTTGTGGAATAAATGAAATTGGTGGTTGGGCCTGGTCAAAATATACATATGTATGAATGTACATGTGTCTGTGTGCATTGTTTAAGTAAATGAATTTCTTTCTTTCCTTTCCTTTTTTCTCTGGTTTACGAAGAGTTAACAAGTCTGGACAGTGAGGGACTCTTTGGTGGCTCACTAGAGAAGGGAGCACTAGCAATAAATCCTTTACCTAATTCTGGCTGCTATTCAGCAAGAGCTAATTATCAGAAACCAGCAGCGTTTAGCCTTAGAACAGCAAAAAGTTTAAAAACAGTAAATATTGCCAAAATGAGCTACTTCTGCCACCAAAACAGCCAACACCCCCATCCCATCCTTCCAGACCAGGAATCTTCTAGATTCCAGGAAAGTCACTGCATTAATTCTTGGTGTCAGCATGATGTTGGCTATGGTTTTGTTATATGTAGCCTTATCTTGTTAAGAAATGCTCCCTCCAAGCCTACTATCTTCTCCATGACTTTGACCGTGAAGGGTATTGAGTTTTCTCAAAGACTATTGATGTGTCTATTGAGATAGTCATGTGATTTCTGTCTTTGAGTCCACTTATGAAATTACTTACATTTATTGAACTTTGTGTATTTGACTCATCTATAGAGAAGTCAGCTTGATAACAATGAGTCATCTTCTTTATATGATCTTGAATTTTTATGAGTATTTTTGAATCTATGTTTTTCATTGAGATCACTTTATTATTTTCCTTTTTTTCTTTTTTTATTAGATATTTTCTTTATTTACATTTCAAATGTTATCCCTGTTCCCAGTTTCCCTTCCAAAACTCCCCTATCCCCTTCCTCACTCCCCCTGCTCCCCAACCCACCCACTCTCGATTTCTGGCCCTGGCATTCTCTGTGAAAGTTTAAGTGTGTGTGTGTGTGTGTGTGTGTGTGTGTGTGTGTGTATCTGTGAGAGACAGACAGACAGTCAGACAGACAGACAGACAGACAGAGATGTGATACATTTATACAATGGAGTTGTTATTCAGCTGTAAAGAAAATAAAATGTTTAGGAAAATCAGTGTAATTGAATTTTATACTAAGTGATGTCCTCAGAAAATCAAATACCATGTTCTCTTTCATATATAGAGTATAGCTTCAATTTAATTTTATCTATCATCTATCTATCTATCTATCTATCTATCTATCTATCTATCTATCTATCTATCTATCTACCTGTCTGTCTATCTATCTATCTATCTATCTATCTATCTATCTATCTATCTATCTTTGTTTATTTAGTTTGCTTACCTCAGAATATCTGTAGAGACCTGGAAGTGAGAAAGCAAGCTATTGTTGGGAGAGGAAGAGCCATTAATAGTGGCTGTGGGTAGTAGAACACACATGTGATATGAAATAATAGGGAGGAAATACCTTTGGTACACACATTTAAGTTGGAGTGAGAGTGGATAATTGGAGTGAGGAGTGAGGAGTGAAAGTCAACATCATCATCAACAACAACAACAACTAAAAGGAAAGCACATGGAAACCAACAACATTATAAGCTAATGAATGCACATAACTTTAAAAGATATTGGGCATTTTCCTTATTCCTGGGTAAATAATGTTGATCACAGATGCCACAGACTATCAAATGAAAGCCTCAGTGGCAGGTGTGAGCCGTCTACTTAGAAATCATTGACCAGCAGGTTTCCAGAGGACAAGAAAACTACATGGGTTTTGGCTACTGCCCTTGGTTGCCCACCAACACCACACACCTTCATTACAGAATACAAAAGAAAACCATGCTGAAACAGAAGTTGAAGTTTCCTCCCTGCTGGATAGCGTTCATGGTGCCAGAAATTGCTATTTGAAAAGACAGAGGTGAAAAAAGTTTCCATCTCTATAGAGATGGTCTTTCTCAGCTCTCAGTTTCCCATTCTTGCCAGATAAGATGTGTGTACTGATGTAATAGTGACTCAGGGAACATCTCAGAAGTGGAGGTGGCACAAATCTAAGAGTTGGATGGTGGAAAGAAGAGCTTTCTTGTCTTGTGGGCATGCAGTGGCTGTGGCACTCATGAACTTACAACATCTAGGGTTTCATGCATGAGATCTGCACAAAACTGAGACCATTAGCATAGGGCACAGGTAGAGGAGCTAATGGGGTCCAGCCCAGCTCATAGGAGCTATTGGCAGTGGGCGGTTTGCTACAGCAAAGGAAGACATTGGTCTCAACACAAAAACAAAATAAAAACACCATCACAAGGAAAAAAAACATGAAAGTCAGATGGGAGCTTAGTGGGAAGAAGTGGGTCATTAGTTGGTGTGGAAGGGGGATAAAAAAGAATAAGAGGATGGGTATGCCTGGAATATATTATACACATGTATGAAATTTTCAAAGAAGAAATTAATAAAATATATATTCAAACCAGTGTAGCATGATATATAATTACATAAAATACATATAGAGATATCTATAGATATAGATATTTACAGACAGTTGTATATCTATCACCTATCTATCTAAAACTAGGTACAGAGATATCTATAGATATAGATAGATATAGAAATGTCTAAATATATATTTATAGACAGTAGTATATTGACCTATCATCTATCTATCTATCTATCTATCTATCTATCTATCTATCTATCTATCTATCTATCTATCATCTACCTACCTGTATCTCTTTCTTCAAAATCAAGCTTCATTTTCAATCCTCTTGGCAAATGTGGCTCAAATAATTCTCTTACAGGCACTGATAGAATCAGGCAATGGAAGAAGGGGTAAGGTATTCTACCTTATTTTTCTCTGTTCCCAAGCTGTTTATTTGTTCAGAAAATATCTTATAAATTCTTTGTTTTGTTTCTCCTGGAGAAGCCAACACATTCTCATCTTTGAGTTGCCAAAACCAACATTCTTAGCAAAGTATGGCATAGCTACACTCTCAGCTTTGTGGGACTCATCTCTTGATTCATTTAGGTGACATTCCTCAGTGCTAAGAAACATAGCCAGTGGAGAATGTGCAGTTTTCTTTAATTAAAAAATAGTGCTGAACTATTCTAAGACTAGAATTTGTTTATTTCCAGAAGAATATCAAATTGCAATGAATGCAAAACATTTCAAGGCATGGGTTCACCTAGAATCATTTTAGAAATACTGTATTAAAATTATGTCTCACAAGTAATTTATACCTTATTATGTATACCCTTCTTACAGTCTCTGGGGAACTAACTTAAATTCTCAACATCTATTTTCTTCTGCAGATAACCTGCAATCTAGCCTAAAACTGACCCTTTGTAAAAGTTGGGGTCAGTTGTCTCGGAGCCAATGCAAGTTGACTTCTCTCCTGAAACCCAGTCTCTCTCATAAAGTTATCTATTGACTAGGCAACTCTCTGGCTAAGCCCAAGTAAATAATAGTATAAGCACTCAGTTCATAGGTGATATTGATAACATTCTGCTCACTAGTATAAATTTAATTTTATGCCCTATTTTTATTTTTTATTAGGTATTTTCTTCATTTACATTTCCAGTGCTATTCCAAAAGTCCCCCATACCCTCCCCCACCCACTCCCCTACTCACCCAATCCCACTTCTTGGCCCTGGCATTCCCCTATACTGAGGCATATAAAGTTTGCACGACCAATGGGCCTCTCTTTCCACTGATGGCCGACTAGGTCATCTTCTGATACATGTGCAGCTAGAGACACGAGCTCCGGGGGGTACTGGTTAGTTAGTTCAAAGTTTGGAGCTGAGACGAAAGGAAGGACCATCTAGAGACTGCCATATCCAGGGATCCATCCCATAATCAGCCTCCAAATGCTGACCATTGCATACACTAGCAAGATTTTGCTGAAAGGACCCTGATATAGCTGTCTCTTGTGAGATTATGCCGGGGCCTAGCGAACACAGAAGTGGATTCTCAGTCAGCTATTGGATGGATCACAGGGCCCCCAATGGAGGAGATAGAGAAAGTACCCAAGGAGCTAAAGGGAACTTCAACCATATGGGTGGAACAACAATATGAACTAAGCCCTATTTTTAATGATGGTCCTTAAATGCTTCCAGCCTACTACCCACCAGAGGTTGTGGAAAAGAAAGGATACAGAGCAAGTGGACCTGTTTAGAAAGGTTCTTTGGAGTAATTCCCATCTGTGTTGTCAGAAAATCAGCAGTTCAGTTCACAGGTCAACAGAGGCAGCTTGATCCACTGGCAAACACTTCACAGATACACCAGCAGTCTAGTTCTGTACAGTTTGGATCGCAAACATGAATAAATCAGCAGCTGTGACATGACTGAGCAGGAAGAGTCAGGTCTTAATTGAGTCTGCAGAAGTCAGACCAGGAGGGACCAGCAGGACCACCAGAAGATTTTGGCTGTGCCTCTCTCCACAAAGCTAAGACCAGCAAATGTCTTGCTCTAAAAGCAAGCCTATTCTAGCCTCCATCACTGTCTGTGGAGACTTTTTTATACTCTCTCCAAACATCAAGTGTCCTCCACGGGTCTTGCCTCAGCAAGTGTCTTGTCTCAGCATGTGTGTCATGCTTAGACATCACTCTGCCAATCAGCCCAAGTCAGTAGAAGCTGCAAGAAACTACAACACACCACCAGAATTTTTGTTTGTTGTTTGTTTGTTTGTTTGTTTTTCGGGACAGGGTTTCTGTGTAGCCCTGGCTGTCCTGGAACTCACTTTGTAGACCAGACTGGCCTCGAACTCAGAAATCCACCTGCCTCTGCCTCCGAAGTGCTGGGATTAAATGCGTGTGCCACCACTGCCCGGCCCAGAATTTTTTTGATGCATTTCTTCGAGTGGAATCCCAACAAGTGCAGCTCAACTATGCAATGTAAGGTGGACCAATATATGCATGTCAATTGTGAAGAATCCTTCATCATGTGTCCTTTCACATGCTTGCTTTAGCAGAACATCCTCTCTCCTGTGTCTGTTTCAATGAAATGTTTCTTCACAAGTCTTCTTTAGCCTTTCACCTGTGTCCACAAAAACAAACAAACAAACAAAAACCAAAAAAACACTCTTCATATGTTTGCTCCAGCAAAACACCATCCAACACAACTGACTTTCCAAAGAACCCTTAGGTTTGCACTTCTTGTTATAAGAGAGATGTTCATATGTTGGTTAGGGCCAGGTAGATTCAAACTGTTCTTGCCTTCATATGATTGTTTTGATGAAAAAGGTAGTTAAAAAGTGAAAAATGGAGCTTTTACAAGGCCTCCATAGAAAGCTCATATAGAATGGTTTCTATTGTAAAGTAAAAGGTAGTCAAGATGTAAATCTTAATTATTATGCCATTAATGGCATGGGAGTGAATCTAAACTCTGTAAAAAATAGAGATTTAACAATGACAAGTGATATTGTATGTCAATGATACAATAATTTCAATATTTTCCATGTAGTACATCTTTTGAATGTTCTTACTGTAAGAATAAGGAATGGAATTATAAAGCATATATAATGAAAGAGAAAAGTTAGACTTACAGAATTTATGCATTGGGATCAAAGTAGAGTGATATTTAATAATAATAACTTAAAATTCAGGTATCCCACACACAGATGTTCACCTGTTTCCTTTCATGTCCTGTGTTATTGTACGAAGTCTCAACCTGAAATTACATTTGCTAACTACATTTGAAAAATAAGACATAAATCCATACTGTAGAACAGGTATAGTTGGTCTATTTCTCTGAGAAACAGTTGTATCTAGTTTTATATGGATTTTTGTTACTTAATGGTATAAAATAGTTATGGTAGTTTGCCCTTTTCATCTAACTTCTACTTGTACTCATGGTTAATCTACTTTGCAGCCTTTACCATCCAGTTGAGGAGGTTCATTGAGCGTTTCTTAGAGATAATTGAATAGAATTTAGTTCTTAATTAACCCCTAATCAGAAGAACATAATGAATATCAAATTCAGACTTTCCTGAAAATGAAACTGATTTTACAAATTATTTTTCTTTTCTATTTTTGTCATTTCTTTCTTTCTTTATTTCACTCCAGATTTTATTCCCCCCACCCCAGTCCACCCTCTGACTGTTCCACATCCTATACCTCCTTCCTACCTCCCTGTCTCCACAAGGATGTCCCCTCTCCCCAAATTCCACCCCACCAGACCGCTAATCTGCCTGGGGCCTCCAGTCTCTTGAGGGTTAGGGATAGGTCTTCTCTGACTGAACCCAGACCCAGCAGTCCTCTGATGTATATGTGTTGGGGGCCTTATATCAAGCTGGTGTATACTGCCTGGTTGGTGGTCCAGTGTTTGAGAGATCTCTGGGTACAGATTAATTGAGACTGCTGGTCCTTCTACAGGGTTCAGCTTCTTCCAGTCTGCACAGGGATCAGCAGCTTCTGTCCATTGGTTGGGTGCAAATATCTGCATCTGACTCTTTCAGCTGCTTGTTGGGTCTTCCAAAGTATGGTCATGATAGGTCCCTGTTTGTGCGCGCTCCATAGCCTAAGTAATACTGTCAGGCCTTGGGACCTCCCCTTGAGCTGGACCTACTTTGGGCCTGTCACTGGACCTTCTTTTCCTCAGGCTCCTCTCTGTTTCTATCCCTGCAGTTTTTCTAAGTCATATAACAAACCATCACTTGATACTGTCTTCTCTGTTGGGTAGCTAAGAACTTCACGACAAAGACTTTTTGCCTTTTTGTTTGTTTGTTTGTTTGTCTGTCTGTTTGTTTGTTTTGTTTTTTTTTAAGTAGCAACGTAGAACTAACCTTCAATTTTTATGGAGGAAAGCCAAGTCCTACTAATGTGCAATGAATTCTGTCATGCTAACTCTGTTTTGCTGCACACCACCCTCATTAGATGAAAACACTTCAGCTGAGCTGAGAGCTACATAATTGAACACTTGAGTCCTGACATGTGCTTCAATAAAAGACTGTGGTGAGCTCTGTTGTTGTGATGATATCTACATGCCAATATCAATGTTCACTTCTGCTTCTGAGTCATCCCCAAGTGTGTCTTTAACTACATTGTGTTTCTGGGCTTTGTTTCTCCAAATTCCAATTTCCTGTTTAGACATTATTCTGTCATCATCTCACCATCAGTGGAACGATGCTCAAGTATTGGAGTTTATTTTCTCAGTCTGCTCTCTCTGTAGGACCTGTGCCAGCCACCCCACTGAATACAAACCTTAAGCCCCAGCATTTAAGAACTTCAACACTGTGGCCCAAACAGTACCTGTTTCTTTAGAGAAATTTGCTACTGTTGCTAGACTCAACCTTCTTCCATTTACTGTTAGTTTTGTTCAGATTTTTCTTTATTCTTCTTTCAGAATCTGTTGACTCCACTTCTCTGTCCCTACAAAGCCCTCCACATATCCATAAGTCCAATGTTTGCTCTATGGCCTGGGGACTCAGCATTATAAAGAACAACAGCAGCAGCAACAAACAAAAACTCACAAATAAGCCACTGCGGTGCAATATTTACTGTAGACATGTGACTCCCCCCCCACACACACACCTGAGCTTTGGCGCTGTGAATCGTTTTCGGGAATGCTCCCTTTCTTTGCACATACCCATGGAGAGTGTTCTTAGTGCTTCCAGTACACTGAAACTCTGAACTGCAGTATCTGTCCTTCATACTCTAATGGTAGCTCTTTACTTTAGCTAAACTACTTACTCCTTCCTTATACGGTCAGTCCACTCTCCTCTTCCAGGAACATTCTGGGTGGACTTAAACCAGCGAGCATTTTAACCATTGGGCATAGAGACAGGCCTGTGAATATCATAGGACTGTGATGCTTATGGTTCTCTGCTGACGACATCTCTGGAAGCAGCTTAATTACTCTGCAGCAGAGACGATCTCGGTCTGTTGAGAATGAGAAATGGGGAGTGGGTGTAGTGCTTTACAGCTTCTGCTGTCTACAATTGTGATGCCTGAAAAATTAGATTTTATGCAAAAATCAGAAGCTTAAAGGGATATCTTAATGAACCAGAGACTATACTTGCTTAGATTTTACACTTATAATAATGAAACCTTCCTGATCAGAGTTAAAGTCACCTGTTGCTTCTAGCTTAGCATTCCTGAAGTATGTAAAATTTAGATAATTAGCATTTTATAATAACTTATTTTAAATAATGTATGTTGGCTTTTAGACACAATGATACTGTACAACAATAAACTATGTAAACTTCTCCTATTTTTGATTTTTAATCAAAAATTCCATATTATATATTTTGTTTTTCCCTCTCCTAACTCCCTCAGACCCTGCACTACTCAACCAATTCCATGTTCTTTCTTTCTCTCAAAACTTTATAACTTTTATATGTAAATAGAAGGCAAATATGCTTACTATTACTTTATTACAATATTTGATTTATTGCAGTGATTTTGAATTGATCCCAGACACCTCTGAGTTACCACTCTACATTACTAATCACAGTACCAGGATGGCTCTCATGGGCTAAAATTTCAACCCAATAGATTCAGTTTCTTGGCCAGGAGATCCATGCTCAGTTCCCACTAACAGTAGACTTTGGGTTGACCTGCACTGAGCCAGGATCTAATCTGTTGTGGGGTCATGATAGGAATTTGAATCCTAGGGCAGATTGGGAAGGTATTATCTGGTCCTTAAGTTGGGAAAGGGAGGTGGAAGAGTCTCCCCAAATCAATATGTTATCCATATGATAGATATAGAGTCCTTTGTCTAAATAGGGTTTTAATGCAGTGGCTACAGCCTCCTGACAAATGGTTGGACTGTTAGCCATTCCCTGTGAGAGAACAGTCCATTCATATCATGAAGCTGGGCCAGAGTTGTTAGTGGGGAGTACTGAGAATGCAAAGTGTTTGCAGTCTCAGGTGGAGAGGGATGGAAAAAATGCAGTCTTTTAAGTCTATTGCTAACAGTGGAACATTGGCCGGGATGGCTGAGATGTGAGGTAGCCCTCTTTGTGGGGAGCCCCAGACTCTCATGGTTTTGTTAATTGCCCTCAGATCTTGTAATAATCTCCATCCCCCTGAGCTCTTTTTTAATAGCAAACACAGGGGTATTCCATAGACTGCGGGAGGGGCAGAGATGCTGTAGCAACAGCTGTTCTTCTACCAGCTGTGTGAGGGCTCTAAGCTTCTCCCTTGATAGAGGTCTCTGTGGGACCCAGATGGCTTCATCGGAAAGCCAATCAAGGCAGGGAGTACTAAATCTGACAGTGGCCCCTAGAATTGGGGGTGATTTGGAGGAGGGTTTTAAGGGTCTCCTTGGGTATTGTCTTTATAGGTAGTGTTCTCTATTGTTATGTGGTCTCTTTATGGTTGGGTTACCACATCTAAGAGCCACATCTAAGGCTTGTAAGATATCTCTCCCTAGAAGATTGGTGGCTACTTGAGCCACCAGTGGCCATATGTGGCTGATAGCTCCATCTGGGTCCTCCCATCTATAGGCCTTTTTGGAAATGAATGCTTGAGAGGTGCCCTTATGCTTAGGAGCTGGGGCCCAGGGATCAGTTGCTAGTCACATGGGATCCACTGCTGTCTTAAAATTGTCCTGTGTTTTCCTTGAGGGTAGGGTTCCATGGAGGTCATGAAGGGAAATGTTAATGGAAACAGCTGATATGGTTGGGAGAGAGAAGCACAGAGAAAGCATTGGGAGGAGTTGGGGTGGGTTGTTAAAGGAAGGAGATCAGCTGCTTATTGGATGCATTGTACCCAGGAGAGGGTAATTCATAGCTCCTTCTGAGAGTGATTTTTCCTGTTGGATAATGTTAGCATGAGTAAAGACTGATGTGAGGGCAGGAACAAGCTCAGAGTAAATGTGCAGGTCAGCTACTGGGTATCTGGCATAGCCATTGGGGTAAAGTTTACCCATGATCCCAGCCCGCCAACGATCATCCTATGAATTGTCGATGGAGAGCTGAAAATGAATGTTAAGGTTGGTGAACATAGTGCCACCACGATTGGTGGATTCCATTCTGCAGCTCCAATATCTGCAACCTCCATATGTGGAGACATTTATCTGTGTTTTGGTAATGAAAGCAGAGAAAAGGACTGGGGATAGTGGAGATGGAATTTGGGTATAGAGGGATCTCAATCCTGGTTCGACATCCTTCAAGTGGACAGTCCCAGGTCCCTATAACTTTGTTGTGTCCATTGTAGGTTTCTCTAGCATAGAATCTCCAGTGATAGGTGTTAGGAAGGCTAAGGAGGGGCTGGCAGCAGCAGAGTTAGCATGAAGAATGACAAAAACAGCCAAGAAAATAGAGGAGAGGGGGGCTTATAGAGGGCACATGGTCTGGGCAGCAGTCACCAGGTCATGGATGTCCTTCCAGGAGATCTCGTAGTCCTTCTGGGTGTGGTGTTTCCTCTACCACCACCACCACCTCCTCCTCCTCTTCTGTCCTTGATCTGTCAGCAAGAGGCGGGCCATCTTCTTGGTCATTGGGATGGTATCGGACATTTCTGGCAGGAACCGAGATAGGCTTAGGCTGGTCTTGTGGAAAAACACAAGTAAAACCCCTCCCAGTTGTAAGGAGGGGTTCTGGTCCCTATCAAATTCCATCCAAAGGATCTCTCCATCATACTAGGATAAGGGGAGTTAATTTTGGTGTGTGCCAATGGAGGGAGATAGGAGAATGTTTGAAGTTTTTGTAGATGTTAAATATGTTTAGGGTAGTCAGAGCCATCATTAATTAATTGTATATTAGGGAGATAAGTAGTTGCCTTTTGTTTTAGCAGTTGGGCCTTTAGGGTTTGATGTGGTTTTTCTATTATTCCTTGGCCCTGGGGGCTGTGGGAAATTCCCATATGATAGGCAATTTCCCAGTGTGTGCAGAAGGTTTTGAACTGAGAGATAGTGAAGGCTGGGCCGTTATCAGTTTTTATCTTTTGAGGAATGCCCATGATGGCAAAGGTGGAGAGCATATGGTGAATCAACATTTTTGAGTTTTCACCTGTTTGGGCCATAGCCCACATAAAATGTAAGTGTGCATCTACAGAGACAAAAACATATTTCTGTCTACCGAATTGGGGAATATGGGTGACATCAATTGGCCATAAGGCATTGGACTTAAGGCCTCAGGGATTGGTGCCCATTGTTTGTAAAGCTGGGGTGGTAATGAGGGATGCACAAGAGGAGCGTGTCTTTATTATCCTTTGGAGTTGAGCAAGAGGGATGTGTGGGAAGCGGGCACGAAGCCCCTTTATATTTGTGTGTGTGTGTGTGTGTGTGTGTGTGTGTGTGTGTGTGTGTGTGTGTTCAGTGGAGGCCATGAATGTCCTGTTGAGGCAGTTTGGTCGGCAAGTGCATAGAGAACCTGGCAGGGGACTGTGAGATTGGACATGTTGGATGTAGACGGGGGAGTCTTTTTCCTGTAGGATGGTGGAGACCTGTATGAGTAGAGAGTAAAGTGGGTTGGCATCTAGTTTGATGAAGGATCTTGACAACCAGCGGAGCAAATTGACAGCATATTCACTGTCTGAAAAGAAGTGTCCCAAGCTTCTGGCATTCTGGCTAGACTCCACCCCCACAGTTACCTGACTATAGCCAGGTATGCTCCTTCCCACAGTTACCTGATAGCTCAGCCCACTATAAAAGGGGCTGCTTGGCCCCTCCTCGCTCTTTTTAACCTCTCACCTTTCTTACTCTCATCTCTAGCCCCCCGTCTCTTCCTCCCTCTTTCCACGTGGCCATGGCCATCCTCTCTCTTTCTACCTTCTCTCTTTCCCCCTACAACAAAGCTCTAAAACCATAGACTGCACTGCTCATCAAGGCCTACCATGCTTGAATGATAGGATAGGCTTTCCCCTAAGGAGCATCCCTCATTACCACCCCAGATTTACAAACAATGGGCACCAATCCCTGAGCCCTTAAGTCCAACCACCCGCTGGAAAGCCTTCCTGCACTCCAGCCACAGATCGAACCAAGGACTCTTGCCCTCGTGGGAACTACCCAGTGACCCCCTCCCCCCCCCTGCCCTTTCCTCCCTTTGATCCCAGGGCTGACTGAGCCTCCCTGGGGCCCCAATTTTGTTCTCAGCTCTTCCAAGGTGTCCAGCATGAGATGCTCAAGACTGAGAACCTGGTACCTAGGACTGCCCCTGGCGGGCTGGTTCTGTAGCTTCCCACAGCCAGACACCAATCCCAGGGCTGTGTGGAAAGCATGCGGCAGTCCTTCCGCATCTGCCCGCCCAGAGCATCGGAACTCTGGCAGGACGCAGGTTTTCTCCCCCATGCCCTCTGCCCCGCAGTCTACTTCTGCAGATGTAGGCTCCATGCTTGTGTTAGCTTTCCACTGTGATAATAATTGTCTGAGACAGTCTGCCTATGAGAGTTTTGTTTGCTGAAGACGACTGGGGTGTTCCATTTGATGAATCATTTCATTGCTTTGACATTGCAGTGAGAAAGGACATCATCAGTAGCAGTGTGGAATAAAACTATGCAGTCATGGCTGAAGCAACAAAGAGAGGATGAAAAGGGGGTCAAACATCCCTTTCTAGGGCATTTTCTCATTGACCTAAAGATGTATTTTACTAGGCTGTACGTGTGAAAAGCAGCACAAGCTCTAAATAATGCCATAGCCTAAAGAGAAAGCCTTTAATGCACAGGGCTTTTGAATAACATCCAAATCACAGCACTTACCATCCCTATGGATCCCCATACCATATCCACTCTAAGGATTGTAGTAGCAGCTGTACCCATTCACTAGTCCAGGTGTGGAGACAGTCAGCCTGAGTGTGCTCCTGCAATGACACTGCATAAGTACCTGAACGGAGAAGCGTTTCCTTCACTTGAGACAGTCTGTGAGTAAGGAAACGCTGGCGTTTTTTAGATTTGTAGACATGAATTGTCCCGTCCAGCAGGACTTAGTTATTCCGTGGGTCGAGGAGGACCAGGGCCTGGAAGAGAAATGAGCGGAGAAAGGGAAGCAAGACCAAACAAAGATTTGTCAAGGTCTGTTTAATGAAGGCTAGGAGCCTGATTATAAGCACACAGTCAGAGAAAATAGGGAGGGGTCGAGGGCGCATAATAAAATACAGAGAAAGGGATGGACATCTGGGACGAATGCTGATCACAGGCTTCTCGTAGCTTATCTTGGAATGTCGGCCCCCTAACAGTCCCGGGCGGCCTTCAAACATTCTGCAGTTTATCTTGGAGTGCCAGCCCTGACCTCACAGTCCCAGGCACCAAATGGAGACATGGAGGAGGAGGTGAAGCTGCCTTAATCTAAGCAGTTCTAGGCGTCAAGTGAAGGATGGAGTGAAGCTGGCAGTCTCAGGCACCAGGTGGAGGCAATGAAGAAGGGGGTGACATAATTCCCTTCAAAGGGTCAGCCGGATCTTTAGGGTGAGAGTAACTGAGAGTAACTTAGTTTCCCACAGTTTGGTCTCTCACAATGAATGTAAGAAATCAACAACAGTGGTCCTAAAAAAAATGGAGAATTATGAGTTGCAGTGGACAAATGTCTGAAAACAATCACATTACAGAAGCTAAGCGAGCAGGAAGAGAATTGATACAGACAACTGACTAATATAAGAAGGGAGCTCTTATGAAGAGAGAGATCAAAAAAGAAAACCAAATAAAAATCACGGAGGGAAATAAAGAGAGCAGCTGCTGCCACAACAGGTGTACATGGAAGTGAACTTGAAAACAGGTCACTTGAAGTTCCCCAGAGAAACAAATAAACAAAGGAATGGAAAGAGCTAATCAAGACTGTAGAATTAATGGGATGCTTTCAAATGTACCAATGTGCATACATACTATCAAAGTTTAAGAAAATATGGGAAAGTGAAACTGAAAGAGACCTTATTTAAAGAAATGATAGCAAGAACAAAACCAAAACCAAACAAGAACAACAAAAAACTATTCTGAGTCTATAGCAGGAAATAAACACTGAGATTCGTGAATAATTAGGACCCCCAGGTAGATTCTACACAGATTTGCCCTGAGATGAACTGTAATCTAATTCTCAAAAGCCAAAGAGAATTTTGAAATCAAAGAGAAAATTGATGTTTGTGACAGACATTCCATGAGGCTACAAGCAGAATTCTCAGCAAGAGCCTTGCAGATGAAGAGAGCATAAAATAATCTATAGGTTTTGAATTGAACTATGGTCCCCAAACTTTGTATACTAATTTCCTATAAGGTCTTTCGGAGGGAAATTCAATAGAAGCAGTTTCCTTAAATGGAGAGATGACACTGCACTGTATGTCTTTCTTTCTCTAGACAGATAGGAACACACACACACACATACACACACACACACACACACAGAACTATGTGAGGACATCATAAGGAAACAGCCATTTGCAAGACCAAGAGAGAGTTTTTACCAGAAACCAGACTTAAAGATACCCCAAATTTTGAGACAATTTCTGTACTTAAATCATATTGATTTTGTAGCCTTAGCAGGCTCAGATGGACAAACAGATAATAGATGAAAGGTGGATGAGTAGATGGGCTTATAGATCTTAGACACAGATACTGCTAGACAGACAGGCATGCAGCATGGCTAACCCAGACACTCCTTAAGAAGTAAGGCTGTTGGATAGCAGAACTCTGGGAGATATAACCACAGAGGAAAATGAGACTCATACTTTGCTAGGGAATAGGAATTCCAGAAAAGAATGAATTTGAGTTGAGCCTAAAACTGTGAACAAGTCATCCATGGAACAAATTAAAGAAATCATTCTAGGAGGGAAGCATGGCTTACTTGAAGTATGGTTACAGGGAACAAATGGCACTTCCAAGAATCTGTAGGTGGTTTGCAAAGGTGAGAGAAGGTATTGATAGTGAGTTACCATTGCACAAACAGAATCGCCTGAGGCTAAATGTCTAGTTTTGTGCAAAATGAAACAAACATTTTTTTTCTTAATCCATACTCCCTTCTTTTCATCTTTATGCTGAGTTAATCTACCTTAAGTCTTATCAATTCTTTATTAAAAATTTATTTACTCACTTTACATCTAAACTGCAGCCCTCTTCTCTCCAACTCCTTCCTGTCAACCCTCCCACACCTCTCCTCTCACTCCCTCCTCCCCTTCTCCTCAGAGAATGAGAGTTCCCTACTCTCTCTGGCTGGGTACCAACCTGTCCTAGCACATCAAACCTCATCAGGACTAAGTGCATCCTCTTCCACTGAGGCCAGACAGACAGTATCTATTTCTATGTTCTGTTTGCTGCTACTTTCAATTCCCACCATGACATTCTGCTCACAGTGAGAAACATTGCCTTACTCATAAGCAAACATTACTTACTCTTTCTGTGTCTCCACTTCTGACCCATATTCAAAGGATGCAAGATAGTTGAGTAATTTTTTAAAAGTGATTGGGCAATTAAAGGATTATGGGTTATTTTTAAGTGGACTGATCGATGTGAAATTAATTTACAATGTCTTGAATGGAAAGTAAGTTTTAGAGCAGAAGAGGATTTAAGTGGCATTTCTTGGTTTGAAAGAAGAAAATTTTACAGTAAATGGATTTGGTTTAATTACATTTTGAAAAGGGAGAACCAATGAAATGCAATTTCAGTTCCACTTCAAGAGGGCATTTCTCTAAAATACTTATTATATATTCTAAACACCATAGAATGGGTAATTAAGCTATTATTTTTTCAGTGAAAAACAGATCTCTCTACGTCCTATGCTCTACCATGTTTTGGCGGGGCTGACTCTCTAGAGAGTTTATTTGGCTTTGCTGGCTATGTCTTGGTTCAGTTCCTATCGTGATGAGCATTAAAAAGACAGCGACTGCTACAGAAGGCAGAGTAGCCAATCCCATGTCTGTTTGCCTCCTATCTGACTGCTTTTGGTTCCTCTGAACATAAGCCAGCCTTCTTCATTCTGGCCAAGGCAGTGCCTTCCCATAGAACAATAGGTCCCAACCTTCCTCATGCTGTGGTGACCCCAGCCATAAAATTATTTTGTTGATATTTCATAACTGTAATTTTGCTACTCTTATGAAGCAAAATGCAACTATCTGATATGTAGGATATCATTTGGGGGGTCACTCAACCCCCAAAGGGTCATGATCCACAGGTTGAGAAGAGCTGTTATAGCAAGAAGAAAAAGCTATATGAAGGGCTTCAACATTTTATCTGTGCCAACCTGACAATGTAAGTCTAGAGATACCGAATTAATTAGCCCTACCTCTTCAGAGCTTTTCTGTGCCCTTGGGGTCTCTTTTCTTAAATTTTACTAATTATAACCTCTAATCCTTTGTGTTCTGAGAACTGTGGGTGCTAACTGCTGCTCCAGTTGGTAACTAGGTGACATCTTATACATTTGTTTCATCCTTCCAGCTACATATTTAATATCCTCACACTCAGTTAACAATTATTTATGTTAAACTCTCATTATTAAAAGAACTAATAATGGGTCATGATTCAACCAAATAGGCAGAACCCTTGGATTTCTATCTATCTATCTATCTATCTATCTATCTATCTATCTATCTATCCATCTATCATCATCTTTCTATGTATCCATTCAGCTACTTATATATTTTATATGTTTGTGGAATTGTATATAAGTTATATCTATATATCATATACATTTACTTCTATGTATACAGCAAAGTCATATATGCATGTATATTTATCTCCTGTTATCTGTAGGAGATTGATTTCAAGAGCCTTCATCCACCATGAATGTGAAAAAAACCCTCATGAATATTCAAAGTCTCTTATAGGAAATACACTAACAGTACAGATACAATATATTTTCTGAATCTTTGCTCTATAGTTGATTGTATACTAAGTTATAGAAAGCTAACTGTGTAATTAATTGACTTTATTATTTCAGGGCTTAAATAGACATGCCTAGACTTTATAGAGTGCTACAAGAGGAAAGGTAAATTTGAACATGTGGGAACAGGCTGGGATTTTATTAAGAAAGTTGAATTTGGCTTTTAACGTCTTTCAGGTTTTTGAACCAGGCCACCCAATTCATTTAGAATAATCTATAGTCAAGGTTAGATGACTGTGAGCATTAGTTATACCTTCAAAACACTTCCACAGCAAAAGAAGTAATCAATGCTTAGAACAACTCCAGATTAGCCAAATCAACCCAGCCAAAGACCATCACAGTTGAAGTGGCTTTAGTCTCTTCACCTGCCTTAGACTCATAAAGACCCCAACTTGTTTGTAAATCTCTTGGTTGTTCAGACTTAATGACAAGAAACAGAATGACTGGAAGAATTTCTCATTTTAACTTCCTTAAGAGATTACAAGGCTAGACCACCTGTGAGCCTAAAAACTCTCTGGCTCTTCACTATGTAGACCAGGTTGGCCTTGAACTTGGAGATCCACCTCCCTCTACTTCCCAAGTGCTGGGGTTAAAAGTATGCACCACCACCTCCTTTCTTTAGCTCTTTAATACACATTTTCCAGAAAGGGACATATTTAGGGAGGCCGCTTATATCCTACCCCTGACTTCTTGCATTCAATTTTGTCAGTAAATTATGAGAAAAACATGTTAAAGTTTTATTGAACAGTATGAAATGTATGTTCATCAAACCTCTTCATCTAGTCAAGTCCTCTGGATTGATAAAGCATCCTGAGCCTAGTTGACCTATGTGGGCCTTTCCAGCTGCCTGTGTATGCAGCTGAATAAAACATACCCATTTCTTCTCTGATCACTTGTTTTGATCGGAGACAGAATGCTTATTGAGCTCTCTAGCAGGAAGCTACTGTTTCTGTTTATTTTTGGTGTAATTTTTGAGGCTCAAAGGAAAGAATCTAAAAAGCCATGTTGTGCGTACTGTAAAGAACCCTTTGATTCAGGGACATTAACTATAATTTCAATAAGCAAAGTACAGAGCCATTCTGTATGTATAACTTTAATATGTTAACTCATTTTTATTTCCATTTGGAAAAGCTTTATCAGTTCTCTGGATATATTTGTTGAGCTTACTATTCCAACAAAAATTATTTTACAATTGTTTCTTTTAGAAGGCAGTTATAAAGAGATTCATAATTTTGACTTCTTAGTTTTAGAATCACAGACAGGACACTGTGAGATTGTTTAGCTTCTATTAGGTACCTGGTGCTCCTAAGTAGCTTTTACAGAGAAAATAAGCCAAAATTAGACCCCAGAGGATACAGAGTGATATATTCTTCATTCAGTCCCACCTTTTACTAATGCTCTGAGAAATAAATGCACTTGGATCCTGTTTTATGACATCTGTTCCTCATGCTGACAAGACTTGTGGTCTCTGGGCTATCGACTTGAGAATAATTTCCTGCCTGCTGAGAACATGGTGTCAGGGAATGTGGAATGAGTCAACTTAATATGTCCTTCTGGACACGCTAGTCCATTTTGTTCCAGGGAATGCTTCTGAAATGCCCAACCTAGCAAGCCTAGAATCCTGTGACACAGACAGGATTTGACCCTGACATATAGCCATATGCACATTTATTTTCAGGAATGGCTATCGGAATGAGAAACTCAAGAAAGGACATGAGTTTTAACATGCATGTAAATTAATTTGCTAATTATAATATAGCAAAGTCCCACAGGTTTTGTGGCTTAAATAAGAAATTTACTTTCTCATTGTTTGATACTTAAGAAATCTGAGGTCAAGGGAGATTGGGAGATTTGTTTTCTCCAGGCCTCTCTTTCTTTGCTTTGCAAATGGCTATCTCTGGCTGCATTCCATAAAGGCTTTGTAAGCCTTTCTCTTGTCTCGAAGCATCCAGCTTTCTTCTTATCAAAAGAAAAGTTAGGTCAGCTGAAGACCTGTGCTCATGAATTTACTTAAATTAATCACATCCCAAAAGAATTTATCTCAAATACAGTCACATTTTGGGATACTGAGGGGTGGGACATCATCCTCTGAGTTGAGAGGAGGTCCCTTTCAACCCCTACCAGTATGCAAGTAGCTCAGTATGTCGTCCTGTGGTAATGAGTTTTCCATTCAGTCTTAAGGAACCTCACTACTGAAAGCTGAGGTGATTTTTTTTCTCTTGTAAGTACAGGAAAATTTATACAACAAGAAGTTGAGGGAAATGAAAATGATAGGGTCAAGAAACTGTGGATAGAGGAAGCGATGGTGTATGAGGAAGTCAGATTTGGGGGTGTTTCCTTGCATGAAAAACAAAGAAGTATAATGTGTTCCTATTCCGTTTCACATCACTCTAGAGACATCATTCATATACTTCTGACTTTCATGTTTCCACTCAGGAAAGTTGATCACACTAGGAAGCAACCTGGAATGGAAGCTTTCATGGTTCTATCTGAGAGGAGTTTCCTTGAGTTACTGCCATGACAGTTGTCTCATCTTTCAGACTTGTAGAACTAGATAGTTTTAGAAATGCCTGGTCCTTCAGGTCAAGACTGTCCAAATGGTAGCAGATGTTTGGAGTATAGCTGTTGAAGCCTCCCCCTAGCATAGCTGTAGTCATATTGTTCCACACCCACCAGCTTTTTCATATTGTTGCTGTAATGTGCCTGTCAGTCATTGTCAAAGAAAAATAACTTGACTCAGAGCAGAGTCATGCTGACCACATAACCTACTACATTCTGTATGTTATGAGGTTTGTTAACTTTAAGAAATTCCACAACCATAAACTTCACTTAAGACCCATCAAATTAAAGGTCAATATGAACTGTTATGTCTAAAATGGCTTCAGTCAGGGCTGACCACTGGGCAGCACTTCCAGCATCTGAGTATGAGTTCATTGCTTTTTGTGGTTTTAATTTCTATAAGCTAGTCTGAGAAATGTCTAGTACACAGCTTGAGCTCTCGAGCCTGAGAGCCCTAGTCAATCAGTCTTTAAGCATGTGTGCAATTGAAATCTGACTGAAATTGGTGTTCATGGGATTTGTGGGGTGATTCCTGGACCCCAAGAGCAGCCACAAACCCTAGTCTGCTGAGATACAAAGCAAATACTGCAATGCCCAAGATTTGATACAGAACAAGCTTGGGAACTGGGTTGAAGCAGGAACATTTTTGAAAATGCTACCCTTTGTCAGCTTCTTCTGCTGCTCTCTACTCTGCCAAATCCTTGTCAGGCACCATTGATAACATGTCTACAGTAAGTAATGTATCCACATAACCCTCAAATCCAAGACTAGCTCTGACTTCAGGTATGACTGACATCATTTGAAGTTTGTCCCATTTCTTTTGACTTCTCCTTGTGCTGTGGCAAGAGAACCAGAATAAACTCTATATTTACGATTTGCCATTTCATCAAGCTCCACAGTAGGAGTGCTGAGACTCTGACTAGCCAGTATCTTATTATCACAACAGAACATTGGAGCTTATTTATAAAGAAAAACTGTTTTCAATGGTCCATGGTTTGGGAAGTTTTAGTCTAACATAAAGTAGATTAATTTGAGCCTGTGGTGATTATAATGAGAGTAGATTCCCATTGGCTCATATGTTTGAATATTTATGTCTGTCTCAGTTGGTGGCACTGGTTGGGAAGGATTAGGAGGTATGGTCCTTTTGAAGGAGTTGTCTCTAGGAGTGGGGTTTGATGTTTCAAGACTCAACACCATTTCCAGTTAGCTTGCTGACTCAAGATTATAGATCAAGAAATGAGCTGTCATCTATTCGTTCACTCTGCCATCGTGGACTCAACCACTGAAGCCAAAAGGCAATTAAACTCTGTTTTATAAGCTGTCTAGTTCTGGGTGTATTATCACAGCAATTGAGAAGTAAAGTAACTAAGACAGGGCCTTTGGTGAGTATGGCAGGTACAGAGGCACCGTGGAAAGGTAAACTGTTCACAACAGTCTTAGGGTTTCTATTGCTGTCATTAAACGCCATGGCCAAAAGCAAGCTGGGGAAACAAGGGGATTGCAGTGTTGTGTTTGTTTTGATTTTTTTTCTCTATCCACCTTTACTCCAGAGGTGACTGCACTACCAGCCCCTACCCAGCTTTTCTTGAATCCTCGGGCAAAACACACACACACACACACACACACACACACACACACACACACACACACACACACAAGTTTGCTCCTTTTCACCTTTCCTTAGGACATAATTGCTGAGTGCTAGTTACTATCGCACACCTAGAAAAGTGTGACCTTAATAATATTTTTATCGCTGCTCTTCCCACCTGCCCTAAACTTCAGTGGCTAGCCCCACCTAGCCTCTGCCAAACATCCCTGACCACCTGCCTGTAGTAGTGGCCACAGGCCCCTTCTCCTCTGAGACCTCACATGGCTGTTGGCTTCCTCTCCCTCCAAAGCATGGCAAAAATCTCCTCCTCTCATTCTTTGCATCTGCCTTTTCCTTCTAGGACTGAAAGTCCTGTCTGTACCTTCTGCCCAACAATTGGACCCTAGCTTTCTTGACTGACAGATCCAGAACAAATTGGAGAATAGGACCTTAGCATCAGATTTGTCTTAGACTTCCATAGCACTGTTCATTATTGAAGAAAGTCAGGACAGGGCAGGAGCTTGGAGGCAGGAGCTGATGCAGAAGTCATGGAGAGATGCTTTTTACAGATTTTCTTCCCCTGGCTTGCTCATCTGTCTTTCCTATTCCACTCAGGACCACCAGCCCAGGTATGGCCCCACTTACAATGGACTAAGCCCTTCCCCCAGTAATCACTAATTAAGAAAATGCCATACAGCTGGCTCTTCTGGAGGCATTTCCTCAGTTGAGGGTCCCTCCTTTTAGTAACCCTAGTTTGTGTGTCAAATTAACCTAAGACTAACAAGCACGATGCCATAAGCTAGAAAATACAGGAAAGGGGTGCGGGGGGGGGGAGGTACACTAGATGCTAGATTCTACAGTCTCCTTTGGGGAACATCTCAAACCCCTAACTAAGGAAACCTCCAAGACTCTACTTCTCCACACTTTACTTCACCTATTGAGGACCAGGGACATTCTGTATCCAGACTGTAATAGTCTCCCAAGGCAGCAGAGTCAAACCTTATTTTAAATGGTCTAGGCTAGGGTATGTGTCTGCTCTTTGAACCAGTGAATATTTCTTACTGGGTGGGTCTTGAGCTGATTACCCACTTCTTGAGCCAGACCAGAGTTCAATAAATAATAAGTCTTCTAGAGATTCAATAAGAAACCCTGCCCCAAGAGGCACTGCAAGTATGGCTGCTGTGTCACATGTGCCTTAGGAGGTGACAAAGAAGAAAGAAGCTATTTCTATGTTCAGTGTTCAACAGACAAACACTTGATTGAGTAGTAGCCTACCATTTTCTGAAAAAATGAATCTGAGACAGCCACCAGTCTGATGCCTTGTGCCTCTCCTGAGCAGCAGGGTAGAGCTGGCTATGTTTGTGGGTTGAGCATGAGCCGGACCCTAGAACATGATATCTGGAAAGGTGCAGGGCTGACCAGCTCAGATTATATCTCAGGCCCAAATTCGGGGCTTTGAATTGGCCCACCCCACCATCTATTCTACATATCCAAAATTACAGAATTTCGATGACACAAGGCAACAAATCCATGAAGAATCCCATCGGGGTTCCAGTATTAACAGAGTAGCAGAAGCCAGAGGCCTTGTACCAAACAAACAAGTCATTGCAATGAACATTCACAAGCAAAGAAGTGTGGGGAAAAGGGTACACTGTGGGACACAGTACAGCTTCCACAAAGAGATTGTTTTCTCTGTTGGGTGGCGCAAAGGTGGAGGGCAGGTACAAGGGGAGGGGGAGATGAGTGGAGTTGGGGTGCATGATGTGAGATTCACAAGAACCAATAAAAACATTTAAAGGTACAAGAAGAAAAGTGTGGGGACACTTATCATATAGTTAAATAGTCCATACATCGAGAGCTGAATGAGACAATTAACATTTACAAGTCACTGGGTCCTTACTGTAATGGGAGGTACAGCCATAGCTATAAAGTGTTGTAGTGACATTTAAAGGACATAACATGAATAAAAATCTCCAGCAGAAGCTGGCATGTAATAGCAAAGACTAGAAACTATGTCTTGGCAGAGACATGCTGTTGTCCCCCCACCCCCACCCCACCCCCACCTTAAGAATTTATCCAGATGTACAGCTCAGTTACCTGACTAAGGGACCAGCCCTAGGAAGGTGGACTCACTGTAAGTGAAGTTAAGAGCTAATGATGGAATAATTATCCCTCTAATGAGATAAAGTGATTCTCCTTCCTAGAGTTCTCATCCCCTAACACAGACTGTAAGCTACCATGAGCTTCTGTTGGGTCTACCTGACTTTCCAAGTCCTGACTCAGAAAAGCTTATCTTTTCCTTATTATATTCTTTGTTTCATATGCTGAACAGAAACTCTGGTACCTGGGCTTTCTCATTGTTTCTCTGAAGATCTCCTCCTGGCAATATGTATGCTTGTCTACCCACCTTAATTTAGTTGGCATAGTTTTTTCCCTTCTTCTCTTCATTCTCCTCCTCTGGGCAGCTGCTGAGATTTACAAACCAGCCCTTGGGATTTTCATTAAAACTCTAAAGCTATCTTTTAGTTTCTCACTGCGTCTGATTATTAATTATTTTGTTAATGAGGCTAAGAAATCTTAGGGGGACCATGATTTTCTGATGTCACATGGCAACACTGCCAGGTATTCCCAAGTTTTTCAGTAGCAACACCTCTTCAATAATTGATGACTGTTATTAGCATGTATTGGTCATTATATCTGGTCATACTGGACTCTTACACCTAAGGAATTTCACTATCCTACCTTAGGTTTTAGAGTAATGAAATGAGATGTGAGGGAACAAGCCATAAGCAACTTCTTCTGGCTCTGTGTTTGGGATAGCAAAGGCTTCCAGTACACTTCTGGTGTGCATAAAGGACAACAATTCTGACAGATTTGTGAACTCAGTTGTAATTATAAGTTTGTTGTAAAGAACAAGAAACACCTTATTTTTGAGGATGTGGGAGTTTGGGGGAAAATATAGTTAGGGAAATATGGAAATAAGACACGTTTGCATTTCTACTACACAAAATTGTTGCTAAATTGCTGAGTAGACAGGAGAATGCAAAAGAGTACAGTGGTAGCTGCTTTCTCCTGACTTTCATGTGAATGAGTTTAAGGTGGTTAAGGATATAGCCATTAAAAGAAAGAACAAGATTTCCTTTTTCAGCTGTTTAGTTGTTTTTATGTGGGTTTTTTTTTCTTTTCCTTTCTTTCTTTTTTTTTTTTTTTTTTGAGCAGGGGGGGTGCGGGGGGTTGGTTGGTTTTGTTGTTGTGGTTTTGTTTCTGCATTATAGTGAAGGCCAATTTTATCATTCCACACAAACATTCGCTAAATGATACTAAAACAGACACTTCTAGACTATATTATTTCTGGTTGAATTCTTAGGTACCATTTAATCATTTCTTGGTTGAATGTAGTATACTTAAACTAAACTGTACAATTTTTTGACTTCTTTTCTTTTTAAAAAATAATTATTTATTTATTTTATGTGTGACTGTAGCTGTCTTCATGCACACCAGAAGAGGGCATCAAATCCCATCACAGGTGCTTGTGAGTCACCATGTGTTTTCTGGGAATTGAACTCAGGACCTGTGGAAGAGAAGTCAGTGCTCTTAACCACTGAGTCATCTCTCCAGTCTGAACTTTTCTCCTTTAAAATAATCTTAAAATATAATTTTAAGAATATTCATGGTTATTGCTACTTGGAAGAAAACACAAAGTAAGAGGAATGTAAATATAAAGGCTACTTTCACCTTTATTATTTTGTTCTCAAAGCTTTGAAATATCAACATGTCATTCTGAAAGTTACTGTAAACTTACAATGTTCAGTAAAATACAAGTGGTTCCTTATCGGTTACATCTTCATTACTTTGTAAAAATTTAATTTGTCTCCTGAAAATAGTTTCCTTTCCTGTCATTGGTCAATATGGAGCACTCATTTTGAAATAAATGGAAATTTGCTTCCCAGACACAACTCTTAATGTTCTATATGAACCAGGAAAGACCAAGAGTGGGCAAAAATATGGTTTTCCCATTAGTGTTGGTTGGGCTTAAGAGCTAAATAGACCTCTCTCTCCGTGTGGCCAAACATGTATCCTTGAAAATTAGATAAATGTTGGTGGTGATAATTTTGTATCCCATGAGTCATTTTCTTTGTCAAGAATAGGCACAGATAAAACAAATTTCACTGAAACTCTTTGTGAGATGACATCACACCCAGGCATTAATCATGAGTAAACTATATTTGTAATAATGTTCATCTCCAAGGTGTGTGTGTGTGTGTGTGTGTGTGTGTGTGTGTGTATACACATATACATATATATGTGTGTATATATATATATATACATATATATATACACATATATATATATATATTCACTAATAGAATGTATAGTTTTATAATTGTTAATGCATAGAAAAATCCTAAAGGCTTAACAAATCTGTGACAAAAATTGATGACTATCAGAGAGATTTATAATTTTAAATTTTTACCAGTATGTTTTTCCTTATTATTAATGGTGTGTCTACATGAATGGGAGGAGAATACAATAACTCTACCCACACAATTATTACTATTATTCATTACAGATTTTCTGTACTTGATTCTTATTTTTGTTTTTATCATATTTTGAAGTGTTTTAAGTACACATTTGACTATACATCTCTCTCTAAAATTATGTCAACATTTGCTTGAGTGCATGACTGTGCCATCCTTAACACAGTTGCCAGGGACCAATTATTGTCCCTCCATGCCACCCAATATTGAATGAAGCTTTAGTGCTAAGCTCATGGTTATCAGTAAGCAGAGCTTCTCAGAGGTAATTACTATAAAAAGTAGAAGTTCCTCAAATGCCGTTGGGCTTTTATGAGAAGAGACCAGAGACTGCCCTTGATTCTTTCTGCCCACTGAGATTACAATAAGATTTTAAGTGTGTGGAAATCAGAACTTAATCCCATTAACATTTGATTTTCTAGCACTTGAACTTCTTGGACCCCCACAACTGTAGCAAGTACATTTTTTTTTTTTTTTTTTTTTTGCCCAAGCCATCTTGCCTACGTTCCTATATTATAACAGCTTGAAGTGACAAGGACAATTAACAGAAACCTTTTATCATTATAAGAATAAAGTTGGCAGATAACCGGCCACCATCCGGACCAGAGGACAGGTGTCCGCCTGGCTTGGGAGGCGGCCTCAGCCTCAGCAGCAGCGGTCGCCATCTTGGTTCCGGGACTCAGCAGAACTTAGGAAATTAGTCTGAACAGGTTAGAGGGTGCGCCAGAGAACCGGACAGCTTCTGGGACGGCCAGAAGCACAGAGCCGCTGAGGCAGCACCCTTGGCGGGCCGCAGACAGCCGGCCACCGTCCGGACCAGAGGACAGGTGTCCGCCTGGCTTGGGAGGCGGCCTCAGCCTCAGCAGCAGTGGTCGCCATCTGGGTTCCGGGACTCAGCAGAACTTAGGAAATTAGTCTGAACAGGTTAGAGGGTGCGCCAGAGAACCGGACAGCTTCTGGGACGGGCGGAAGCGCAGAGCCGCTGAGGCAGCACTCTTGGCAGGCCGCAGACAGCCGGCCACCGTCCAGACCAGAGGACAGGTGTCCGCCTGGCTCGGGAGACGGCCTCAGCCTCAGGAGCAGCAGTCGCCATCTTGGTTCCAGGACTCCCTGGAACTTAGGATTTTAGTCTGCACAGGTGAGAGTCTGCACCACAGAAGCTGACAGCTTCTGGGAACTGCCAAAGCAACACAGCTTCTGAGAGAGGCCCTGTTTTGGGCCTTCTTCTTCGACCAGGAGGAGGTCCAAAAACAAGATATCTGCACACCTTCCCTGTAAGAGAGCTTGCCAGCAGAGAGTGCTCTGAGCACTGAAACTCAGAGGAGAGAATCTGTCTCCCAGGTCTGCTGAGAGACAGTAACAGAATCACCAGAAGAACAATCTCTAAACAGAGTCAACTATAACCACTAACTCCAGAGATTACCAGATGGCGAAAGGTAAACGTAGGAATCCTACTAACAGGAACCAAGACCACTCACCATCATCAGAACCCAGCACTCCCACTTCGCCCAGTCCAGGGCACCCCAACACACCCGAAAACCTAGACCTAGATTTAAAAGCATATCTCATGATGATGGTAGAGGACATCAAGAAGGACTTTAATAAATCACTTAAAGAAATACAGGAGAACACTGCTAAAGAGTTACAAGTCCTTAAAGAAAAACAGGAAAACACAATCAAACAGGTAGAAGTCCTTACAGAAAAAGAGGAAAAAACATACAAACAGGTGATGGAAATGAACAAAACCATACTAGACCTAAAAAGGGAAGTAGACACAATAAAGAAAACTCAAAGTGAGGCAACACTGGAGATAGAAACCCTAGGAAAGAAATCTGGAACCATAGATGTGAGCATCAGCAACAGAATACAAGAGATGGAAGAGAGAATCTCAGGTGCAGAAGATTCCATAGAGAACATCGGCACAACAATCAAAGAAAATGGAAAATGCAAAAAGATCCTAACTCAAAATATGCAGGAAATCCAGGACACAATGAGAAGACCAAACCTACGGATAATAGGAGTGGATGAGAATGAAGATTTTCAACTCAAAGGACCAGCAACCATCTTCAACAACATTATTGAAGAAAACTTCCCAAATATAAAGAAAGAGATACCTATGAACATACAAGAAGCCTACAGAACTCCAAATAGACTGGACCAGAAAAGAAATTCCTCCCGACACATAATAATCAGAACAACAAATGCACTAAATAAAGATAGAATACTAAAAGCAGTAAGGGAAAAAGGTCAAGTAACATACAAAGGCAAGCCTATCAGAATTACACCAGATTTTTCACCAGAGACTATGAAAGCCAGAAGAGCCTGGACAGATGTTATACAGACACTAAGAGAACACAAATTCCAGCCCAGGCTACTATACCCAGCCAAACTCTCAATTACCATAGATGGAGAAACCAAAGTATTCCACGACAAAACCAAATTCACACATTATCTCTCCACGAATCCAGCCCTTCAAAGGTTAATAACAGAAAATAACCAATACAAGAACGGGAACAATGCCCTAGAAAAAACAAGAAGGTAATCCCTCAACAAACCTAAAAGAAGACAGCCACAAGAACAGAATGCCAACTTTAACAACAAAAATAACAGGAAGCAACAATTACTTTTCCTTAATATCTCTTAACATCAATGGTCTCAACTCCCCAATAAAAAGACATAGACTAACAAACTGGCTACACAAACAAGACCCAACATTTTGCTGTTTGCAGGCAACACATCTCAGAGAAAAAGATAGACACTACCTCAGAATAAAAGGCTGGAAAACAATTTTCCAAGCAAATGGTATGAAGAAACAAGCTGGAGTAGCCATCCCAATATCTGATAAGATTGACTTCCAACCCAAAGTCATCAAAAAAGACAAGGAGGGACACTTTGTTCTCATCAAAGGTAAAATCCTCCAAGAGGAACTCTCAATTCTGAATATCTATGCGCCAAATACAAGGGCAGCCACATTCATTAAAGAAACTTTAGTAAAGCTCAAAGCACACATTGCACCTCACACAATAATAGTGGGAGACTTCAACACACCACTTTCACCAATGGACAGATCATGGAAACAGAAACTAAACAGGGACACACTGAAACTAACAGAAGTGATGAAACAAATGGATCTGACAGATATCTACAGAACATTTTATCCTAAAACAAAAGGATATACCTTCTTCTCAGCACCTCATGGTACCTTCTCCAAAATTGACCACATAATAGGTCACAAAACAGGCCTCAACAGATTCAAAAATATTGAAATTGTCCCATGTATCCTATCAGATCACCATGCACTAAGGCTGATCTTCAATAACAAAAAAATAACAGAAAGCCAACACTCACGTGGAAACTGAACAACACTCTTCTCAATGATACCTTGGTCAAGGAAGGAATAAAGAAAGAAATTAAAGACTTTTTAGAGTTTAATGAAAATGAAGCCACAACGTACCCAAACCTTTGGGACACAATGAAAGCATTTCTAAGAGGGAAACTCATAGCTCTGAGTGCCTCCATGAAGAAACGGGAGAGAGCACATACTAGCAGCTTGACAACACATCTAAAAGCTCTAGAAAAAAAGGAAGCAAATTCACCCAAGAGGAGTAGAAGGCAGGAAATAATCAAACTCAGGGGTGAAATCAACCAAGTGGAAACAAGAAGAACTATTCAAAGAATTAACCAAACGAGGAGTTGGTTCTTTGAGAAAATCAACAAGATAGATAAACCCTTAGCTAGACTCACTAGAGGGCACAGAGACAAAACCCTAATTAACAAAATCAGAACTGAAAAGGGAGACATAACAACAGATCCTGAAGAAATCCAAAACACCATCAGATCCTTCTACAAAAGGCTATACTCAACAAAACTGGAAAACCTGGATGAAATGGACAAATTTCTGGACAGATACCAGGTACCAAAGTTGAATCAGGATCAAGTTGACCTTCTAAACAGTCCCATATCCCCTAAAGAAATAGAAGCAGTTATAAATAGTCTCCCAGCCAAAAAAAGCCCAGGACCAGACAGGTTTAGTGCAGAGTTCTATCAGACCTTCAAAGAAGATCTAATTCCAGTTCTGCACAAACTTTTTCACAAGATAGAAGTAGAAAGTACTCTACCCAACTCATTTTATGAAGCCACTATTACTCTGATACCTAAACCACAGAAAGATCCAACAAAGATAGAGAACTTCAGACCAATTTCTCTTATGAATATCGATGCAAAAATCCTCAATAAAATTCTCGCTAACCGAATCCAAGAACACATTAAAGCAATCATCCATCCTGACCAAGTAGGTTTTATTCCAGGAATGCAGGGATGGTTTAATATACGAAAATCCATCAATGTAATCCACTATATAAACAAACTCAAAGACAAAAACCACATGATCATCTCGTTGGATGCAGAAAAAGCATTTGACAAGATCCAACACCCATTCATGATAAAAGTTCTGGAAAGATCAGGAATTCAAGGCCCATACCTAAACATAATAAAAGCAATCTACAGCAAACCAGTAGCCAACATCAAAGTAAATGGAGAGAAGCTGGAAGCAATCCCACTAAAATCAGGGACTAGACAAGGCTGCCCACTTTCTCCCTACCTTTTCAACATAGTACTTGAAGTATTAGCCAGAGCAATTCGACAACAAAAGGAGATCAAGGGGATACAAATTGGAAAGGAGGAAGTCAAAATATCACTTTTTGCAGATGATATGATAGTATATATAAGTGACCCTAAAAATTCCACCAGAGAACTCCTAAACCTGATAAACAGCTTCGGTGAAGTAGCTGGATATAAAATTAACTCAAACAAGTCAATGGCCTTTCTCTACACAAAGAATAAACAGGCTGAGAAAGAAATTAGGGAAACAACACCCTTCCAATAGTCACAAATAATATAAAATATCTCGGTGTGACTCTAACTAAGGAAGTGAAAGATCTGTATGATAAAAACTTCAAGTCTCTGAAGAAAGAAATTAAAGAAGATCTCAGAAGATGGAAAGATCTCCCATGCTCATGGATTGGCAGGATCAATATTGTAAAAATGGCTATCTTGCCAAAAGCAATCTACAGATTCAATGCAATCCCCATCAAAATTCCAACTCAATTCTTCAACGAATTAGAAGGAGCAATTTGCAAATTCATCTGGAATAACAAAAAACCTAGGATAGCAAAAACTCTTCTCAAGGATAAAAGAACCTCTGGTGGAATCACCATGCCTGACCTAAAGCTTTACTACAGAGCAATTGTGGTAAAAACTGCATGGTACTGGTATAGAGACAGACAAGTAGACCAATGGAATAGAATTGAAGACCCAGAAATGAACCCACACACCTATGGTCACTTGATCTTCGACAAGGGAGCTAAAACCATCCAGTGGAAGAAAGACAGCATTTTCAACAAATGGTGCTGGCACAACTGGTTGTTATCATGTAGAAGAATGCGAATCGATCCATACTTATCTCCTTGTACTAAGGTCAAATCTAAATGGATCAAAGAACTTCACATAAAACCAGAGACACTGAAACTTATAGAGGAGAAAGTGGGGAAAAGCCTTGAAGATATGGGCACAGGGGAAAAATTCCTGAACAGAACATCATTGGCTTGTGCTGTAAGATCGAGAATTGACAAATGGGACCTAATGAAACTCCAAAGTTTCTGCAAGGCAAAAGACACCGTCAATAAGACAAAGAGACCACCAACAGATTGGGAAAGGATCTTTACCTATCCTAAATCAGATAGGGGACTTATATCCAACATATATAAAGAACTCAAGAAGGTGGACTTCAGAAAATCAAACAACCCCATTAAAAATGGGGCTCAGAACTGAACAAAGAATTCTCACCTGAGGAATACCGAATGGCAGAGAAGCACCTGAAAAAATGTTCAACATCCTTAATCATCAGGGAAATGCAAATCAAAACAACCCTGAGATTCCACCTCACAGCAGTCAGAATGTCTAAGATCAAAAATTCAGGTGACAGCAGATGCTGGCGAGGATGTGGAGAAAGAGGAACACTCCTCCATTGTTGGTGGGAGTGCAGGCTTGTACAACCACTCTGGAAATCTGTCTGGCGGTTCCTCAGAAAATTGGGACATAGTACTACCGGAGGATCCAGCAATACCTCTCCTGGGCATATATCCAGAAGATGCCCCAACTGGTAAGAAGGACACATGCTCCACTATGTTCATAGCAGCCTTATTTATAATAGCCAGAAGCTGGAAAGAACCCAGATGCCCCTCAACAGAGGAATGGATACAGAAAATGTGGTACATCTACACAATGGAGTACTACTCAGCTATTAAAAAGAATGAATTTATGAAATTCCTAGCCAAATGGATGGACCTGGAGGGCATCATCCTGAGTGAGGTAACACATTCACAAAGGAACTCACACAATATGTACTCACTGATAAGTGGATATTAGCCCAAAACCTAGGATACCCAAGATATAAGATACAATTTCCTAAACACATGAAACTCAAGAAAAATGAAGACTGAAGTGTGGACACTATGCCCCTCCTTAGAAGTGGGAACAAAACACCCTTGGAAGGAGTTACAGAGACAAAGTTTGGAGCTGAGATGAAAGGATGGACCATGTAGAGACTGCCTTATCCAGGGATCCACCCCATAATCAGCATCCAAACGCTGACACCATTGCATACACTAGCAAGATTTTATGGAAAGGACCCAGATGTAGCTGTCTCTTGTGAGACTATGCCGGGGCCTAGCAAACACAGAAGTGGATGCCCACAGTCAGCTAATGGATGAATCACAGGGCTCCCAATGGAGGAGCTAGAGAAAGTACCCAAGGAGCTAAAGGGATCTGCAACCCTATAGGTGGATCAACATTATGAACTAACCAGTACCCCGGAGCTCTTGACTCTAGCTGCATATGTATCAAAAGATGGCCTAGTCGGCCATCACTGGAAAGAGAGGCCCATTGGACACACAAACTTTATATGCCCCAGAACAGGGGAACGCCAGGGCCAAAAAGGGGGAGTGGGCGGGTAGGGGAGTGGGAGTGGGTGGGTATGGGGGACTTTTGGTATAGCATTGGAAATGTAAATGAGCTAAATCCCTAATAAAAAATGGAAAGAAAAAAAAAAGAATAAAGTTGCCATGCAATATAGAACCCCTGTCTAAATTTCTCCAGTCATCTTTAGAAAATGTCTTTGAAAATTTTCCATTGCTTTTCTGTCATTTGCAGTGACTATAGTGTTGTGCAGTTCTTATTTTTTTTTAAATATTTTTTATTAGGTATTTTCCTCATTTACATTTCCAATGCTATCCCAAAAGTCCCCCATACCCTCCTCCCCACCCCCCTACCCACCCACTCCCACTTTTTGGCCCTGGTATTCCCCTGTACTTTGGCATATAAAGTTTGCAAGTCCAATGGGCCTCTCTTTCCATTGATGGCTGACTAGGCCATGTTTTGATACATATGCAGCTAGAGACAAGAGCTCCGGGGTATTGGTTAGTTCATATTGTTGTTCCACCTATAGGGTTGAAGTTCCCTTTAACTCCTTGGATACTTTCTCTAGCTCCTCCATTGGGGGCCCTGTGTTCCATCCAATAGCTGACTGTGAGCATGCACTTCTGTGTTTGCTAGGCCTCAGCATAGTTTCACAAGAGACAGCTATATCAGGGTCTTTTCAGCAAAATCTTGCTAGTGTATGCAGTGGTGTCAGAGTTTGGAGGCTGATTATGGGATGGATCCCTGGATATGGCAGTCTCTAGATGATCCATCCTTTTGTCTCAGCTCCAAACTTTTTCTCTGTAACTCCTTCCATGGGTGTTTTGTTCCCAATTCTAAGAAGGGGCAAAGTGTCCACACTTTGGTCTTCATTCTTCTTGAGTTTCGTGTGTTTTGCAAATTGTATCTTATATCTTGGGTATTCTTTCATCATGACCAGCGCCCCTCGCCTTTCATCTTTCAGCTGTTAACTCCTGGAAGGAGCACAGTTCTTTCCTATAAAGGACCACACAGTCTGAATTTGTTACCGTGTTTCTATCCAGATTCATTTAATTTGCTTTTCTGTCTCTACATGATTTCTGGAAACTGATCAAGGCTCAAGTAGATGCAAGTATGTCTGCTACTAAAACAATATCCAAGTAATATTTGAACATATATATTACTATACAAAAATTCAATTTATTAAAGGCATAGTCCTACCAGCTTCTCATATTAGAATGCCTGGCCTTTAAGAATATGTCAAAGCACTTTCTTGCGGGAAGTTTCTTGTGAATAATTATCATGACTTGGAAAGGTTGAATCTCACTAGCTGAAAACATGAAATTCAACACTAGGGACTTTGAAGGTCTGGAAGTTTCTTTTTCAACAGATACCTGCCTGACTTAGGTTGTAAGAAGATCCTGGAAAATACTACAGGAATAAGACTTAACCCTAACCAACTTTAAAAACAATTTTGAGATTATCATTTAATTACACCATTTCTCCCTTTCCTCTCCCCCCTGCAAAGCCCTGTGAACTCCTCTCTGCTCTTCTTTAAATCCATGGCCTCACTTTTCATTAATTATTATTGCATGCATATATCTATTTGTATATCCATGTGCATTCCTAAATACAGCCTCATCAATATGCATAATGCTGCTTGTATATAAGTTTCAGGGCAACCGTTAGGCATTGGTCAACCAATTGGAGTGCTTTTCCCTGAGTTGGTCTACCTTTCCTGTTCCCATATTTACTCAATTGCTTATAGATCCTTTTGTAAGCTACTGCATTATGCTAAATCACTTTTCTTACACCATGACAGCTCTGATACTTTCTAAACTTTAATGTTCTTAATTTTATAGATTTGCTAAATGAACGATGTTCTTTGAAAATGCATTCACATAAACATTTTATTGGCTTTCTTCGACTCTCAGGACTCAAAGGGACCTAGATGAAATGCCCTACAGTGGGGAGAGGGAACTTGTGGAGTTCCAGTATAATGACAGGGCATCAAGTGGAGGGATGGGGTTGCCATCCCACAGTTGAAAACTCTGACCCAAAATTGTTCCTGTCTGAAAGAACTACAAGGACAGAAATGGAGAGGAGCTTGAGGGATAGGAGGCCCAGTAACAGGCCCACATTGAGATCCACCTCAAGGAGAGGCCCCAAAGCTTGACACTATTACTGATACTATGGTGTGCTTACAAACAGGAGCCTAGCATGACCGCCTTCCAAAAGGCCTAACAAACAGCTGAAAGAGTCAGATACAGTTATTTACACACAACCAATGGACAGAAATGATGACTCCTGTGGTTGAATTAGGGAAAGGCTGGAAGAAGCTGAAGAGGGGGGGGGGTGACCCTATAGGAAGACTAGCAGTTTCAACTAACCTGGACCCCCAAGATTTCTCAGATACTAAGCCACCAGCCACCAGCTGATATGAGGCCCCCAACACATACAACACATACAACAAAGGACTTCCCGGGTTTTGACTCAGTGAGAGAAGATTCACCTAACCTTCTAGAGACTTGAAACCCCAGGGAGTGGGGAGGCCTGGTGGGGTCGGGGAGGGGGGGTGTGGAGACATCCTCTTGGAGATGGGGAAGGGGGTGGGGGAGTAGTCAGAGGGCAGACAGAGAGGGGGATAAAGACTAGACTATAAAGAAAGATTAAAGAAAAAAAGATAAAAATTGTATTGGCATATATTCATTGTTCATGGCAATCGGTTTTATGAAAAAATTCTTTCAAGTGTATTTAGTATGTTGACTACATTAAGTCTCTTACCACTTCATTCACTTTGTCCATCTCTATTTTCCTTCCTATTAGTCTCTTTCTGCCTCACAATCTCCTCTCTGAATACACACACACACATACACACACACACACATATATATGTGTATGTGTATATATATATATATATATATATATATATATATATATATATATACACATATACATATATTTGAGGTGTAGGGCATAACATAAATGCATATATAAAATACATATATATGTGTGTGTGGGTATATGAAATTTATTTAAAATATTTATCCATTCATTTGTTATTTTATTCATTAATAATCACTAACTACAACCTACCCAGTGTCAATCATATGAGACATAGGGAGAGAGACAAGAAATTTCTCTAATTACTTAATTTCCAACTTGATTTAAGCCCACCAGCACTTACTATTTGTACTTGGCATACAAAAGCCTCAACAAGGTTTTACTATGTTACAAATAAGCATTAGACGCAATATGTTTTTTGAGAAAAACCTATTTATGCTACGTTGGAATGTTTGGTGCAAGACTAGAAAGACCAGATGCTACTGGTGCTTAAGAGTGAAAGAGGTTACTTCTAACTAAGGACTCTAACTAGAGAGTCTTTGATTTCATTAAAACCCCCCAGTCTGCAATGAAATATTGTCAACACATGGGCCTCATATGCATTATTTTCATGTCTGAAATTGTGGAGTTTGAGTTGTGTTCACAGAGGTATTCATCATGGAGTCCTGAGCAAGGATTCAATCAAATTTGCTCTATTATTACCTTTTTGAAAGTGCTTGCAAGATAGTTAGTGTAGATACTCTTTATAATTTGTTTTCTTTTTCTTCTGTACACGGCTACAGCTCTTTTTAGCCCCTTTCTCCTGAAGTGTGTTCATTGAAAGGTGATAGGATGAGTGGGTTTGTGGGAAACAGGTTCATGTCAGGTCAAAGATATGGACAGGAACCCATTATCCAAGAAAATATTGCAAAAATGCTGCCCAGAGATCTGGGTTGAAACTAGTCATTTCTCACTAAAGAAGGTGTAGGCATAAAATAAGTACAAGGCTCAGATGTCAACTTTTTGTCTAATTGAGAACTTCTGCATCTCCGATGTAGTTCCTACTTTGTGGTCCTAACTTAATTAAGCAAAGACAGAGGCAAGCACGGCTCACAGCAGCCCCATTCTGTTCCCCTGGGTGGCCATTACCTGACACAGACTTGAACAATCAACATCTGTGCTTTCTGATGTGCATGCTGAGAGGATGGAGCAGCTCCTGTATTCCAGAGAGAAAGTGTTTAAAACAGGATTTGGCTGCTTTCTGCTTGAACACAGAGCAGAACCTGCTCAACTTCTCTGGTCCATGTTCTGAGTACCAAATGGAGTCGAGAAGCCATTAAAGGGATATAGTGAGAAATGTATGTGTTCATGGAGGAGAATAAACTCTGAAATTCATACAAGGACTCACAATGCTTTTGCTTGATAGTAAACATTTGAACTTTTCTTTTCATCTTAAGGCTTTTTAATTTGTTACATGTAAAAAATTAAAAAGTGTTCAAATAAAATAGATACAAACTCTTTCTTTTAGCTGATTTTAGTTAAAGGGCATAAATGGGTTTCTGTGACAGTTACATATTGAATCAGAATAATCACAGGGATGAGACCCATGTAGAAATGACAAAAGGCAAAGATGTCCGAAGCAATGACTTAGGTTAACCTCTTTCAAATAGAAGGGTTAGTGAGTATTGGTTTCAGATCCTGAATATGAGCTAGTTTGGGGGTAGAGTAAACACATGAATTGTGTGTGAAGGAAAGCAGAGTGAAGATAGAACAGGAGACAAGAACAAAGGGGAAGGGTTTGCAAGAGAAAGAGTGGAAAAGGAGTGAAAAAGCAGAAAAGAAGGAAGGAAGCAGAGAATTCAGAAGACGCCAAGGACTTTGGAGACTGCCAGTCTGCGCCCTGAGCTGAGCTTTGGAACCATCTATGCAATTAAATTTTAAAATGATTTCTAGTGTGCAGAAATGACTAAGAGGAAACAAACCAGGGAAAGATCTGACTAAAATGCACATACAATTCCTTTTGAAATACTAATGTTAAGACTAGGGCAGGCATTTTTGGCTAACGCAAACTGCACTCAATTAGTTTAAAGAAAGAAGAAGAAAACTCCAAGTAAGGATGGGGAAGGTTGATCTGGGATGAGTGGAAACTGTGCGTAATCAACATTGTTGTTGTATGCAATTCTCAAAGGACCAATAAAAATATTTGTAAAGACTTCTACTAACAAATTCCCTATATGCTACTGGAAGTGCATCATGGGGGGATCTAATGAATGACCAGGATTGAGTGCTTTGATGTTGTGGGTCTCAGTATTCACCCCACATCACTTGCTTGTTATACCTAAACCCTACTTGTTTGAATCATGACTGGGTCTAACTAACTACTCTAGAAGTGACGATGAATTGTGTTCACCATTTATGGCCATTCTCCCTAACAGTTGAGCTTCGGGTAATATTTAACTGACCTCTAAAGCCAAGGGGTGGGAGAAGTGAAGAAAAGAATTTTTTGTACACTGCACAACCTTGAAGTTTACGCAGATGTAGAGATCTCATGATCCACCAAGGATTCTTACTAGCATGTAGGAGATTGGAGATTATTTTATTCATTAACATTCCACATGTTGACTGCCCTCCAGGTTCCCTTCCTGGAGTTCTTGACCCCATCTTCCTCCCCTTTGCCTCTGAGAGGGTGCTCCTCCACCAACCCAGCCCCACTCTCCACCCCCACACCCCCACTTTCCCCACCCCACCCCAGCCTCAGGCATCCCTCTTCCCTGGGGCATCATATCTGAACAGGATTAGGCTCCTCCTCTCTCACTAAGACCAGATAAGGCAGTCCTCTGCTACCTATGTGTCTGTGGCCACGGACCAGCCCATGTATGCTTTGTAATTGGTGGCTTGGTCTCTGGGAGTACCCAGGGTTCCAGGTTAGTTGACAAGGTTGGTCTTCCTATGAGGTTGCCGTCCCCTTCAGTTTCTTCAATCCTTCCCCTAACTCTTTCATAGGGGTCGCTGACCTCAGTCCAGTGGTTGGCTATAAGTACCTGCATTTGTCTCAGTCAGCTGCTGGTAGAGCTTCTCAGAGGACAGTCATACCAGGCTCCTCTCAAAACAGCTAATTTTGAGTGTAGCTGATGATTTTCAGCCTGGGAGACTTGCAGATTCCCTTCCTCCAACTCATATATACTTCTCCAGTGCAAAACCATTTATGTATTGAGTCTGTGAGATGAGATTGTTCTATTAAAAGCAAGAGTTTTGCTTAGTTATAAAAGATAGCTAATCTGCAAACAGTTTAATGTTAATCTGCATAATTGTTACCTCCAGCTGATAGTTGCTAGGTAGTTTTTATTAAGAATTTAGGTGACTTATTTTTGTATCTCCCATGAAAATTTCATATTTTGAGAGGAGAAGTAATTTTCTCTAACTTTCCCCCTCTCTTTTATACTATAAAGTCTTTTAGTGAATATTCTGTAATGCACAGTGACCTATTAAGTAAAAATAACCTTTCCTGAAATTCTAAGTAAACATATTTTAGACAGAACACACTTTATTAAAATTAATAACAATTAATAACAATTAATAATATAGGATAAAATTGTTATCATAAATCTCCTTTATTCAAGTATTTTTCTTGTGTCTTCACAAATTACTGAAAAGACACTATGATATTAAGTAGCTTTTCTTTCATCTTGAGATAATATATGGAAGTAATTCAGGCTGTGTAATTAGACAAGCTTCCACAGATCCATAGACTCTAGCAGACTTTGGGGAGATAACTCATACTTTTTCATTTTAACATAGGCAATGCAAAATTTATACCTATTATTATTTATGCTAAATGTATTTATTTGTGTCAAAATAGGCAGAAAATTTAAAGCATTTTTAATCATAATATGGTTACAGACACAGACTTTGAAATTCTACATTAACTCTCCATCTTTGGGCCTCCATTTTCACATTTCTGAATTGAACCTATCTTCCAGGGTGTCATATCTTAGGTGGTATAAAACACAGTATTTGGCATGGAATAAATAACAATTGTTATTAAATAACTGGTAAAGTAATCTCATAGACTAGTCTAAATGATATTTATGTGAAGAGAGAGAGAGAGAGAGAGAGAGAGAGAGAGATTATTTCTTGGCATGAAATAATTCCTCATACTGTTCACGAGATTTAGAGAATTAGAAATGATCAGGCTATGTCATAATAGGAGGATGGTTACATAAACCATAAGACACAAGAATAGCTGCTTTGATGATAGCAGAAGACAAGCCTTATGTGCTTGTAGGTTGTGAACACTGAGATCTGCTTAATCAGACACACATAGTCCTAGTGTGCCACACATGGAGACATGGTATCTCCCACTTCAGTTCAGAGTTTGTATTGTGTGTGTATGCTCTGCTCTCTCAGTTGCTGCTGCTCCCTGAAGACTTTTTGCTCATTTTCGCTCCTGTACCTCCCATAAAGCTACCGACCTTTTCCTGGTTGGACTGTTCATGTGTTGGCACAGACTCACGCCTGACCACTGAAGCCACATGGTCACAACTTGCCAATTGTATTCTCCCTTCTTATGCTTTTCTTTTCTTTCCCCTTTCCATAACCTAATTCTCAAAGCCTGTTGGTCTGTAAGCTAGGATGCTTTGCATTTTAGCTTCAGTTGGGAAGCTCAATAGAGTTAACTCTCAACATGTTGTTGGGTTATGGGTATGTAAAGTGAAGAACTTGAGCTTACTACATAGTACCTCAGCTCTGCTTAAAGCCTGCTCTAAGCCATAATGATAGATTTATAAAACTCAAGCACAATTATACAGTAAAAATGGTTCTTAGACTGTCAATAGAGAAGTTACAAGGCTGGAAAGAATGCTCAGTGGTTAAGAACACCTGATCCTCTTGCAGAGGACCAGACTTCTCAGCATGCATTTGGAGAAGTATACAACTACATATAAACCCAGATTCTGAGGATCCAATACCCTCTTCTTCCTTCAGTGGAAACCCATACACACATGGCATAACTCATATATACACATATACATACATATGTACAATTAAATATAAAATAAATCTTTTTTAAAGAAAATGTATGGGCTGATAAAATGACTTACTGGGTTACGGTGCTAGGTGCTAAGAGATAACTTGAGTTGGATTCTCATTATCCATATGATAGAAGAAGAGACCTGACTCCCACAAAATGTCCTCTGATCCCCGTGTGCATGTCCCACATAAAATGAATAAATTAATGACTAAGTATAATTTTAAACTTAAAAAACACATAAAACCACTGAAAAGAAAAATAACTACAGTGACAATATTCCCACATGGTGACTGAAGATGGTGTACTTTAGGGATTCCTACAATATATTTTACTACTTTTTAAATGAAAGATGACAAATTAGAAGGAATTATTGTAAGGGAATAACTCCTAGACTAACAGCAGGCATAGTTAAAGCAAACTTTATTGTAATCTCTTGTGGTGATTCTCCTATCATGAGGAATAGTCTATAAGTGCCTCTCTCCAGTGTAGTTGCTTTGTGCTCTATAGTCCTCTGTTTTTACACCTCTAGCTGTACTTGAGTCTATTTCTGTAAACATATCTCTATTTATTATATGTCTACCTGCCTACTGATTGATTGTTCTATCATCTACCCCTCCCTATGAACTGTGGTAAGCATCCATACAGCAGATGCTATTGCTACATCCATAAATCACCTTAGAACTCACCTTTCTCCAAAAGGCCAACATTCATGTCCAACTGTCACCATCAGATCTCTGACATGAGGATGTTTTCTGGGATGAGGAGCTCAGGAGCAGGCATACAGGACAACCTGGGAGAAACTGGGCATCGTTCTGCACCTCCATTGACAGAAGCCCTGAACACCACTAGTGAAATGGTAGATAAATTCTCTGGAGTAAGAACAGCGGTAGGTATCTCATTCCCTGTCCCTCAGAATTCCCAGAAGATAGAGCCTATTTCCATTGGTTGCAATCTATATTGCAAGTGACTATTTGCTGAATGCTTCTCATGCCCTCTTTTCCTAGGGGTTCCCAGAGATTGCTACCCCAATACACTACTTCTACAATACAATATTACTTCTACTCAGATCCCTTCCTCCAGGAAGAGGAGGTCGGCCACTGCAGAAAGTCAACCAAAGAAGATGTTTACCTATATTGCTATTTTGTATAGTAAAAATAGGTTCTGTGTGATAGTGGCTCTGAGCTAGGCTAGAGCTCAAAATGTGCCAAACCACTAAGAGAACCTCTGAAGTGGCTATATTGGAATAACAGCTAGAGTGACTCCAAGTATGTGTGTTGTATTATGTGTGGCTCTGGACATAACATTGGTTTTAAAGAACATTCTAAATTTAAAACATAATGGCAAAGGCCTGACCAGGGGTCAGTCATAAAACAACTAGGACAGTAAAGGCAGCACTCTCTGGCTTCTAGACGAAACCACAAACATAGCCACCAAACATAGCCACCAGATCCAAGTAGCTGATAGGAAGCCCTGAGCACTGTGGACTAAGTTTGCTCACACCCCTGTTAGCAGCCAGGGCACTGGGGGAATGGCAGATTAAGGCGCAGCATAATGAAATTGAGAAGTTTTCTGATAGCTGCAGCCTTCCTTTATGAGATGCACTGCAAGATCCTGGTCCCTAGAAAGCATTCTCAGGGAGACAACAGCAAAAAGCAAAAAACCCTAATGTGATAGACCTCTTGAAAGAAACCTTGGACAACAGGGATGTCCTCTACACTTGTCACCAAAAGCACGTTCTTATCTGGAGTCTCATCAGATACCACTGCCTTCTTGCCCATCCTTTTTCGTGGCATTTCTGGTTCCTGGATTCCTTTTGCTACTGCTCTTGACTTCTCTCTCCCCTCAGTGACATGTGCTAACAAGTGGCTTTGGATATGTGCTCTGCCCCTGTCTAGGGTTGTCTGCCTTCTCCTTTGGCACAATAGTTGTAGGCAATAAGCACTGTACTGCAGCCCACAACAGGGAACAAAGCAAGGGGTTCCAAACAAAATAGAAACTAATTTAAAATAATTTTATTGGTTTACTTCCAATTCTTAGATTCTGTCAAATACTTTCTGTACTGGTTAGTTTTGGTTTTGTTTTTCGGTTTCTAGTTTTTGGTTTTTGGGTTTTGGGTTTTTTTGTTTGTTTGTTTGTTTTTGTTTTTGTTTTTTGTCAACTTGACATAAGCTAGAGTTTTCTCAACTAAGGAAAACTCAATTGAAAATGACTCCATCTGAAGGCGAGTGTGTAGGACATTCTCTTGATTAAGGTGGGAAGGCCCAGCCCACTAGGGACCGTGCTGCTCCTGGGGAAGATGGTTCTGGATTATATAAATAAGTAGATGGAGAGCAAAGCTTTACGTGGTCTCTGGTTCACTTCCTACCTTCAGGTACCTGCCTCCAGTTCCCTTCATGATGAACAGTGATGATGAGGGTAAGCCAAGTAAAGCCCTTCTTCAACAAGTTGCTTTTGACCACTGTGTTTTATCACAGCATTATAAATTTTACTGGAACAGACATCGGGTCTAGAAATGAGTCATCCCTGTGCCAGACCTAACCATGTAGTTTTAGGGAGGATCATAGAAGTTTTTGAAGCATACGGCTGGAAAAGAAATTGAGGTCAGGGCTTAGTGGATTGTTTTGTGGGAGCCTGGATTATAAGAATGTGAGAGAAATGTTTGCAATGAAGACCAGGATTGTGATGCTTCTCTGGAGAGTTTGAGATCCCTAAAGATTCTATTGAAAGTGTCTGTGTGATAAGTTTGAATTAAGATTCTGTGGTTTGTCAACTGGGGCTGGAGTCAGTTGTGTTAGCAAGAGACCTGCACCACTGATGTGAAGACTTCAGCTTTACTGGGACATTTCTTTTCAGTGTTTGTATTCCTCCGTTCTCAGACTTTCTTTCCCTTGCTACTTACCCAATATCCTTCCCAAGTAAAACGCCAGATGAGATGGATCCAGTTTCAAGAATACGATACTAGTTAGACTTCATACGCAAACTCATCCTCTTGTTCTTCAGGCATAATAACTGATTTTACCTTTCCCTTTGTCTACAGACATGTATTTCTGCAGTAATGGACCCCTGCCCCAACTCTGACCGTGCACACTTTCCCATGAGTCCTATGTGTGGCCTCACCCTGATGTCCCATCACAACTGTCTATGCCTTACCTATAGTTCCCCCACATAAATAAATTATTGTTTATGGAATAATAATCATTATTCCATGATTACCTCTGTCTTGCCGAGCCTCTCTAGACACCAAGTACCACTTCCACATCTCTAGGAAAGGGAACCAGATTCCCAAGGGTGCAGAAGTTTCTTCTGTTAAAGGAAGAGCCTGTTTCTCATTAAAACACGTATTCCAGAAGGCAGCATGAGGGTCAGTAGGTAGAAACATAGAGCTGTGGACCTTATAAAGATCTTATAATATATTTTTTGGAGTATAGAGCTGGGAAAGGTATGGAGGTCATGAATCTACTCTTACTACTTCACAACACACCTTTCCTGGATACTAGTTTTGTCCCTAGTGCCTCAGGAATTAGAATCCCTAGCAAAAATGGATCAGCTCCTACGAATATGATTGAGCTCTGAGTAAGCACTGGTGTTCATATACTCTGTACTGTCAGGGTATTTGACTGCAGCTCTGATGGATGGACTAGTTTCTAGATAAGAGTGTGTTCAAGTTTACTTCAGTTCTCCAGAATATCCACATGGCAGAGATGCTGGGAAGAAAATGAATGTCAAGAGCCTAGCACTGTGTCTGTTTGATGTAGGTTTATATGCTGATACCTTGCTCTTTGACTTGCTTCCAGGATATGCTAGTAGAAAGTAGGGTGCAATTACCCATCACTGTAGTGTCAGGACACAGCCACAGCCTCTGCAGATATCATCCAAGTGAGGCTTCTGTGCTCATTTCACTTTACTGCTTATTGGTTTTTTTGTTGTTGTTGTTTTTATTTTTTGTTTTTGTTTTTTCCTTCCTATTCGCTTCACTTCTCACTGTTTCTGGAATTTTATTTTATTTTATTTTTATTTTTATTTATTTATTTATTTATTTATTTATTTATTTATTTATTTGGTTTTGGTTTTGGTTTGTTTTTAAATTCTGCTTACCAGGCACATTGAAAAATTCTTTAGTGAATCAATGAATTTCTGGATGGTATCTTCATGGTTAGCTTGCTTCTTCAGCACTGTCACAGGTGTATCAAACCCCCCCCACCCCCCGCCCCATCACTGCGATCTCTTTTTGACTAGGACACATAGAAGACTCCAGGATCTTGTAGAACATATGAAAGCATGATTTATTTGGAAGTGTGTATGTGATGTCTTCATTAAAATTAAGAACTAAGCCTGGTGTGAATAGAAAGCTACTAAGGAGCTGGAAAACTAGATTTCCTTAACAGTGTGAGTTGGGTACAGAAAAGTCTGATGGGCTCCAGTGGAACAAAGGTAGAACCCATGGCTCCAGAGTTACACTAAAGATATAACCCTTCCTGTTCTCTTAAAAGCATAAATGACAAAGGACATCTTGGGATTTTAAATTCTAATTTTGGATCAAATGTCCTCAAAGTCAAACTGTGTCGCACCTTATGACCTGTCATGCATATTTTGTGTGATGTTTCAAATTTCCTCTTTGGAAGTGTGTTCTAGGCAAATCAAACAGTTGGGATTATTTGTTACACTGGCTTTTTTTCTAATGGTATAATGCTTAAATTCAGAGAAGGAATATGCACATTTAATAAATAGAAAATATTTATTATGATACAGCATCATTAAGATTATTTGACAAAAGGCAGTAACAAGCCAAAGGAAAACACTTTTACAAGAAGCAAAACACCTTGTAGAAGCACACACGTTACAGTGAAGATATTTTGCCCTTTAGGTACAGGGTATGTATGTGTACATCTCCAATTCTGAACAATTATATGAGCTAATAATCTATTTATTCTGGAAAATTTATAATCAGGATAAGAGTAGGCATTCAGTAATATTTTAATCAGTGTTGAAGGTGTTCATCAAATGTCTCAGACCAAAACCCTAGAGTTAACTTGCCTGTTACAGCATTTAAATAGGCAAACATTGCCTCATCTATTCTTGCCAAACAACAATAACAACAACAATAACAACAACAACAAAAAGCCCTGACTGCACAAGTCCCACAATAATGAAGGATGCATGTAAGTGCTTCAAGTTTAAAAGAGCAGGGGAAGGATGAATTCTTTCACAGGTTTCTCAACTGGTGGGAACCCATCTTTTTAGCACTGAGTCATCTTTGTTGTGTGTTTTGGTTTTTGAAACAGGGTATCTCTATTTAGGCTTAGAATTTCTTGGATAAAGCAGGCTGGCCTCAAACTTACAAAGCTCCACCTGCCTCTGCCTCCCAAGTGCTGGGCTTAAAGACATGGACCCCCATGTCCAGCTCTGTACTGTTATTTCCCATTCTGTTTCTTCACAGTGAAAACACAGAAGCTAATGTTTAAATTCTTGAGGTCTTTGCAATAAAGATGCTTAAAAATAACTTTAAAATAGAAGCCAAAAATTCTTGCAAAGGAATTCACTAAACTGGGCAGTAGGATGTGGCAACACACAAGAAACACAACTCTGACATAGGAGTTGATGTTAAATTCTGAACTTATGATGCTTTAGGCATTTGGAGATTCTAAAATGATGCTTTTTGGCTGAGAAATCAGCAGCTTCGACATGAAGGAAGCAAATTAAAGTGACTGAACATAAGGCATAAACAAAGATATTTAAAGGGATTTGATTCATCCCACAAATAACAGAAGAAATAAAAATAACAGGAACAATCTTTTTCTTTTGGGTTAGAAAAGGCAGGGTCAAGATGGAATAACTGGATTACATGTCTGTGGCTATTACATAGTAGTAAATGTGAGGATTTAAGAAAGAGACACTAACAAAAATATAAAAATTAAAATGCATGAAAATAAAAAATTAAGCATGATTGACAAGCAGATAGTTGAGACACTCTGGGTGGACTTGAGTGTTATTACATACTAGAAGACCGTGAAACTCAAGTATCTGTGGAAAAACTTTTTAAAAATATATCTGAAGTATTCTAAATATTGCCCTTTCAACCTTACATTTTAATAACAATGTGTGCAAGTTATAAAAAATGGACCCTTTACTGTCACCCACTGCTTGGTGATCTTTTTAAACAATGCCCTTTCAAACTTCTTCATTAATAACATTCTCGTTTCATAAAATATCTGAAAAATAATTTTCACTTAGAAGATTTCCCATCGAAGCTGCATGTGAGAAACATCAGACCACAGATCCAACCTCCAGAGAGACACTGGTACCTCACTGGTACATAAAAACATTTATACTATATCTGAAAGACGATTTTCTAGTGGCAGCTAGATTGACATTAAATGGCACAAATTTCATAATCACATGTATACAAGGAACACAGGAAAACACATTCAGTTGCTAGTTCCAGGGACTCCTGTGACAATAGGGGGAAAATCTAAACCAGTAATAGTTGCTATGAATACACCATTAAGTTCAAAGATAGATTCATTTCCATAGCACATGGGAGAAACAGCGGCACCGCATTGTACTGAAACTGAATCTTAGAAGTTCAACTGGTTGGTATTATTTGCTACAGTAAATGGAAGGTAAAACATGGTAATGCGGCTTGTCCTCTTCTGCTGGAGGGCAGTGGAGAACCTGGTTGGCACAGTGCAAGTGAGTTCACAAACGGCTTCTGACACTCCTCTCCAAAAGTATCAGTACACAAGTATGGAATCTGTGAAGAAGCTGGTACCTCACCTCGTTCATGGCCCTGTGCGTACATATCGTCTCGCTTCTCTCTTTACTCCCCATAGCACTTCTGATGAAGCTCATTTTGGAGATGACTTTGCTCAGACTTTCATTTTCCTAAACACAGGGAATCACAGAAATGCAAAAGGTTACTGTGCCTTTATCCCGGGCAACTAAAGGCTGGCACTGGATCACAGCAGTGGAACGGGACCCTCATGAGGTCAGTTCCTGGGTCTTCCTTAGTCCAGGAGTCTGCAGGCTCAGCACAGACAAGGTCTGAGATGGGAACTGTAGTCCGAACCAATCCCCATGTCCTGCCCTCTCTTCATCCACTCACTGGGATGACGAATTTATGATTCAGCTGGCGCCATGGCAGGGCCCGCTCCGTCTCTAGTTTCACCACGAGAGTGTGGGCAGATATATGTATGCACGACTGAGCAAACGAAGAGATTATTTTTGTTGATTTTATTTTTACGTTTTATTATTTTTTTCGATAAAAGTTACATACCATATGGAATTGTGCTTTGTCATAATTCCCTTTCTTTCTAGAGAAGGTTTTTGAATAATTCAAGAGTCACAGTCCTGGCCGGGACCACTGTTCAGTTGGCATCTTCCCTCTCCCTCTTTAAGGCAGCCGCATCTTTTTTCCTTTCCTTTCCTTTCCTTTCCTTTCCTTTCCTTTCCTTTCCTTTCCTTTCCTTTCCTTTCCTTTCCTTTCCTTTTCTTTTCTTTTTTTTCTTCCCTGCAGACTGTGGTCCTCCATCCCACCCCACCCCCTTGCTTTCTACACATTTCTGAAAGGGTTGACACTCCTTGGCATCTCTGGCTTCTCCACGCATACTCCCCCCTTACTACAGAGTGGAAGAGCTTTGCTTGTAGTCCCTCAGAATGACAGAGGCATAGGTCACATTTGGAGGGGTGCAGAGCACTGACTCAGACACTGGGGAACTGGGCACTGAGCTGCCAGAGGCCACGGAATCTCGGAAAGGAGAAGGGGGCGTCAGGGCAGGCGAATCCTCAGGCGTCAGCTTGCTGGCTGCAGGCAGGTCCTCCTCCTCTTCCAGATCGTCTTCCTCCGTGTTCCCTTCACGCTCATACACGAACTCCTGCAGGAGCTTGAACCTCTCGCTGCTGTCATCATCGTCGTCCTCCCCCGGAGGGGAGATGGGCTCCTCTCGGAAGGTGCTCAGCTGCAGGGGCAACATCTGCAGGTGTTGCGGTGGAGGCGGGGGCGGGTACAGGGAGCGCAGCCCGTTCCCTGGTGTCCCCGGGCCTGCCAGCACCGCGTGGAAGTCTGGAATCCCAGAGCCAAAGTTGGTGACCACGCCTTGCAGCTGGTCCATCAGGGATTTGGGCTGCTGCGGAGGCGGCTGAGGGGGCGGCTGCTGTTGCTGCTGCGGGAGAGGAGGAGGCAAGCCCTTGGGGATGACAGAATCAGCCAGGAACAAGGGCGTCTCTTCTGCGCTAAGGTGGGGTGGCAGAGGTGGCGTGGTGGCCACGGGTGGCCCGCGTCGGTGCACCACCATGGAAGGGCTGCTGGGAGGGCTGAAGTGAGTTGAAGGGGTATTGTCCTCTTCCTCCACGTTGTAAAGGGTCTTGGTGCTGGCGTCTGAAAAGGTCAGACTCTTGCCAGAGCCTTGGTAACTTTTAGTGAGGGGTTTAATTACGGCTGTTTGGTTACAGGCCGTCTCATTGGTCTTCACGTGCACAGAGAGGCGCTGCCACACATGCTGTCCCTTGGGCGCCTGTCTTCCACCTGGTTCAGACCATGACACAGACTTGCCGTTAGAACTATGAATAAAATAGAGATGGGTTTATTTACACATGGATCCTGCACAGAGGACAAAAGGCTTCTGAATTCTCTCCACCCCAGCGCTGTACAATTCAGCCGTACCCTCCACCCCCAACCCCACCCCCAGCTTCCCCATCCAGTAAATGAAACACTGGCAACTGCAGCTACCCAAGGCTGCCTCTGAAGAGGGAGCCAAGACATTGTACTCGTGCTAAGGAAGAAGTATTGACCCAAGAAAAGTTCCTGGTGAGAAAGCTCAGTCTGTTGTAGATACAGCTAATTTCATTTAGTTATACAATTTCCCAAAGTACACTGGCCCTCCACCCACCATGCACGTTCTAATAATGAAACAGTCCCATTGATGACAGTTAATGAAATGGTTAACAAATAATAAAAGATAAAGTTGTCTCTGATCGCAAGACTGAAGGATTATCAAAATTATGGAAGAAAAAAAAAAAAACGAAAGCAAACATGGGCACCTGTATACACACACAAACACACACACACACTCACACTCAAAAGTACTTCAGGTTCCCATAGACGACACAATGCAGAGACAGTCTTTGGGAGAAGCTAAGACGCACATAAAAAGCTACTCTTGCGGTGTTGTGGGATTTCTGAACTAGAAGTCCTCAATTGTCCATTCTGACTTGTATTTCCCAGCATGCACACAGACAAGACACAAAGGAAGCAAGAACAGACAACTAGAAAACAAACATACAAACAAACAAATCCAGTATGTTAGTGGCTGATGGAGGTCATAATCCCCCCTCCTTTTTTTTAAAATCTTAAAACATTATTTCTGGCACATGCAGTGCATGACAGTTCACATTAAGGTTCAGCTTCTCTGCTGCTAATAAGGAGTTTCACCCTAGGGATACTCAAATGAGCAGGCACACTGGAAAAGAGAGAACAGGAAAGGCTAAGAAACACATTACCCACAGCTTGCATTAATCCTTCTGCCAACTTTGATGCAAATGAGACAAAATTAAGATCCTAACAAAGCAGTGGTCACTAAGGCAAAGGAAGCTGCTTGGCTCTTTTTCTACTTATCCTTGCTAAAGAAAAACTCTAGAACACCCCCACCCTTCCAGCCTTCTCAGTGGCCATGGCTTGATTTGTAAGTCCCACTCAAAAGCTCCTGTATTGAAATTTTGCTTTTCAGGGCATCAGTGTTGCAGCAGGGAAGAGTGTCTCCTGCCCACCATTAGGTGAACAGCTTTGATGTGCCACATGCTTTGTGCCAAGATGCTGCACCATGGCAGAGGTCCAGAGAGTACAGTGCTTAGCGACCATGGGCTGAATCCCTTGAAACCATGAGCTAAGACAAACCATCTCTGTTTAGTTGAGTTTCTCAGATAATTTGCCATAAGAACACAACGCTAACACATCAGCTTGAATCCTCCTGAAACCCCAAGAAACCAACCAAGGAGAAAAATCACCCTGTAAAAGAAAACACAAAATGTTCTATGTCAGCCAGAAATTCTACTCATCCTGCATACTGCGACAGTTCAGCTCTTGCTTTTGAGACTCTGCTGATTTTCTATATAACTTCTAGCAGATGGCGACACCTTACCATAGCATTCTATTAATAAAAGCAGTGCTAATATTTAAAAAGAAGTCATTTTCTTTCTTTCTTTTTCCTTTTTAGGAGTTTGCTTTTTCTTTACACCTTATCAAAGCAACAGAAAAAGGAGCACAGTGAGAGCAAAGTTGTGACATTAAAAGAAATTGGAAAACAGGCATTCTTGCCTAGGTGGAGGTGTGAAGTAGACTGTCCCACATTATGGTCTTTTGTTTGAAGGAGGGAAGCAGAAAAGGATCAGCACCGCAATGGCCTATTGGATCATTTAGAAAACCAAGAACAAAGGCTGTGAAACATACATACGATTCTTGGAATGCTTAGGATAAGAATAATGCTCAACATTTCATATTTTATAACATTGAAAAGTGAAATAAGCCTAAGAAATTGAGATTCATTTTCAAGTCTGATAGTGAATAAAATTCTCAAAAATAGATATGACAGCTAAAACACTGACCTTGTTATTTATGGGACAAAGGTCATTCCCAACAACACATTGCCCAGTCACCCCTAAAACTAGCTTCAGGTATCCTCGTCTTCTGAGAAAACCCTGATGTAGTGACTCCGCCTACTCTATGTGTCCTATAGAGTATATGGTCAGCTGTTTATCACTGTCCAAAGACACATCCATGGACTCCTTTTGGACAGTACCCTAATGTTAACAGTATTAGTGATGATCAGGCAGTCAGCTATAATTCCAATTTAGTCCCATTTTAATTGAACACAATTTTTATTTTTGTGATGGGTGATTTCCTCCATCACTGTTAAAATTAGCAGAGTCACTTCCCCTCAGAGTCTTGCTCTAAATTACCTAAAATGTCCTGTTTAATTAGGAAACAGATATCATGTCCCAGGACATTTGGTGGATTATAAATTTACACTAACCTTTTTTCCCCCCAAGGACAAAACAAATTTCTTTTTAAAACAATCAGAGACACTGGGGGAAATTCATTATTGTGTGGACACATTGCAGCACAGGATATTAACTGCTCCTTCAGGAAAACTCACTTCTCATCCATGGTTCACAGATAACCTGAAGGGTCTACAGATGCTCATGCTCTCTAAGCACTGTTTATAGTGACCTGAATAAATAAAATTTTACAGGAGAAAATGTACTACTCTTTTTCAATGCCTGTGAATGGTATTGTGATAAATTACCATTAAATACAAACGGAACCACATCCTGATATGCTTTCATTGTGTTCTGTAACCCAGTAAACACTAATAAAGGAAATTACAGTCACTGATTCAGGTAAAGACCCAATCCTGTTTCCTATCTGAAGAGGCTGGAAACATGGTGTTAAGGAGAGAAAAATGCAAAAACTGTGTTGCAAGAGAATAAAAATATATTCAAAATCCAATAGGACTGTGAAATAAAAGCTTTGTTCAAGTCCAGACAGCTTTTGGGGAGTTTCTTGTTGCTGTTTCTTCTTTTCTTCTTCTTCTTCTTTCTTCTTTCTTCTTTCTTCTTTCTTCTTTCTTCTTTCTTCTTTCTTCTTTCTTCTTTCTTCTTCTTCTTCTTCTTCTTCTTCTTCTTCTTCTTCTTCTTCTTCTTCTTCTTCTCCTTCTCCTTCTCCTTCTCCTTCTCCTTCTCCTCCTCCTCCTCCTCCTCCTCCTCCTCCTCCTCCTCCTCCTCCTTCTCCTTCTCCTCTTCTCCTTCTCCTTCTCTCCTCCTCTTCCTCCTCCTCTCCTCCTCCTCCCTCTCCTTCTCCTTCTTCTCCCTCTCCCTCTTCTCCCTCCCCCTCCCTCTTCCTCCTCCCCCTTCTCCTCCTCCCTCTCCCCCTCCCCCTCCCCTCCCTCTGCCCCTTCCCCCCTCCTTCTCCTGGGAGGTTATCACAAGTAATAGAATGCTCACTTGCCAAGTGTGCAGGAAGCCCTAGTTTGATCTCCAGCCCTGCAAAAACCAGGCATGATAATAATACCTGTAATCTTGGCATAAGGAGGTTGAAGCAGGAGAATCAGAAGTTCAAGGGTGATCTTTAGCTACATGGCAAGTTTTAAGTCATCCTGGGCTACACATGACTCTACCTCAAAGAGGGTGGGGTGGGCTTAGTAATCTAGCTTAGAAATCTCCACATAATTGTCTCAATGCACTCTAACTTTCAGAGACAGACCTCGGGCCCAGAGTAACCTGTTTGCTGGAGATAAAAACACTGTGTATCAGGACTAACTTTCTTCACATGGTCACATATATTTATTGATAATTAAATGGTCAATGGTTTAACCAACCTACATCAAGCCTCTCTGGTTATAGGGCTATAAAATAATGGGCCCCAAGAACACAGCCCCCCATTTCCTCCTTTCGAGTAAAAATGTCTGAAACACTGGGCACTTTGCAACTTTTCAGGCAACCTTGAAGGAGAGGCTTGGAGCTGAGCTGGTGGGAGGGGGAGGCAGAAACACACTTTATCCTGATGGCTTGGATTTACATACCTCCTGCTCTATTTAAGACAGAACCTTAAGTCAAGACAAGAATATGGACTTGGGTAATCATCAAGTCTCTTTGTCTCCATCTCAATGTAGCTACACTGGACAAATCTCCTCCTCTGTGTTTCACTATTTAAATTGTCTCTTTTAATTGGCTCATCCAGGATGAGTTGCTGAAGCCAATTTGTTGGGGGCACAGGCTGTGACTCTAAGTCTGGTGATAATAAGATGATAGGAAGAGGAGATGGAGAAGGGAAAACTGTGTTTCATTCTCCTCTGCAGAACAGAATTTATAGGTTTGTGGTTGTAATCCGGCAATCAACAGGCTGGGGGTTTAACTTTGATTTTCTCCCATTAGCTTACGGTCCTAATCCTCCTGCCCCAAACAAAACAAAACAACAGTATTTGCAGTAAGTACTCTAGAGAGTAGTTAAGCCGTTTTGCCTACTCTCTCTTACTAACAATACTGAGAATCTCAAAGTAAAAAATACAGCTGTAGTTACATTTATATATAATGGCAATGTATCACAAAAGATATTAAATATGGGAGTGGGCCATATAAACAGATTATTGGCATTCAGAGTAAGCCTGTCTGCTTTATTTGTTTCTGAAGTGCTGGTTATATGAGCAGAGTGCATGCTCTCTGTCTCCGAGATCTCTAAAGTGAGAATAGTGCTGAGGCTGACCGTTAGGCAAGTCTCCATCCCAGGCTTAGGAGCTTCCCAGCAGGATGGAGAGAGCCATAGGAAAGACAAAATCTCTCTATTAAAAGGAAAGGCTCCCTCTTTAGAACCTGATGAGTCAAGCATTTGTTTTCTATATTAAAAAGGAGAAATGGGGCCATTGAGATGGCTCCGCTGGTGATGGAACTTGATGCTAAGTCCTGAGACCTGAGAATAAACAGTGTACTCAAATGATGGAAGGAAAGAACTGGTTCCCACGAGTTGTTACCTGACTTAAACACACGCTCTCTCTCCCCACCTTTCTCTCTCCATGATCACTCAACTAGTAACTAATAATGAACTGAAAACAGATCATCAGGGAGTTCCAGTAGGGAAGGAGAGAGAGTCTCACTAAGAACAGACTCTATGAACCACCAACACTAGGGTAGCCTACTATGGCCCCAAAGCTGCCTTTCATGTGGTCCCAACGCTTTTGTGTGGGATTCTGGCCCAAGTCTAGTGGAGCTGTTCATCCTCCCCTGCATATACATCAACCAGATGACACCATAACGCAGTCGGGAAGGTGGCTCTGGCAGGTTCAGAAACCATTTGAGATGGGCTTCTGTTTTCTCAGGAAACTGCAAGCAAATTACTTTCTATACTGACACTAGTTCCACTACTTGAAACATTCCAGAAAAAAATTTGGCATATTTAGCATAATGTCTTTACCTTGGAAGACTAGTTAAACCATTTTGCCTACTCATCATTACTCATAATAGAAGAGAATCTCAAATGTACTTTGGAAAGCAGATGAGCTCTTATTGTATGAGAACTCCATAGATTATGTAGATAGATAATCATAAACAGCATTGTGAAGTTTCTCCTTCCTCCATCTGAATTATATCCTCAACTATGGCTAGTCACAGAACCATTGTCTTAATGAAATATACAGTTTGCAAAGTCAAAGTATTTGACACTTAATGATTAGTCTTTAGATCAACCTATCTTCAGGCTTTGTGATACAGGTTGAAGGACAACACACAAATACACATGCACACACACACACACACACCACACTTTGCTTTTCATTAACTTCATGATTTATTTAATAAATCAATAAAGTAAAAATGTATCCAAAGTTTAATTTTCTTATCAAAATCAATGAAGCATGGATGTCTATCTCTAGAGTTTTTTTTTCCCCCGCATGAGTACCTACTATTCTGATAAAATTACTGAGTCATTTTCAAACTAAAAGAGAATTCTGATGGTTCTTAAACTTTTCCAAAAGAGTTTTAAAAGATCTTTGGTTTTTAATCATTTCCTAGGTGTTGAAAGAAAGTCTCTTGTTGAAGAGAGCTGGCCCACACTGTTCTTGCAGAAAACATGGGTTTGGTTCCTAGCAACCACTCGGGGCATCTCACAACCATCCGTAACTCTAGGTCCAGATGATCCAACACCCTCTTCTGGCCTCCATGGGTATCTGTATTCATATATATAAACAAACATATATACATATAATTACAAATTATTATAAAATGATAAGATATGTGTACCAGGGAAATGTTCTTGTAGTGGTAGCCCATATGCTGTAAGAATCATTTAGGAAACACATAGGAATATACTGTGTTACTTATGAAGAAAGTTCAGATCAGACAATGTCATTTCTTTTATGTCCCCTTTTGCCAGACTTGGATTTTAGTTGCCAGTCACTTACTGCCCTTCAGTTCTCATAGTCTGCCTGAAAAATATGGAAAAGTTGTGTTGCTCTGGCTAGATTATTCCTCAGGGGCAGAGAGACAGAGACAGACCATAATGATCCAGTTTACTTCTTACGTTAGTCTCTTTGTGTGCTCTTTACAAAAAACAGTGGGTACTGAAGGTTAGAGAAAGAACATTTTCTTATTTTCACTTTGCCAGGACAACCATGACTAAAAATATTTGGCCTTAGTCTGAGGTATACAGGTTGAAAGCCACTGATCTCTTTCTGTTCCTTTATAATCTGAAGATAAGAGGCGTAAATAGCCTGTTCTTAAAGTTCTCAACAACCCACCTGTTAGCTTTGCTGATATGTGTATTTATTTCTTCTTTAATCTCCACCAAAGAAGTTTATTCATGTTGTACTTTTGTTCATAGGAACTCACCTTTAAGTCATGAACTGTCAGTTGATTCTCTTTGGCCCTGCTGCCATGACAAGACAAACACATCCATCCCTATCAATTTCTTGTGACAGGCAGCCAGCAGCTGTCACAAATTAGCATCTCCTTGCTGTGTCCTTGGTGAGACTCACCCACAGTGTAAGAAATATTTAATGCCTTTAGACTTGGAAGAATAGCAGGGATGTCATCCAGCTATGGTCCAGTGGCTTTGATAGTGGCCTCCCAAGTGCCAGCTAAAAACTCTGTCGTGACTACCCAATGTGCCCTTCCTTCATCTAGATTATTTGGTGGAGGGTGCACTGTTGGTACCCAGGATTCTACAGGGTAGCAAAAGGAGGCTACAGACTTCCTGGTACACTTCACTGAGGAAAGGGAAGAGACAGCATGGCCTTGTTTACCAGCCTCTGCCGCCAGCTCACTACCAAACATTGGAACAAATTGGGCTCCTCTATCTGAAGAGCTATTCCAGCCACAGACACCTCATCAGTGGACTCCCTCTGCTGCAGGAATGTGTACCTTTGACTCTCCCAGGCGTTTGGAGGGCTGTAAAGGAACAGCTGAGAAAAACCACAGACTCCGTGCACAATGAATCGAACATGGTCTAGGTGCTTTGGTTAACTTAAAGAGACACTGTCAAGAGCTAAAGGTCAAAAATCGGACCAAACATGCACGGTTTTTATCCGACTTGAATGTCTGATAAGAACCATATAGAATGCTGGGGGAAACTATTTTCGCTTGTTTGTTTGTTTGTTTATAAAATTTGCTTTAAGTGGGACTCACAAACCTTTCGTTTTGTGTTCCCTAGGGTGTGGGAGACACTCAGCAGTGGCTCATGTTAGCACCCGCCCTCAAACACCCACACTGTGGGACTTTTCCATAAATTTCAGCTATGGCTTTTACTTCAATGCAGACGCGATTATTTCAAACATTTGTGCATCAGCGGGGGGAGGGGGAGGCAAAAGGAAAAGAAAAGAAATAAAAAGAAAAGGCTCTGTTTGCCAAGAAGAAGCTGACAAGTTTGTTGAGGGGAAGATTCACTTTTGAGCTCATGAGTGGGAGTCACAGACCAAAGTGAATCCTTAAAGCTGGGGACAGTGCTGCATTGGAACAGAAAACAAGCAGAAAAACTAACAGCTTGACAGTGTCCTTTTAAGAACGATGGACAATTGGATAAGACAGTCGTGCAAACCACGGCACGTCTATGAGTCCCTCATTCTTGATGGCATGCACCACAATTGGCTCCATGTTAGAAAGTGGAAGTACCCAGGAGAGAGAAAGCAAGGGGCAAACACTATATTTCCATGCAGCTTCTCTTACACATTCACTGCAGTGTGGGGGTTTTCAAAGCTGCACATGTGCCGACGGACACTGGCTGCTGGGCGAGAATTCTGGCTGCCTCTTCCTGAAGATTGAAAAGAAAAAGCAAGGGGTTAAACAGTATGTGCACAGCTAGAGTGACTCCACACTCAGGAGGTGCCTGGTCCACGGCAGGGCCAAGCCTGGCTCCTGACCCTTTCTGCATGTCTCTGCTTCTGTGTCTTGGCTGGAACTTGCAGCAGTGGCTGTTTCTTACTGCTGGAGCTCCTTCCTCAAAGCAACCTCAATGGACTCACTTTTCTATCATAGAACCAACTCTCTTCCATGGACCTCTCCTAGACTGGTTCTTTACCTTCGCTGTGTACTACTTTAGAAGGCTGTGGATAGTTATGTAGGTTGACTTTCTACCACCATGCCTCTTGATGGATTTTTGTGAACTTATTTCTGAACCTATGGCTTTCCTTTACATTTCTCATTGTATGCCATATTAGCCGATTCTGAAGGCATGGCTGCCATTTCATTTAAAGTCATGTTTTTTTCTTGTGCTCATAATATTTTATATGTCTAAGAGTGGAATGTCAAGAGGCCCACCTGCTGAGGTTGAAGGTATCTGCCACAAGGGGACACATCATCTCATTCCCTGGCTGATGGATCCTCATACAAAACACAGGTTGATCTGTACAGTGTGTCATTCTTAGCAAGAGAGAACACTTGCTAGACACAGCAAAGTTGATGGGCAGTCAGGTGGATGGAGACTCAAAATAAGTTTACTTCCCCATAGCGCTGAGAAAGACCAGTAGCTTAGAAAGTGGTGATAGAAATGCTATCCTGCTATTATGCCATACAAGAGGGCTAGCTTCCCTGGGAAAGAGCTTCGGGCATATGACACCAGGGACGAAGCACCTGCATGTTCTTGGCAGTGTTGCAGAGAATGGTAGAATTCAAGGGAAGTTTCTCGATTTGGAAAACTCTGTGGGGATTTACTTTCTTGCAGCTTCCTCCAGTGAACTCACACATGTTTTCTATTAAGTCTGTATTTGATCATTTACTCCAGTCTTTGGTGATGGCTCTGTAGGCATAGCCAGAGAGGACCATGACAGTTTTCTATCCCATCAAAACAGAAGAATAGAACCTCAGAAGGAAGAGGAAGGGGAAGGAGAAGGGGAAGGGGAAGGGGAAGGGGAAGGGGAAGGGGAAGGGGAAGGGGAAGGGGAAGGGACTCATCATGGCTTGTCCCGTATTCTAAGGCTTTGAGCTGATTACAAACAGGTTCTGAGAAAAGGATCTGTGAGTTTGAAATCTCCATGTAGAATTAATTCTGTATAGTCATTTTTCACCTTTTGGAAGCAAGGAACCTAAATTGGGTTTATATGATGAGGAAAGATTTTCTATTTTCTAGTTGAATATGATATCGAAAAAGCAAATCCTATCAATGAATAAAGAGCCATCAAATGGCAAGCACCCACAAAACATTCAAAAGCATGTGCTGAACTCTGTAATTTGAAACTCCAGTCCAGAAATGAGAAATAGAGACAAATCAGTATAATTTCATACCTACTGAGATAATTCATTTATTTTTTAAAAATTAGACAAAGAGAAACTGTTTGCTGTTGAACTTGCCAACTAGACTAACAATGACATAAAACATGCCAGCCTGAAATCAAAAATACCATTTAAAAAATGATCAGCAGAGAGGAGACAATAAAGCGAAACTTGTGCTTGTATTTATAAAATAAAGTTGAAAGGAACATTTACCTTGTAAAATATTGCTAAAATCTCTCCTTCTTGAGGAGTTGGAGAATATATCCAAAGCACTGGGCTTTATTTTTCTGAACTCTTCCTGCATTCATTTGACTTTAAAATTAACTCTACTTTGGAGAAAAGTCTGCACATTGCCTGGTCAAATGGTGTCAGACACCAGGGTTCCCAGCAGATCTAGCTTCAAAAGCCAGAGACTAGCCAGATCCCTCTGGGAGCCCAACACTTGCTGTTTATTATTCTGGGATCAACCTCTTAAAACGCTCTCAATTTTATCCTTAAGTTTGTGTTCTGAAGGTGATGGGGGAATGAGAAAATAGAACATGTATTGAAGCACCAACTCATAGATGGTCACATATCAACAGTCTCTCTCCTTTATTTGCATAGGGCTTTGAGTATAGTCTCTCTTTTCCTTTCTGTCCCAGTCATTATAGCCCCCCATTCTTTTGTTGTTGTTGCTGGGTTTTTTTGTTTGTTTGTTTGTTTTGTTTTTGTCTTTTTTGGAGACAGGGTTTCTCTGTGTAGCCCTAGCTGTCCTGGAACTCACTTTGTAGACCAGGCTGGCCTTGAACTCAGAAATCTGCCTGCCTCTGCCTCCAAAGTGCTGGGATTAAATAGCCTCCCATTCTTGTAGATGGCAAGGCACCACTACTGCAGGGATCTTGGGCACAAGCTCCTGAAGGACCAAGATATGTTACAGTCTCTATCTTTGTCTCCCTCTCTCCCCTTCTCCCCCCTCTTCCCCTCTCTATCTCTCTCTCTCAGAACATTTACTACAATTACCAGTTTGCAGGCTATAGGGGAGGGATAGACCTCTTGCCTATTCTTGATCCAGATCTTCAGATGCATCTCAACTGATAGAATGCTCTGGCTCTCACATCTATAGCATGGCTCACATGGGGATAACATGGAAGCAGGAGACAATTTGAGTTCTGTCATGGTACCTGCACAGGGATTGATTGGGAGTAGAACTTTGCATCTTGGATGATACACACATGTTAAGTCCCAGAATAAGTAGCTAGGGTAACAACTGGAATGAGAGGTTTTCCCCTGAGAATGTCTTTCTGTACAAGTGAACAAGACATTGCTCCTTTAGCACAATTCTGTTTCCAGCTTTTAAACCAAGGACTTTATGTTTTAGTTTTGCACTGGACCTTTCAAGTGATGTAGGGAATCCTGTCTGCTAAGGATGGGTAACATACAAATGAGATGGGAACTGTCCTGGTAGCATGGAGACAGTCTGATCTTTACACAGGTGCAGTGATTTGCATGCTGGGACAGCATCTGCATTTCTATATGCCCCAGGGGAGCTGTGATAGGAAACTCCATGGTTTCTGTAGCTCACTCTTTTTGGCACTACTTCTGCATTTAGTCGAGTTTGTGGTTGCTTTTGGGTTTCAGCCTGATTGACAGCTTTATGTAGTAACTGTAAGAATTCCAAAGCCACACTAATTGACTATTGATCAAAGAAGTTGAGAAGAGTAAAATCTACTTCATGATCTTGATGGTTTTGGTCTCTGACTTTTCCTTTGCATTTAAGTAAAATAAACAATACCCCTGCACACCAGCTTTGAGTCTATGAAAGGGATACTCACTAAAGATTATTGGCCAAGACTTAAAAATTCTGATGCCCAACTGGCCATTTTACCAACTACATAAATACTGGGAGAAGGAGCTTGGCTCTAGGGTATTTTTAGCAACTGTAAAACCACATATTCAAACAACTACAGATTCATCAAATCAGAGTAAAAGCTTGGAGGGAAAAGGCAGCATATGGGGGCTTGTCAAATATAAGTCTCAAATCTGTGCTGGAATCTTTTGGCACAAAGTATGGATTTAAAGAAACCCCAGGATTTTAGTTAGAAAGATCTTTTCAGTAATTTCTTTCGAAAGTGCAAGGGATCCCCCATCCCTCTATCTACTTCTCTCCCCTTTTGTGTTCTTTTTATATAAAGTTGCTCCTTGCCATGAACCAATGGGCTATCCAAACTTTCTCCTCTTGATTCTATTATCCAAATATTATTCCTTTGTATAGAAGCCTACATCTCTTTAAGTATACTTAGATCCAAATGGTTTTGTTTTATTGTGTTATTTTATCTACATTGAATAGCCCCTATATCCATCTCTGATAGAATTTATCCTTTATATGGACTTGAGAAATGTCAGCTGTTGTTTTCCAAAACATGACATTGATAACTGGACAACGAACCCAGAGCATTTTGTGCCTTCAATTAAGCCATTATCTCCTTCAGATTCACTTTTTTTTCATAAAATACTGTTGGACTTATATGTGTAAAAGGGGCTCCAGAAAGCAAAGAGCGGTTTCAGGTTCACCCATTACTGTGAAAGGGGGAGAAAGTCATGGTGTTTTTACATTACCCTAATTCATAATGTCTCCAGATTCACCTGCACTTTCACGTGATGCTAGCCATCTTCCTTACTCAAGAGTTTCAATAAATATATGCAGCATCTCAACTGTATTTCATTTTAGGCAACATCAGTGACATCAAGTGGGTGTGCTAGGCAGAGGTAAATGCTGGATAGAGTTGGGTGAGTTGCCTGTGTTTGAAGCCGTATGTCTGTGGTAGAGTTGGAGGTGAATCTACTTTTAGTAGAAACAGAATGTTCTAGACAATTCCAGATGGTCACTTTTAAGGATATATACAGCTCACCATGGAAATAATGTGGCAGCTGTCCAAACTAGTCATGAAGAATGACGGCAACCACTCAAGGCCATGTTAACAGACCATGGTCTACCTTTTTGGTTGCCATGGCTATAGATAAGTAAGATCATTTGTGTCTCTGATTGGTTTTCAGAAGCCAGATGCATTTTTCCCATTATCTAAATTTATTATTTATTTCTCAGTATTTACTACTCAGAGTAGAGAATGGAATTCTGCATGCATGCATGCATAAACCTCCTGTGAATCTTAATTTCTCCCACTTTTCCTTGTAACACACACATTTAATACAGTGTATTTGGTTCCTTAAGAAACACAAATGCAGTCTCCCTATTATTGTCATAAAATATTGCCCCATTTAAAAATCCTTAGTTTCTAAGATTGCAAGCTAATAAGAGACTATGGAAGATGATTTAATAAAGCCTTATTTATTTATTGCCACAGATGCATCACAGATTAAAACCCATTTGCTAGGGAAAACAATAAGAGTATATTAAAGGTTTCTATATAGTAGTCTACATGCTAATCACATTTTAAAGAGAAAATATGTTTCATCCTTTGGAACATCTTAATCTGATTACAATATTTGTATAACTGTGCATTAGCAAATAATATGTGGAAGCTTTTATATTATTAAATATTGTGTTTATGGCCTTATGCTTCATTTTTATTCAACAATGGCCCTTTTCACAGGGTATTACATGCATCAACAACTAGCTTAGTACTTAAGCTAAACTGAATAAATATGTTCTACAAACCTATCTACTCTTCAGTGAATGTCAGTTTAGGTTGTTTCCCATATTTTGCTCTTTGGAGCAAACCCTCTTCAGCAAATCCCCTTGCACACAAAAGCTGTGCTTTTTACAGGAGGTAACCAGATGTTGAACTGGTAAGTTGTTTTTTTTATGGTACCGACATTGTCTGGGGAGTGCATGCGCGGTTTACACTGGTTTGTGAGGTTCCATGTTATTATTTATAGCTAACTCTACTTAAATTTTCAACATTTAAAAAAATTACCTTTTGATTAGGAAAAATGACTGATATAAACTGGAGTCTGTTCAATATAAACATAATACACCTTTAGCCAGTGTTTGACCCCCTGATTTTAACAGTCATTACTGATTAAAGGACTGAACCAGTGCTTTGACTAAACGACTAAGTGTTGAGAGAGAGAAATGATCTAGAGAAATCCAGAAAATTGTAAGCCAAGCTTTCTGGGTGAACATGAAATTATTTCGAACTTGAGTGCCAGGTGAACACACAGATGGTAAAGTCAGCCTATACTAATGAGAACTCAGATGGGAACAAGGACTCAATACGGAGAATTGTACCAAAAACTTTATACTGTATTTTTTGTAACTTTATCTATAATCTGAAATTTTGAATGAAGCTGAATTCTGAAGTAAAAGAACAACAAATTTTGTGGAGGAATTTTCAAGACAGCATTACTTGTAGGCTGTGGCCCAGTTATCACTAGCTGCTTTTAAGCAGGTTTATAGTGATGATTTGGAACAAACTGGAGAGTAAAAAGCATTTATAAAATTGACTGTTATCAAGAAAAGATGCTCACAGTCATCTACTGGATGGAACACAGGGCCCCCAATGGAGGAGCTAGAGAAAGTACCCAAGGAGCTGAAGGGGTCTGCAACCCTATAGGTGGACCAACAATATGAACTAACCAGTACCCCCAGAGCTCGTATCTCTAGCTGCATATGTAGCAGAAGATGGCCTAGTCGGCTATCATTGGGAAGAGAGGCCCCTTGGTCTTGCAAACTTTATATGCCCCAGTACAGGGGAACGCCAGGGCCAAGAAGTGGGAGTGGGTGGGTAGGGGAGCAGGGCAGGGGGAGGGTATAGGTGACTTTCGGGATAGCATTTGAAATGTAAATGAAGAAAAGATCTAATAAAAAATTGGAGAAAAAAAGGAATTTGAAAGTTTTTTTCAAAGAGAATGACCTCTTGAGGATATTAGTGTCATTAAAGAGAGGCTGGTCTCTCTGCCCTAGAGCTATAGAATAGGTCACTGGGCACATTTCAAGAGTTAGTGGTAACCTGTTTATCCAAGACTCTTGTATGTAAAACTCCAACCTCATTTGACTTTCCTGTGAAAAGAGAGCTTTGCTGGGTTCTCCCCTCAAAATGGGTACCTAGAAGAGAAAAACTTCCCAGGCCCAGCCACCCAGACACTAAGGAGAAATTAAAACTCCGGCCCAAACTCCCTTACTGTTTAGCTGGTAGCAAAATCAGCATGGTTTTCTCCACATGGAACTGGTTGTGTAGGCATGCTGAATGTTAAGTGTTACAAAGTTACAAAGGATTGCATCAAAGCCCCACAGAAACCCCTGCAAGGAGAGACAGCATCAACCAGTGTCAAATGTTCTGCATGCTTCCCATAAAAAAGATCTGTATGGGGTCATGGAGTTAAACCCTAAGTTAAAGTTTAAGAAAACTTAAAATGTTGGGCATAGCAGAAATGTGTGCTGAGAACAGTGACAAGCACCAAATGGAAGCACCCCAAAGAGAGAAGCCATGTGGAGCATTAATGATATGGCTGTAAGGATGGGACTGTCTAAGCCTGTTGACATGCGATCATGACATGTTCTTCAAATGCTGGACATGGAGGACCATGATTTCCTGGTTTCCCTGCTGAGTTTAGTCTTGTTCTGGTTCATCCATCTTTGCTTCATTTCTCCTTCTTGAGCAGGAATGTTTACTCTGTGCTTTGGAAGTAGGTAAGTTCCACATGGATTCTTCCAGGGACTCATAACTAAGAGATAGTTTTAAGCCTCAGTAAAAAAATTCTGGACTTAGACTTTTGAGCAATATTAAAAGTTTGGGATGTGTTACAGATTGAAAATCAAATATGCAAAGATAACTGTAAAGAGACCTAGTATTTGGGTGAGAATTCTGAAAACTTTGCCTATAGCCATAACACGACTATTATACTTTTGTTTCCATTAAGGTTTATTTCATGCCATTGTTTACCTTAAACAGAGGGATGCTAATCAGAATATTAAGTTTTGTGTCATTACTCCCCAAATCTGAAGAATCATTATACAAGTACCATACCGTTAAGAGCATAGTAACCCCAAAATCATAGTTGTATCACAGCCTATTGAAAAAGATTAGAGGGAGAGATTTAGGCAGTCAAAACAAAACAAAACAAAACAAACAAACAAACAAACAAAAACCTTCAGCATTTAGCTAAAACATAATACCTTGGAGAAAACCAACTCTTATGCTGAAAATGAGTAGAAAAAAAAATATTTTTTTGAAAACCACTTGCAGACATTGAGACGATACCATGACAACGAGAATCCAAGGGATCAATAAGTCAGAGGAAGAGAATTTCAGTGGGAAAGCAGATAATCTTCAAGCTATTTTTCCCTCAGGATATTCCATGATTCTTGATATAGCATAACAAATAGAGAATCCAGGTAGAACAAAACAGATGGGTTTTGGTGGGGGAGGTCAAAAAGCCTTTTAATCAGGCTGTAGACATAAACATTTGAATTTAAGTTTCCCAAAGAAGTCAGGACTTGAGGATTCAAGATCCTGGAATGAGTGCAGAAAAGAAAGGTGGAGCTGAACACGTGTTATGAAATTACAGGATATATTCAATTCGCTTCAGTCTACCACCAGATGATACACAAGGAAAAATGTGAACTGCTGAGTGAGTGCAGGCCAGCCCTGACTTATGATGAGTTTACTCAGACGCTTTTGGCTCTATGACAGTGTGAACATGATATACACATAGTAAAACCTTCACTTTGAAATTTGAGTTAAGATTGGCCTTCATGAATGACACTAATGCCTCTATAAATAGATTCCAGGGAATTATCTAGTCATGAAGACATAAGCAAAGTCCTCATCTAGAAAGTAAAACCCACCTAGCAGCATCCTCATTTCAAGTGTGAAGTCTTCAGAACCACAACAAATCAATGTGGCTCATGGTAGAAACTGAATAAAGACATTCCTTCAACCAGCCACACATAGAAATTAGTCAAGATGTATTATAGCACTAAATGTAGGAGTCAAATTCACAAAGCTCATAAATGAAACAGACAATGCCCTGAAGACCTGGTGACTGCCAAATATATTTTATGGTGGACATAAAAATAACTAAGCATAAAAGTGATCATTCTAGCTTCATCAAAATTAATAACTCTCACTCATCAAAAGATATTAACCAATAAAATAAAGCATCAAGTCAAACATATAAGAAAATGTGCAATATATAGCATTATTGACTTGCTTTCGGATCTGGATTTTTCAATTCTTTTTATTAATTTATTTATGGCCTCTGAAGTGAAATACTAACGCATATATTAACATGCATAGATTTTAATGATGGTTGATATGTTTTACATGAATATGTAACACACTCTAATATTCAACATAAAAACTAATTACAGGAATGATGATTTGGAGGCTGAAGAGATAGTTCAAGAGAAACTATAAAGATCTCCACACATATGCTATAGTCACACACACACACACACACACACACACACACACACACACACACGTGTATGCATACACAAATAGAAAAGATTGTATAATGACCTTTGTCAAACATAACTGCAGAAATGAAACTCAATGAGTATTAAAAGTAAGAACTCTAGTGCAAAATGAATGCACCGTTGGACAAAGTAGATATACTAAACCTATTTTAAAAGGAGAAGATATTACTCCTTTTAAGTGTGTGAGCAACATTTTTTAAAACTCTTCTCAGTATTGAGCTGTGAGAAATGAGAGTAAGTATTCTAGAACACTTGTATGGGCATCACGAGAGGTGAATATACAATTTTGAAATATACTGATTTGTTGGATTCTTCTTGTGGGAGAAGGGGAGTATGTTTGTAGTACATGATAATACCTGAACTTGAACTATCTGAATTTCTGGATTGGATAGGCTGAGAACATAAATAACAAATAGGGTATGAAGCCCTAATTTTCAATAGATGTTTAAACAATTTTCTGCCTTACAGCAATATGATTTCATAAAACACTTGCATGTTCTAAGTAAATAGAGTGTAGTAGGCAGACTAGGAGTGTTAACTGTCTCCACTCTAGAGCTAAAACAGCCCTATTGCACTCTATAAAAAGTGAATGTGAAAGTGAGGCATGCTGTTGTTACCACAGTGAATATTGTTCCTGAAGCACGCTGGAGTCATCCCATTGCATTCAGTTATCCATATTGTACTCTATTCTATGCCTCTACATTCTGGTGTCTCAACTACCACCCTTCTTTACGGCCTGAAACACCATCTCCAGGAGTTGCTATATATGAGAGCCAGCAGTGGTCACAACCAGCTTTTGAGCTTACATGCTACAATACCAATTTGTCAATCAAGACATGTGTATTTGTACAATAGTGGCACTACTGCTGTGGCAGTAACCAACTGATTTATGACTGGAGCTGGGGCCCAGTCTATATGCACTATGGAGTTTATTTCTTGCACTATGGTCAAAGGCTTATGACTTGGAAAGCTATTGGCTCTAGACATGAACCTTACACTTTCATTCTGCTAATTGCTTATCTTGATCTGCATCTTAACTGTGTGTGTGTGTGTGTGTGTGTGTGTGTGTGTGTGTGTGTGTAATAGATTACTGCTATCTTCATCCTTGATCAAAGAAATTTACCTTTCATCAAATAGCATTTAGCACAGTGACTCATGGTTGGCCAAAGTGCTGAGTGACTATGACTATTGCCTGCTCATCTTTAGATGGGACACCCACATTTCTCCCTCCTAGGTTCCAGGAACATTGTGAAAGAGTTGGATTAGAAAGAATATAAGCTCCAGGTGACAAGAGGATTATAAACACTGTCTTATGGGTATGACCTGGCCATGGTGCTCATGAACTCACAAACCCAAGTTGTCTACAAATGACGGGTACAAGACTGATTCTTAGATGGGAAAGAAGTCCAGGGATCCCTATCCAGTGTATCTACTGGCAGTTGAGGGTTCCTGGTGGAGATGGTCATTATATTTAGTGATGTGACTACTGAGTTAGTAGATAACTTCAGACCCATACCCTGTGAATGGTGCTGGTTAAATCCAGAGAGTCACAGAACAAAATAAAAAGACTAATGGGACATGAAAAGACTGATGGGAATTTGGTGGCAGAAGGAGGAGGCACTATGGAGGGATTAGCATGGGTAGGATGAATTACATACATGTAAGAACTTGTTAAAGAAAAAAAAATAAAACAAGCCCCAGCTTAAGCAATACTTCCTGTCAACATTTCCCCACCCTTAGATTAGTTAAATGTCTCATGGTGTTCTGTAACACCTGCATTTCTTGTATTAACCCTTCATTGTTTGGTCTTTGGTTAGATATCAGGTAGAGTCAAAGCTGTTTTTCCCACCACTTGTATTTGTCCTAGTGCCCAGCACATAGCCTGTGCTTGAAAGTCATTATTAAGTGAGCTACCACTGTTTCTCTTGCAGTTTTGAAGGATGTGTGAGAAAAAGTGCATCCTGGAAATTTTCCTAGATCTCTCATCTCTAGCCCTGTTGCTATGGTTCAGATATTCTTGACCCTCTCAGAGTTCATGTGTTTGGAGGCTTTAGCATGCATGATGGCATTAAGAGGATATGGAATCTTTAAGAGTTGGGGGATCATGGGGCATGATTAGGGTATAGTAGATGCTGCCTTAGTCAGAGAATGATGCTAGTCTTTGCAATGAGTTGGCTCTTGCCAGTGAATTGATATAAAGTAACCTACCTTATGCATTTTGTCATTCTATGCCCAGCAGGTTCATTTCCCTTTCTTCTGTTATATTGTGTTGTAGTCAATCAAGCAGGCCTTCATCCTAAGCTACACAGCTGGGGCCTCTCAATCTTGAAATGTGGGTTTTCAAAACTATGAGCTAAGTAATTGTCCTAAATTATAAGTAACCAGCTTCAACTATTTTGTTATGTGACAGAAAACAAATTTGTGTAACTATTGATAAAACCTGGTTTTCTTTTATTATACTTTTCTTGTGTGATTGACAAGAATGACACGTGTGTGTGTGTGTGTGTGTGTGTGTGTGTGTGTGTGTGTGTACATGAGTCTATTTGAGGGCAGAGGTCAAGATTCTGTATTTCTCCATAAAATATCCATCCTTTTGTGAAGCAGGGTCACCCAGGGACCTGAAACTTACCATGTCAACTAGGCTGGCTGGCCAGCAAACTCTTTCTCTTAAAGTTGCTCCAGCTAACAGAAAGTAACTTAAGCAGAGCCTGCATCTTTAAGACGGAAAACCTGGGAAAAGGTGTTTCTCTTTGTTACTAATTTCTTCTAAACAGTAATTTCTCAGTATCTTCAGCTGCATCACTCTCAAGAGTTGATCTACTTTGGTTGGTAGCTGATTCTTCGTATATCTCAAAGAAAATTTGCATAGAAAGCGCTATTCGATAACCTTTAGTCATTGCAAGATTTCTTTGAACCTTTGAAATAAAATTATAAATGTATTTTGGAGAACCTGAATAAGTATTGTTTATGTATTTAATTTGAGGTTTTGTATTTATTTTGAGGGTCTCACAGGCTGATCTTGAAGCTTGCTATATAGTGGAGAATGTCCTTGAACTCCTGATTCTCCTGCTTCTATCTCCCCTGTGCCGGGATTATAAGAATGTGCCACAGCACACAGCTTATATAGTGTTAGAGATAAAGCTCACAGCTTCGTGCATGGTAGTCAGACAGGTACTTCTTCCACCAGCTTAGCTCTATCCGAAACATCTTCCTTTTCTATTTTATTACTTAATGTTAACAATATTGATTTTATTTTTGGTCTGAGTCTTAGGTGCATTTTACTTCAATAGACAGTGTTCTGGTGGCCTGATGAAGCAAAGAAAAATAAAACAAATCTTTCTTCCCCTCTCCCTCTTGAGACTGATACAAATGGAAGGCATCTTATAGCCTGAAGCCCACAAAATAAAATTATGAGGAAGACCTGGTTTTACCTGTGCTTCACTATGCTACCCGCACCCTCCAAACATGTGCTGTGCTCATGCTGGGACTTTCCCCTTCACTTGCATTGCTGTGTTTTACATGTTACACAGAACTCTGTAGACAGCAGGACATGTAACAACATGCAGACTCAGGAGCCTTAGGATGGTTGCTCGTAGGCTGACCATGAGCATCAAAGAAACAGAAAATGGATCCACAGAAGATGTAGGAGACATACAGAGAGAAAAAGATAGACCTTGAATCTTTCTACACAGGATCTGAATCCTGCATGTGGCCCAGAAGCACTGTGAATTTCATAGCCTGAGCTACTCGGCATGACTTTCTCATAGTCTGTATAATAAATACCTCATTCTTCTTTGCTTAGGCTGGCTCAAGTTGTCTATAACTCTGTCTAAATAAGCCAAAGGTTCTACTTGCATTGGAACTTTTCTCTTGAGTGCTCAGTCTGTGATCTGCCGAGATTTATGCTTGGAGACTGCCTTTTCAAGCACACTTCCATGGCTTGCTTTGCTTGTGAGCAGATAACACTTCACACTGGATGCTAAGGTGAACAGATGGAATGTGAATGACCTCATCCTTCTTTTGCTGGGGCCAAGTGTGGACAAGATGCCAAACTGTGCCAACCAGGGCATCCTTCCACACACAGCTTGTAGTGAGGAGCACCTCACACCCCTGTTTTCATCAGATCTGCAGCTTTGCCATTCCACATAGTGTGCATAAAAGAGGCTCGTGGTGAACAATGCATATCTGCTGTTTCCAGAATATTCTTTCCTTGAAGGTATAAGGAGTTTCATGTTGGGATCTGGACTTTCAGACTCCTATGCATATTTTCAAAATATTAGTATTACTAAACAACAATGACTAATAGGGACTCTGCTAGACATTCAAGCATACCCTTTATACAGTTAAGTAGAAATATTTAATTCCAATAATTTTATGAGATAACTACAGTTATGGCTCTATTTTCATAATAAATATGTTGATATTAAGTAATCCCCTCAACTCTCAGCTTAAAAATAACAAGATTACTCAAACATTTGCTGCAGAAAGTTTCTGTCCTCCCAATATATGGATGATGAAGTTCTTCCTTAATGTGATATTAACAGGTAGGTAGGAGATAATTGAATCACGAGGGTAAAGCATCACAAATGGGATCAATGCCCTTGTAAAAATCCAGAAGAGACCTTGCTTCTCTTGCTCTCTGCCCTCTGAGACTATGAGGAGGCTTCATCGGAATGTAACAATGCTTGCATTTCTCACCCTCCAGAAGTATGTGGACTGACTTCCCACTGGTTAAACCTCTTGTCTATTATACTTTGTCTATGAAACCCTCAACTACATAGCACCTAACTGTGTAGTTGTCCTCTATATAAATCATTGCATCATACTATGTGTCTACTTCCATTGTAATGGCATTACCTCAATAAAGCATAAATTCCTGTATGGCATGCTTCAAGGTTTATTCATTTTATTAAATTCCTGAACAATTACATATATTATTAAAGTACCAGACACAGAAGTTTATGAGTGAAGAAAATAAACGGCTGTTTCCTTGTTTGCAAAGGGCTGTTATAAGCAGGCCTGTCTTGGGCCATTATTAGTGATGTCATTAGAATATTCTTAAATTCATCTTAGACCATTAAGTATTATTAACAAATGAGCCCAAAACTTGGGGAAGATGAGTACATCAAAATCACATACCTTCCTTATAAAAGGTGACCCTTTATCCAAGCTGATTAGCCTCTGCTTACAAGTCATGCTATAATCTAATCACTGTCTCAGTTTAAAACTCAAAATAAAAAATGTAAATATTAAAAATAGCTATTTCTGTGCTATTTGTGTTCTCGGTACCTACTTTGCTAGGAAAAGTGAAAAAAGGCAGAGGATCATAGTGACCCCAGCTTGCTGCCTGGATGGGAAGCAGATTGGATTCATTTTTGTCTTCCTGGAGTAGCCTACACTCCTTGATCTTGAGTCAGGGGCACCTCTGGGCGACCTCCCATCTTAGCATTCTCCTCTACCTGCAGGACACTTAGAGAAAATGCTCCTGAAAATTATCTCTTCTAGTTTTTACTACTTTCTCAGGTCTGCCCTTTCTCTGTGTGGTGTGTCCTGTCTGTTTCAAATGTTTTGACAATTGTGCTTTAAGTCCACAGCTCTTGCTGAGACCTTCATTTTGATGGCTAAGCTTACATTTCTAAGTAGCCCATGGACACCTCCACTTGGGTGTCCTTACAGCACTGTCAGTCAAACAGTAACTCTAAAGTGCAACTCCTCAGCCTCCCCTGTCCCACCACAGCCTTTACATTCCCTCAGAACGCAGGTTTTATCTCCAGGATAAAATTGTGACAACCACAACATTCTACCTTTATTTCTTTAGTTCAGATCCCTGAACTGCTTTTCTGGTTCAAAGGAATGAAACTCCGAAGGAAGCGAAAAGCAATGCTTTAGATTCAGGTTTCATCCCAGCTTTTAATTTGAAAACTTAAAAACTTGAAATTGACCTCTGTTACCTGATTTTTCTGTACTTAACCTTGTCCCATAATGCTTATAAATGATTCTGACTTTCCACAGAGACCTTCACTGCACTTTTTGGTTAATAGCACAAGTATCTAACATTGCATTAAAAACTAGATAATAGCTATCATTTGTCTTCTTCAAATACAGGATAAACCTGTATCTCTAGGTTTACCCACTGGCTCCATCCTCATGCCAGTCCACATGCTTTGTTTTCATCAGAGTGCATGCTATGGCCCAGAAGCAAATGAACATTGTGTGATCTTCACTTACATTATTTTCTACACATGAAATCAGTTCATTGTAGAGTGATTTATACCACTGAAGAAATCCACTAACATGAAGTCCAAGCCTCTCCAAACCTTCCCTAGATGCTTCAGCATAGGAAGACTGTCTTTCATGCCTGGACATTTAAGATGTCACACAGGTCCTTTATGATAGATACCTCATATTGACTAATGTCTCCTTTCTTATATTGCAAGATTGCAACAGTCAGTGCCTTGTTCTTATATGTTGATTAGCATTATTCTTGTTCTTATATGTTGTTCTTGTATATTGTCTAGCATTATATCAGATATTAAAATGTTTCTAAGTTTACAGTTAAAACAATAATTGATTAGATAAATGACAAAATTAGTTGTACAAACTGCTCAGTAAATAGGATTTTCAAATAGTAAAACTGGATGACAAGTGCTTCAACAAAACTGCCTGTTTGCTATGAAAGAAATTACGACTTACACTAATGTTAAAGAGTGAGAGGTCCTTGCGCACAGAAATCCAGGAAAGTTGAACAGGCAGGCTTGTCTCTTCAATGGAAGGAGATGTCTACTTAACTTTCTCCAGGCACTGGGAAAGTATGGAGTGCACAACCTAGTGACCCTTTGCTATCTGTAGGACCAGGCTTCAGCTGGATCCCCAGAATATTATCTGCTTGTCTCAGATATTCCCCACAAAATCTTCTAGGCCATAAAGCCTATCCTTGTGAGAGATGCCCGTTTCTGGGTTCTCTTTGGCTCAGGCCAATCCTGACTCCTGTAAGCATCATGTTTACCTCAGTCATTCTCACTTAACCCTAAAGCTTGAGCACTGTTTCCAAGCTAATAGTACTCATTTTTATGAAAGAAGCTGGAAGTACTTTGTAAAGAATTTCAGTGTAAACATGTCTTAAGCTTTGTTATACTCACAGGACTGAGTTAATTGCCATCAGCAAACTCTTCTTACCCAAAAACTTGTGCTGTGCTTTAATATAGCTAAAATAAATGACTTGGGGTCAGACTTTAGAAGTTTGGGCTTTGGGTTCTGATCTGCTCACTAAGTTATGCCAAGACAAATTTCATTCCTATGTCACCTGGATCATCTCCCTGCTAGCCTAATGCTTGCAGGAAGCCCCACAAAAATGATCTCAGACTACAGTGATTTTTCATCTTGATCCACAATCAAGTGTATGTTCTTACAGGAATAGAGCTATGCCGGCTGGGCTGTGATTCACTGATATCTGTGCCCAGGACAAAGTAGGACAGAGAAACTCGATGCTGACCTGGAGGATAATGACTATTATTACTAAAGACAAATAAGATTCTAGTAAGGAACTATTTAATTTGTACTTCTGTTGCTGTGATAAAACACCCTAACAAAAGGAACTCGGAACAGAAAGGGTTGACTTCAGATCTCAGTTCCTAGTTACAGTTTACCATAGCAGGGAGGTCACCTCAGCAGGCGCTTGAGTGGGTTGCTCACATCATACCCCTAACAAGGAACAGAGAGCAATGAATGCAAGCAAGCTTTTACTCCAGGCAAGGCCTGGCCCATGAAATAGTACTGTCCACACTTAGAGTGGGTTATCCAGCTCAGTTAAGGCAATTAAGAAAATCTTTCCTATCCTAACCCATCCAGACAATCTCAGTGAGATTTCCTTCCCTGGCAATTTTATGCTGTGTCAAGTTGTCAATCAAAACTAACCATTACAGGTGTGAGTATATTCAGTACTTCAGTTTTCTCTTGAATTCAGAGAAACAAAAACAAAACAAAATGAAAACGACAGTAAAATAACCCTATTAGGGTTAGGAAACACTGCAGCACTGTCATAGTCAGCTCCCATAAGAACATGTGGGTTAATATTACTCTCATATTACCATATTTTCCTTGTCATTATAATTCACTGTTATGCGCAATTATGAATATAGAAGCTAGAAGTCGTGTATTGCAACTTTTCATCTCCATGAACTACCAAACTGGCCCTCGCTTTACCTTAAATTAGAGTACTAAGTAACTGGCTAGTTTTATGTCAATTTGACAGAAAGTCTAGTCATCAGAGAGGAGGAAACCCCAATTGAGAAACTGCCTCTTTAAAACAGCAGGCTGTGTAGAAGCCTGTGAAACATTTTAATTGGTGATTGATGGGGGGGGGGGGAGGGACCAGCTCATAGTGGGCTGGTGTTCCTTGGTTCTATAAGAAAGCAAGCTGATAGGCTGCATTGGGAATGGGGAGCAAGCCAGTAAGCAGAACTCTTCCATGGCCTCCAGATTTCTTACCTGATTTACTCAAATGATGAGCAGCACAGGGTAAGCCAAAGCAATACTCTTCTTTCCAAATTGCTTTGGTCACTATTGCATCACAGTAGTGACCCTAACTTAGGACAGTTAGTTAACTTCAGTTTATTTAGGAACTACAAAATGCTAGTAGTATAACTGTTTTTAAAGAAGCAGGCTGATAAATAAGCCTAGTAGTTTTGCTCATTCAGCTATGCCAACTCATCATTGCCTTATTAGAAAGTCACACCTAATTTTGTTTAAATTAGCACCTTATGAAGTACACTGCCCAAAAAAAGGATAAAAATTTTGATACCTTTATATTAGCTCAGGACTAAATATTTTCTGATTTAAATGACTCTGCAGGACACACCAAAGAAAGTAGAGGTATGAAAAGTGAATACACTTTGGTTGGCCTTTCAAAGTTTTGTTGTGCCTCAAAGACTTGTAACAAAAACAAAAATTAAAAACAGGATATGTTACTGAAGAGCTCAACCCAAATGCCAAATTTATTGATTAAACTCTTCCCACCCCCCCACCCCCCCGAAGCTTTCAAATCTTCAGTTCTATCAGAATCTAACTATGACAAATTTCAAAGTATTTAAATAAATTTGACAATATGAGCTATGTGCCGTGAGCTCTCCTGTGCACTGGGGAAGCAGGCTGCTAAGAGAACGCCTCTGGACCTGGGACCTCCAGAAGAACTATAGACCAGGTGGAAGATGCTCCTCATGTTGTCTGAACAGACTGCTGAACACCCTCAGTGCACCATAAATGTAGGAAGTGCACATTCCGAAGGCAATAAACTCACTGGGTGACACATTGGCTGGAGTTTCAACCACTTGCTTTTGTTGCAAAAATCTGCCAGTTTTTTCTTGCTGCAGAATATATTAGGTTGTTTGTGGTTTCGTTCCTTTGGAGACAAACCAAAGAAAAAGATGGCAATAAAAAAAAGGCAAAACATAGGCACTGAGGTTATTATTATATTTTAAAATTATAGTCTTGTGGAGAGCTATAACAGAAGTAAGCAGAGAATAACTGAGAAAACTGAATAATCAAATTATTGTTTTGTTTTGTTTTTTCAGAGAAACTTAGCCCCAGATACCCACTATGGATCAGCTCATTTGCCTGGAACATATTGAAGAAGCTACAAATTGTGTGTTATCATTACTAATTGGAACTAAATTTATCAACATAGCACCCTGATAAGGCCAGTTAAATTGTAGCTAATAGGTAGACAGTTTATTGGTGAAGGCACGTATCCCATGACAACCAAATCAATAAGCTCAGATTTCACTGAACTTTCCTTTGAATGACAAATCCCAAATGAAATTAATTTGTAGTCATAATTGGGGAAGGAGTCTTCTCAATTTATAGGAAAGCAGTTTGGGTGTGGGAGGCTGGTCCCTATGTACAGTGATGCTGGCTGCTCAGCAAGTGCCAGGCGTCACTCACATAATGTCAAAGAGCTCTCTTGCATCCTAGTAGCAAGCATAAGGCCCTTTACTCACAGTTCTCTCAAACACTATTCTCATTCATCCACAGAAAACCATATTCCCGGATACCAACCCGAGAAATTCCAACCCTGTAGACTCTCAGAATAGTAACTTTGAGGAGTGATGCAGGATCAAAACTTACTTCTTGTGAATATTTCAGTTTAAAGTGCCCCTGCCCCAGTGTGTGTGTGTGTGTGTGTGTGTGTGTGTGTGTGTGTGTGTACACGTACACATGTGTGTATATACATTTGAATGATATGTATGTGAGTGGGTTTGGCATGTGAACATGTATATATATATATATAAAGGGATACTCACTCCTGTGAGAGTATGTAGGAACTATAGAGATGTCTGATGTCCTGCTATGGTATTCTCTACTTTGTACCCTTGTTTGGGGTCTCTCACAGAAGCTGGGTCTAGGCTGGTGGCCAGAAAGCCTTAGCAACCAACCATTATTTATACATTTCTCCATCTTCCATAGTGCTGGGGTTACAGGTGCAAACCATCCCTGGCTTCTTACAAGTGATTTTTTTTTTTTAAACTCAGGCCCTAATGTTTGTACAGCAAGCATTCTTTCTTACCCAACAAGCCAACTACCTAGCTACCTAGCTAGCTCCACCAATATCTTCTTTCCTGCTGATTTGCTTTCTCTCACCTCTGACCACTCTTAGTGAAATAAGATGGTATTTCCCAGCTGTATACAGTGGCTAATGGTTTGTTGTTTGTTTATTGCTCATATCATGGACCTGGAGGCTTGCTGTTGTGCTAAGAACTCTCTGGAAGTCATTATTGTTGAGACACTGGCTAAAAGAAAAATCATGACAAGGAGAAAGTCATTACTAGGCATCTTTTATGACCATCAGCTTATAAAGGACTTAATATGAAAAATAACCATGAATTGTTGGCTTCATTCAAATGCTGCTAAATGTTAGGGATGTTTTTCCCCTAAAGACTTCTGTAAAAACAGCCACAAATTATATGATTTCTGTAAGATGCCTGTGTATGGCTTTAAAAGCCTAGAACTTAGTGCATGTAGATTCTTAGATATTTGTTAAGATAAGAACTGTTAAAGCAGTTTAAGACTTAGGCAAAGACAGGGTAAGGGGAATTACACTGAAAGTTACATAAATTTGTGGAAGCTCCATATTTTTTTAGCTACACGGGAGGAAAGAGGCACTCATCTCTCTTACTCGCTGACTTAAATGGATGTAATAGCTATAAAGGGTCACTTATGATGTAACTGCTGCTATTGACAGTCATTTTAAAATTCCATCTCAAAGAGCCAATAGAATCCTGCTATTGTTGAAAAATGCTGAATCATTAAAACATTCTATTTTCTTCCTGAATTTCAAGTATCCATGTCATTTTTTAAAATTGTAAATATTGCAAAAAATGTGCTTTCATGAGCCTCAGCAAGATAGTATGTACAAAAATTAAATAGAATCAGGGAATATGTACGAAAATAATTATCATGGGAAGTTTACTACCCAGAGTACCAGAGTGAAAATAATTCGGACATTAATGTTCAAGTTCAGGTTTCCTTATTTATGCTTTGCTTTGTGACTAAAAAAATAAAATTATTCTGATCATGACCATGAAGAAGAGATGTCCCAATTCATGTGTAACAGTGTGGAACATGTTCATTACAATATGTATTAAAGTTGAATAAATAAAAACGCTGTGATACAGCAGCTGCTTCAGAGGCATCATAACAGGATATGCTTGGTGGCCCATTGCAATCCAGTTTTGAAGTGGCAATCTCCCTGTGATGCCTAGCCTCCTACCCTCCATCCCAGATGGTTAAAAGCATGGTTTCAGAATAAAAATAAATCAGAAGCTATCTTCTACCATCGTCTAAACTTTCACTTAGAACTAGTGTTTGCCTCTCTGACCCGGACCAGAGCACATTTATTCTCCTTAGACTGGGAACCCACATCACAGAAAAGGTACTCCCGACAAAACTGCCGTTTGCATCTCTAGAAAAAGCTTTGGTCTCTGGCCAGCACTGCTCCATGATTCTTGCTGTTTCAAAGGAACAGGATCAAAAAGCACTTTGAAGTTTATATCCCTAGTGCAACAGTGAGTTTTGAAAAATGTTGAGTGGAAGAAAACAAGAGATGGTTTAGACAGAGAGAAGCTAAAAAGAGGGGGAATGAGGCAGGAGAAGAGGGCGTGTGTGAGAGGAAAAGACAAAAACAGAGAGAGACCTAGAACCTCAGATTAGACAACTCACTTGGCGTTCCCTGCCCCAGGCTTCTTTCTCCGGAAAATGTTGAGGAAGGTGTTGGAGCGGCATGGCAGCTTGCCGTCACCGACGTGCATGCGCACTACATCAGAGGTGGTGAAGGCACTGCGGACATTCCTCTCGGGTTTGGCAATAATGATGTACATCTTGGGAGTGAACATGCAGCCCAGGGCCACCGTCACACTGAGGCTCACTGCGAAGCAGGTAGTGATAATCTTGTAGTTGCTCCCAAAGTAAATGGGAACAAAAGCCAGCCAGATGATGCAGGTGGTGTACATAGTGAAGGCGATGTATTTAGCCTCATTGAAATTGGCCGGCACGTTGCGGGTCTTGAAGGCATAGTAGGTACAGCTCATGATGAGAAGTCCGTTGTAACCCACAGGTGCCACTACACCCAGGTTGCTGGTATTGCAGATAAGATAGACTTCCTTGATGCTCGGGTAGGACAAAATGGGCATGGGAGGCTCCATGATGATCAAGGTCACCACTAGTGTCAGCTGTACACTAATCAGAATGGAGGCTATGATCACTTGGGCCCAAGCGCTCATGAACCTGGGCTTCCGGGTACAGATCTTCTTCTTGCTGCCAGCCAGGATGCGTGCAATACGATTGGTTTTGGTCACAAGAGCAGAGTAGCACATGGCAGAAGAGAGGCCAACTAGGAGGCGCTGGAGGTAGCAGGATGTGGTAGTAGGTTTGGCGATGAGGGTGAAAGGGCATACGTAGCCGAGGAAAATACCAGCCAGAATGATATAGCAGAGCTCTCTACTGGAGGATTTGACCACAGGTGTGTCCCGGTACAGCACAAAGATGAGGGTGACAAATAGCGTCACGAGGATGCCCAGGCAAGAAAAGGCGATGGCTATGATGGATTCTATGTCACTCCACTCGAGGTAACGGATAGTAATGGGCTCACAGCCTGCAGGGAGAAAAAAAAATGATTTTAATCAGAGTCTCAGATTTCTGTTGGGCAATTGTGCTGGTGCCAGTTACTGGAGGCATAGATATAAGCCATATCCTTCATGATGTCTGGCATTTGTATTGATACAAAGTTGTTCCATGTTACTCAGAGATTGCCTTCCCTGGATAACCATATCTCCAAGCTTAGTGTCATCACAGTCAGATGTGACTTACTTGAACTTATAGAGTATCTTTTCCTCTAGATCCAGCATTGTAAGCAGTTGTCACCGCACTGGTGAAATGTAATTCTAAATTTTTAACAAATATCATGGAGATAATAAAATAGAATATGTTAATAAGAAAGAAACTAAGATTTCTTTTTATTTTATGCAGCCCTTATCTGTAAGCATATAGGCTTATAGACAAATTTTAGCATTAGCAGACTATTTTAAGCATAGTATAATTTGAATTTTGCAGACAACATTCATATTCTCTTGTTTACCACACAATTTTTGTATTGCTTAAACTGTCAAGTGCAGTCTGAGTCTGGTGGTTGGAGCTTTGAGTTAATAGCCCCTGATAGACATGCCAAAGAATGAGAGCTCCCTCCACACTTCCCTGGAGTTGTGGGCATTGTGCTGCTAATTGCACCTTATTTTTTCCCCTCCTAATGGAGAACAAAATTTGTTTTGAATTTCAGAGTGTAAAAACAAGTGCTGTCATGCTCAGGAGACAATTCTTTCTCAATAATCTATGTTTGGTCTGGACCAGTATTTCCCAAAACTGTGATGCTGGGCTCATTTTAATGAATCTAGAGAAAGGCTGTCTGTTTTATAGCCAAAGAAGGAGACCCCCCAACCCCCAGAGGATCAGCAGAACCAATTTTACCACTGTTCAATCCTTCAGCACCAATCTACTTCAGTGGACATGATTTTGCACATCAACCATTGAGTGCTAGCCATTGCTTCTAATGATCAACCAGCTGGGGAAAAGCTCTCATCCACACAGGATTACCAATCAATTAACCACAGCCTCACACCAATACTTGCTTTTCAGATGCCCACAAGGTTATGCTCCGAGGAGCCTTATCTCTCAGAGGTAGCCACCTCTTCAAGTATGTAGTTAGCGGAAAATTTAGCTTTTGTGTTCTTTCTGGTTGTTGTTGTTGTTGTTGTTGTTGTTGTTGTTGTTGTTGTTGTTGTTCTTCTTCTTCTTCTTCTTCTTCTTCTTCTTCTTCTTCTTCTTCTTCTTCTTCTTCTTCTAATTCACATATAGATGGTTCTCAGTATCCACTGACTCCATTCTCCTAATAATAGCAAACCTTGGAGATACTCAAGACCTTTGTCTGAGATGATATTTGCATAAAACTATTTAGTCCCAGGACCCTCTAGTGGTACCAAACATATGGATACTCTTATCTCATATACTCTTAGATATTGTCTTATAACATATAGTCTTATTTAGGATAACACAATATTTGTACATAACCTGAAGACACTCTCAAGTGTGCATAAATATCTGATAAGCATCATGCCTAGATTACTTATAATACCTAGAACAATATAGATACTGTGTAAGTAGTTATTGCATCATATCATTTTAAGAAATAATGAAGAAAATGCTGAGTATACACACACACATGTAAGCACACATTTGCATATGGCCACACACACACACACACACACACACACACACACACACACATATATATATAAAACCACATGGTCTTACAAAAATGACACCAGTAACTGTCATAGAGTTAACAGTGCACTAGTCACAGTGAAATGTCTTTGCCTCATGGTTTCACTCCTGAGCACATGGGATGTAAGATGTACAGTTGACAGACAAGGATAGATAGCTGAATATCTTTGGTCTTGCTATCATTCATGTTCTAGAAAATTCATCAAGATCACTTTGAAGATCTTCATTTGCCAAAATATTTGAGGTGCTGTGACCAATAGGTCACTCACTGAGTTATTTCCCTGATTCATGTTTTTCAAATTTCTCAAGCTCCTAAGGAACAGCTATCAATCTCAAGCCACAACATACTACATGTGAGACAGAATTGACAGTGTTTTACCTAGGAAGGGTTTTTTATTCCCTAAGATTTTGTTATTCTTTCATTGTGACTAGTATACATTAGCTCTACAATGGTTACATATGTCAGTTCTATAAGACTATAGTCATTATATATACAATCAACATATACAGGCTTTTCCCTCATTATTTATTAAGCAATATAGCATGATAACTACTTACATAGTATCTATATTATACTGAGTATTGTAAGTAATCTAGAATACCTAAATACTTCTGTTCTATAATCTAAGAATTTGTTAATTTGATTTTGCTATTGTTTATTTAAATATACAGACTTATTTCATGTGTTTTTTTTTTTTTTGGATGGGGTACACTGGTTTGGTTTTATTTATTTACTGGTTTGGCTTATCAAAACCAGATGGAGACATGTATGTAGAATATAGCATGATCCAAGCCAGCTCTGGGTAGTCATGTTTAGAAATAATTAGGCTAGTGACTAAGAAAAGTAAGTAACAGGTGGTCACTCTCATTTGTAACTGCAGTATTTGAAGAGTAGTAGGAGGCTTGTTCTTAGTTCAAGTCCAACTTAAATTCCAAGTCAGGAAGGAAAAAATAAAGGGCTAAAAATCATGACCAACTAATGATTTTACTCCATGAGCAGCACCAACACTCAAGAGTTCTGTCTTCAAACTCCTAAAAGGAGCAGTCCTTTAAACTATTTCAACTTAATGAATCTTTAGTACCTTGTATTAATAAAGTCATACTGATAGAAAAAAACAACCCTTTGTCCCAAAGCATAACTAACAGTTTAAGAGTATTATTAAAAAGACTATACTTTCTGGGGTCAAGTGGTAGAAACTTAGTAGATGGAATGAATTTTTAGCAAAGAGACACTATAGTTCTTGTCTTGTACGTGATCAAATCAGAACTCCACTAGATATGAAAACACCAACATATTAAATGCAATTTAAGAAATAGCTCTTGCCTCAGAATCCCTGTAGAAAACATACCACACAGAAAAAAGGATTAGAACTCTGTATATAAATGTAGACTTCCACAGGACCTACATTCTCACAAGTCCATCTGCAGAAAAGAAGGCTAGCCTCTGCTTTATTCAAATCTGCAACATAGGCACATATAGAGCCAAAGAGAAAAGAGCCCAAGGAACAATAGCCCTTGATTTGATGTCTTTCTCTGTGTGATATATTAAAAATAAAAAGGGAATCCTTTAGGGTTGATAAGCAATAAAGCAGTCCTGTCCATATTATAAATATTGTGTCCCAATCTAAGTCCTTATAGTAACTGAAATTTACCATCATTTGGTCTGCAAAGTTGATAAAATAAAAATCAGTAAAAAAAAAAAAAATATGGCTTGTGTACTTAGAATTCTTTTATTCTTATTCAACATTTGTAGAAACTGTTTTGAGAGTCTACTGAGGATCAAACCATTGCATTCTTGCACCCTAGTCTATTGTTCTACAACTAAGCTACATCCATCCTTAGAAACATTTCTCTTTGAGTCTTTAAGAAGTTTCTAAAAAATAAACAGTAATAGCAATTGTTTGAGTTTTAAATATTACCTAAAATAACTACTGTCATAAAAGTTGATTCATAGTAAAGAAAATGTTATAAAAATCATGAACACTATAAAGTATGTTAGAAAGAGTTTTCATAGTCATGTGCTATGAAAGGACTATTCTGATTTTTTTTGACCAAGTCCTTATCGAGAATCTCATATAAAAGAAAATAATTTGTTAATAATAGGAAATCATGTCTGGTACTTTAATACAGCCAGAAATATATGACTGGGGAAGACAGTCTCTAGAGGGGTCCTTATTATTGTTGTTCAGTTAAATTGACATGGTGTCAAACCACCATGTAAATATTTTAGCTTATATCTATAGACAAGTACTAGTCTCAGCCTTGACAGCAGCAAATGAGGAGACTTGTCACTACTCGATGTACTGAGAATAAGTTACAGCTGAAGACTCCGCCCTAAACGAGACAAGATTTATACCATCCCCAGTAAAGTATGATGAATGTGGTAGAAAAGAGGGTGAGAAGAGAGCCAGATTATATGGAGAAGAGCTGAGAACTGCTGTCATGGAGCCATTACAAATGTGAACACAGGGCAGTAGTAGCTACCTACTCTCTTCCTGCACAGGACCAGCCTTTTCAATAGTCAGTTATGAGAGGCTCATAGAATCCTACCCTCTCAGCTGACATCGTGGCTACTAGTAGATTCTGGAAGAGGGAGAACCATTGTTTCAACTGAAATCCCACTCTGAACCCAACCAGGCTCCAATGAATAGTTCCAAACCCATAGCCATGCACAGAGCTCTGGTAAAGCTCAGTGGATGACAAAGCAAGCAAGCAAGCAAACAAAAAATGTGAGAAAAGGATTTGTCGGAGGGCGTACAGGGCCAAGGAGGACATAAGGGAGGGTGAGAGTCATCAGATTGCTTTATATGCATGTATGAAACTGTCACAGAACAACTTTAACACAATTTCTAAAGATTATTGTATATGTTATACTTCTGAATTCTCTAATTATTCGTGCATACTTTTCTTTACTGATTTGAAGCTATACAAAGCTAACTCCATCTTTACTGTTTCTCCTACCAGTAATAGGAATCTGTTTAAGGCAAGACTTGTCTAGGCAGTCGGCATCTCTATTATAATGGCTTAGTGATAGCCAGCAACACTGTTAGTCCGGATCATTTGAGAAATGGTATGCAGGCAAGTCACACTCACTTTTCTGATTCATTTCACAAGGACTAGGATTTCTTCATGAGTTCACAAATCTGAAAAAATTTCAGAAGCTCACAAAACACATTCACGAAATGCTTTCATTTAAAAGCAAAATGTATACCACAGCAAAAGACAGGCGACATGTCAGCACCACCAATCAAGAGAGATCCAGGTGCAAGCTCTAATTCATCCACAAAGATGTCCCATTCAGAGTTCGTGCTGTAAGATCTATCTGAAGAATGCCAGCTTTGAGACAGCACAAGGCAGAAAAATCAGTTAGGCCTTTCAGGGAAGGGTTGCACTGGCTGTCACCAGGGATATTTCAAAGTTTGCATCTTACAAATTCCAGCTCCTATAACATTGTCAAAACTCAAAGAAAAATACATCTCCACAAAAGACCATAAAATTGTCCACATCTGGCTCCACAATTGTCCTGAACAGTACACCACGCACTGTTAAAGAAAACTGTCTTTGTCCTTGAAATAGACCTGGCATTCTTGCGCAGTAGCAGGAGCAGTTTATCATAATAAAACCCCAAGTTCAAGCTTGCCACTCCACCGAGATAGGGATCACTTTTCTTAGCAGCAAGATGCTAGACTCTTCGCATACGCTGAAGTCAGTCTCTTGAATGTCAATCAGACCCACCTGAAGCTCATGAATAAGTTATTTCTTGAATAGGTTTCTTAAAGATTGGCATTTTTCCACTCTTTACTTTCCCTTGATTCAGACATCTTAAAATTAGGAAGCATTCGATTTACCATCTTAAGGAAATTGATCCTAATATCCAATTCTGTCATACATTTAATGTTAGTGAGATTATGATCCTGTTTTGAAGTGTTAAAGTTATGACACTCCTGTGGGAGAGCATCATGCAATGGTGCTTTGCAATGGATGGCAAGTAGTGATTGACCATACCTGACCCTCTCATACAAAAGAAAACTTTTAACCCAGAATTGCTCCCATTTAAAAAAAATATGAGGACAAAGTGTGGAGCAGAGACTGAAAGAAAGGCCACCCAGGGACTGCCCCACCTGGGGATCCAAGCCATATGCAGCCACCAAACCCAGATACTATTGCTAATGCCAAGAAGTGCTTGCTGACAGAAGCCTGATATAGCTGTGCCCTGATAGGCTCTGCCAAAGTCTGACAAATACAGAGGCAGATGCTCATAGCCAACCATTGGACTGAACGCAGAGTCCCCAGTGGAGGAGTTAGGGAAAGGATTGAAGGAACTGAAAGGGTTTGTAATCCCATAAGTAAGAACAACAATATCAACCAACCAGACACCGCCCCACCCCCACCCCCAGAGCTCCCAGGTGCTAAACCACCAAACAAAGAGTACACATGGAGGGACCCATGGCTCCAGCTGCATATGTAGCAGACAATGGCATTATGTGGCATCAATGGGAGGAGAGGCCCTTGGTCCTGTGAAGGCTCGATGTCCCAGAGTAGGGGAATGCCAGGCTGGTGAGGTGGGAGTGAGTGGGTGGGTAGGGGAGCACACTCATAGAAGCAGGGGGAGGGGATGAGATAAGGGGTTTGAGGAGGGGAAACCAGGAAAAGGGATAACGTTTGAAATACAAATAAATAAAATATCCAATAAAAAAAGAAATTTTAAAAAAGAAAGTTAAAAAGAGAAGAAAAGGAAAGAAAAGAAAAAGAAAAAGAAAAACAAACCAAACAAACCAGCAAAAGAAAACTTAAAGACAGCTGTTTGTATGACATTTAGAGCTCCCAAAACAGGGCAGCTTGGCAAATGTACAAGGCCAGTCATTCGAAGACCCAGAGGCATCGTGCAAGTTAGCCTTCAAGCAGGCATCAAATCACTCAGCAAACTCAGACAAGTGGTAATAACTCCAATTCCAGGACCAGAGGCTACTTCTCATCCGTGAACCAGATATTTCAGAGTTTATTATTATAAATTCAAGTGCATTCAGAGGCTAAAATGGAATATCATATTCCTTTTAATTAGGTCAAGTCACACATAACACTGATTAAGAAATAGAGGCAGTAACTATTTCACTCCAATTATCTTGGATAAATTTATGACGTTTATAACACTATTTCATGATAATATTACCAAATTCTTTCCACAATGTATTTCCTTAATATCAGTTACCTACAAGATGGATATCGACTTATAATTCAATGTATAGCTTAGATGTTGATTCTATGAAGGCCCCTTTTCCTTCCAAAGAGCAATAATTGCTTCTTGCCATGCATTCATATGATGTAGTGCACAAGGCCGTGCTTACCTCAGTTTCTTCAAAAACATTTGGGTACAGAATGGTTGGTAAGATATATTGTAGAATTAAATAGATGATATTTAGATATTTAGATAGATAGATAGGTAGATAGATAGATAGATAGATAGATAGATAGATAGATAGATAGATAGATAGTAGTGTAGAGGTCATGGTGATTGGCAAATGGAGAAATTAAGTAAATATAGCTAATTTTTCTGCTTTTTTAGTGACAAATTTAGTACCAGCTGCCTTTGAAAGATGTTTTCATATTATTTGATATTTTAGAACAAATTAACATTATTGCATCATTTTTAATTGGTCCATGAATTATTAAATCCCTGTCAAGTCCTATATCATCATGGAAAAGAATCATGCTTATGAATCATAAGAATTGAAGCATGAAATATATGTGCAGAATTAAAATGCACAGACCCCAGAAGAAAATGCAAAAAGCCCAAGAGCTTCCTTTGAGAACTCACCAATGTTTTCTCAGACTCAGGAAAAAAAACATGATAATGAATATTTAAATCACTTATAAATATTTGTTTCCATTGATAAGAATCTTTGCTACCTTTAAAGTTGATTTCAGTACATTTTTACAAACCTTATTTCCAACAACGTATATCAATTCTCAGAGAAAATCACTCCTTTTTTTTAACAGAAATTTTATGTTAAAAAAATAAACACCCTAGCTGTGCATGGTGGTGCACGCCTTTAATCCCAGCCCTTGGGAGGAAGAGGCAGGTGGATTTCTGAGTTCAAGGCCAGCCTGGTCTAGAGAGTGAATTTCAGGACAGCCAGGACTACACAGAGAAACCCTGTCTCGAAAAACCAAAAAAAAAAAAAAAAAAAAAAAAACCAAAAAACAAAAACCAAAAAAAAAAAATACCCATCAAAATAAAAAACCCACTGAAAGCCACTGACTTTTCTCTTCTAAACATTTCGACTGATTTTTGGTATTCTTTACCAGTGGGGTTTTTCTTTTCACGACTACTGCTACCATGGCAACACCAAAACCAAATTGCCATGTCCTGTGTTCTTGCTATATGTTTGACATGGCCCCATTTGTAAGTGACAAATGGGATCTAATTTTCTGCTCATATGTAAAACTAATAGGAATGTTGAAACAATTGGTGTCACTAACACCACGTCAGTATAAATTAGTATAGGAGATGTATGTACTGAAGATCTTGAGGATAACAATTACAAAATTAATCTGTATATATAGTGGAATAGTGGCTGGCTGTGGGGGAGGAGGCATAAGCTGCTACACGGCTCAACTCATTCGAATGTTAAGGTACCTTTATGTATACAAAATGAATTTATCAAGATCAATCTTTAGAAAGGCATCTGTACTGGCATTCATCTAATTTATGGACATGGAGAATTTTTTCATGTTTTGTCAAGATAAAGTTCCAATTACTAGAAAGAGTCATCTGATAATACATAGGTAATAGATTCACAGTGGTGAAATCTAAGGAATTAAATATGTGACTGGGTTCCATCATGACTACTTGGTGTGGTGGTATTCCCCTGTAGCCCCAGAACTCTCGGGGGAGGCTGAGATGGGAGGGTCATTATTTTGAGGCCAGCCTGGGCTACGAAGTCAGGGCTATAGAAGGGAAGTGTGATTTGACTAAAATATACACTCAGAAAGTATTACAACATACTAAATCTTTTTATAAATGGATGTTTTAAAATTTCAGTGTGTGTGTGTGTGTGTATGTGTGTGTGTGTGTGAGTGTGTGTATATGTGTTTGTGCATGTGTACTCATTATGTGCCGCAGACCCTCTGGGTCCCTGCGTCTGCGTGGAACGGGGTCTCTCGATGCGGGTGGGCAAAACGTGGATGAATGACAGACAGACGCACACAGGAAAGTTTGTGTGGAATCTGAATGTAATTTTTCAAATCGAACATCAGACTTTTTATGCAGAAGACAATAAGGAAGTTGGGTGACATACCCGCAAGGTACAATTGAGGTAACCGGATGCTTAATGAGTCTTACACAGAACAGAGGAAATGAAAACGCAAAGACTGGCAGGGACTGGGCAATAAAATAACTGAGACAGAGTCAGCCCTATCTAAGGTCAGCTATAGTCTTAGAAGCCAGGTGTGAGATCTTTACTCTCCTAGGGCAAGGGCTTTCATACCCAAGTCATGGTTCTAACTAAGGAGTTCCGTTCTAGCTAACCATCTCATGAATAATGCAATACTCTAAAACCATAGCCCGATCTACTTCCTAAACCATTGTAAATTCCTGTAAATAGGTGTAACTCAGCTATAATCCTAAGCATCTATTCTGGTTTCCCCTACGGTCAGAAACTTCTTTCTTCCTAGGTGATGATAGATTCCTGTGAAGGGCAGTGACCTAACTTTTACTCAAAGAGATAGTGTAATACCAGGGGCAGTACTGAATTCCAAGCCTAAGGTCTTGCTAAGGACGAACTAGAACTGTTGGAACACTGGTGGACGACTTTAACTATGTCAGAATTCAATCTTAAAAGGCACTTATGATAGGAAAATATTGAAAGAGAGCACGTGGATCCATACACTAGACTAACGCAAAAATGGAACGCGGGAATGAAAAATTACTGTATGGGTAGGAAACGCTAGACTCCAGGAGGAGAGCTTCCTTGAAACTCTTTTGCCTCATGAGTGACTTTTAAGCCTCTTGGCTTGTCCAGTTGACTCGACCGGAGAGCGTAACAATTATGCCTAACAAACACCATGATGATACATGGGAGGGCTGGAAAACAGCTTGTATAAGTTTCTTCTTCCCTTTCTGTGGGTCCCAGGAACTTAACTTGGGATAGAAGTTTTGGCAGCAATCACCTTAACCTACTGAGGTACTTTACCAACCCTTTAAAATGTATTTTAAGGTTTAGATAGCAGTTCGTTTTCATGCGTGAACTAAGTCCTAACTCATATGAAAATAGCACAGTAGAAAAGGCTCAGAAAAGCTCAAAAACATGCAGAGGAGGAAAAACCTCTTGTCTCTCAAAGTCAGTACTTCTGCCTTCTGAGGACAACCCAGAAAGGCCTTTATACTTCATTCTGTCAGCTAAGATCTCCCTCAACTAGCTGGAAGAGGAGACTGGGTGCCACATCAGCTCCATCTCTCAAACACAATGGCTCTTTGAGGAAAAGTGGATGAATAGGAGGTGCTGTCTGTGGAAGAGGAGAAAACCAGAGACATATGTATGACAGGGAGGCCTGAGTCCAAAGGAAGGCCGGAGAAACGTGTATGCCACACAGTGTCGGCAACCCTGAGGTAAGTGATGCAGCCATTGGGCTCAGGAGGGAGAGGAACATATTTACCAGGTGGCTTTTGTACTGACGACTGCATTCATCTTCTAATTCTCTGCATTGAACAGACACAGATTCTCACACTGCTGTTAGGTATTATCTTTTCCCTATACTGTGTTCTTTTTAAAAATATGTTTGCTTTTCCAGTAAGTGGCTCGGTACTCTCCAGAAAGCCCTAAAAATTCATTCAAAATAAAAGTTCAAATATGCACATTCACTTAAAGGGAAGAAATGACACTAGGCCATGAAGAGAATGCATGGCTAAAAAGAAAGCAAACCTTTGAGATGTCACTTTAATAGAACAATGTGTGCTGCTCCAGTTGGGTAATGGTGGAGTTGGTTGGTATGCCTAGGCTGTCATAGAGTGGAGCCAAAGTGTATTCTGGATTCTGGAGGCACGTATTTAAAAATGCTGAGAGTAATGTCGAGCTGAAGAGTTTAGATATAGGTTCCCTAGTCACCAAACACATCTCCATAAAGAAAGTACCCAGAATGTAGTGCTGAACCAAAGGAACGTGTGGTGGGTTAACACATGCATGATCTCTCCCCTGCCTCGTTAGGATGATCCTCACTAAATAGGAGCACATTGTTCCTAAGCCAGAAATGGGAGCTCCAAAGAAGAAAAGGATACCTTGGGAAAAACACAAAGGAAACAAAACCTTAAGGCACCAGATTGAACTCAGCAAAAAATAAGTATAAGTTATAAAACCATTCTTTTACAAGTTCATGTGTATAATGCTCTTTGATCACGATGTCCTCTAGTTTACCCCTTACTTCCTTTCATCTCTTCTTTCTAAGCCCCCTCATTTGATGTGGTTCTGTGTGCATGACACACTGCATTTAATTAAGGATGCCAGTGCAAGCCAGGGCATTTACTGTGTCCAAATATATTAGGTCCCACTCCAGAACTAGAGGACAAGACTCTGGAGGGGGGCATTTGTTGGATAGCTTTTAGGTATATGAAAACTTTCCAGCTTGCTTTTAGGTAGAGAATTAAGGATAAAGGAAAGAGAAAGTGTGTCATTAATTCCAAAAATTTTATATTCTGATCTAACTTGCTTTTTTTTTTCAAAAGGTCTTTGCACCAAGTGATTTCTGATACTCATGTAGATTTGACTCTAACAAGGCTAACATTTCATGAGGTTGTGCCATTTTAAGTATAATTTTAGCTATATGACCTAGTTCTACTGATCTGACCATTTTTTAAAACTATATTTGGGGGAAAGCATGCATTTAACTTTCATATTTTTCTTTAGAATCAAGCATAAGGCCAGCATCCATTAGCATTTTCACCTCTTCTGAATATTTTCAAAGGCACCCAGGGAGCCATGGGATCACAGGTTCATGGCTTCACTTCCTTGATGTTTTTGCACACAGTTCTGTGCCTCTAGAGTTCTTCTATTTCCACTAAGATGAATGGTTAGTGCACAGAGTCAATATTTAGTCATATGCCAAAGTTTCTAGAACTCTAGACTTAAACATTATGTGGAATATTGTTGAAATATTTCTCTTGTGAGTTTATATCAGGGACTATGAAAACAAAATGAACTGTATGAACATTGCTTTTTATAAAGGTGTGAATTTGCGTATGTGTGTGTGTGTGTGTGTGTTTACATGATAAGAACATCCAACTACACTGAGTTTGCTTCCAAATAGTTTCCTACATCCAGTTACTTCCCTTCCTTCTTTCTGTCACTGTTCCAGTCCACACCCTCTGAGATGCCTCACTGGGATCATAGCAGTAGCCCCCTCTTGGCTGTTTCCAGTTTCATCTGCATTCAACTTTAAACTGGATCTATACCCAAAGCAGGTATCATACTGCCATTCTCTACCTTAAAACTCTACAGTGCTGAAAGCCAGAAAGCCAAGGTGTAAACACAGGCAAGGGCTGAGAGAAATACCAACAGTCACCATGAGTATCCTAACAAGCCCCATTTCTCAACATTTGGGGTATCCATCAACCAAACCAATGTGTGAATTCTGTTGTTTGCCCCCTGTCTATTATAAGCTTTCAATTCTTGTGCATCATCTCCTTGCTTATCTAAGAAGCTTCATGTACTGTATAAGCACCTTTTTATATTAGTTGTTCTATTATCTTCCCCTTCCATTTCTTCCCTAACAGATTTTAAGCAAACACTAAGCTAGTCCTGGTGACTCAACTGAAATTTCAGTATCTCAGCATCTGAAAGTATGGACCAGGAGAATCACCATGAGAACAATGCCAAGATGGACACATGCACGCGCGCGCACATACACACACACATACACCTGCTCACATACATACACACAAGGGTATACAAATGCCAAAAGCAAAGGCTAGGATTGGTGTTCATTGACCTATGTATCTTTAGGGATTGCAGGAGAAGCTTACACACAGCCAATATGCAAGAACTGATAGCAAATATAAATTCAGTGGGCTTGAAATGCCTCCCAATAATGTTTTGAAGAGAAAACAATAGAAAATATCTTTAAAGCAGAATATTCCACCACATGTCTACTCATGCGGATGCTGGTGGAAATGAACTTCATTTTCAATGCAGGGCATGAGAACTTCAAAGGGTTCGTATGTAGTGCTCTATACTGTAGCTATAAAAACAAGCTCCACACCACATGTAGCAGAAGGCGCAGCTGTTGATGAGTCCTCTCAGGAGGACAGGGTTACAAGGGAGCCTGATCCTACCTGTGAGCTCTGCATTGGGCCACCACCCCAGGTCACAGGCTCTGCAGGTAAACTCATCTTGCACAAACTCATTCTCTTTGCAGGCTGTGCAGATCCAGCAGCAGCTCACTTCCCCTTTCCGTATGACCTGCAAGACAGGAAGGTGTTGCTTACCGAGAAGCCAGATCCCAGACAAGTTCCTGTTTTAGGTGAGGACTTGTCTGACTCAATAACTGAAAACTCTCGTGCCTGCTAAAGAGACCCGGTGAATGTTTGAAAACCCCATGAGCATAGATATCAGGAGTTTGGAAGCCATTTAATAGAAATTTCATACCAAATGAGTACATTATGGACTATATTATTTCTGTAGCATTGTTATGAAATAAGACTATAAGCAGGGCACAGGGATATACAGCTTCAATCCCAGAACCCTCTGGGAGGCAGAAGCATGTGTATCTCTACTAGTTCAAAGTCACCTAGTCTTTGGGTAGTAAATTCCAGGAGAGTCGGAGCTACATAGTGAGACCCCATCTCAAATGAAGAAAAGTTTATATTTACATTAACATTTATTAATTCTTTTAAAAAGAAAATAAGATGTTTTTCCCTGAAAACGTTTTCCCATTCTTTAAATACATTGCAACACTACTATAGGAAGGTGGAGATAGACCCAGAAAGGCTGGCTACCTCCCAGGTTGGACCCATGCTTACTCATTTTGTATTATTTTTTATTATTTTCTCTCTATGTGGATGAGTGACTAGAACTAGAGATAGGCTACTTTTATTGAGATGTCAGAAACAGTATCATTTGATGTTCTGCCTGTTTATGAGTTACGTGTTCCAAATTTCTCAAAAATGACTAAGAAGTTTTGACCAGACTCATGCTTGAAGGCATAACATGCTCTCTCTCTCTCTCTCTCTCTCTGTCTCCCTCTCTCTGTGTCTCTCTCTCTCTCTTCCTCTCTGTCTGTCTCTGTCTGTCTCTGTCTGTCTGTCTGTCTCTCTCTCTGTTTCTCTCTCTCTCTCTTTCATTAAAAAGTTTTCAACCATATAGCAGTCATTTAGTTCCTTACATCCCAGTTTTCTCCAGTTTAGAACTTGGTTTTGACAGGTACTATCTGACCTTTGACCCTGTGGTGTCACCTTTCATCTACAAATGTGTTGGGCCACATTCACAGCTCTCCAAGGATGCCTCTGACCCATGGGCTGCACCGGGCTGGACATATTTGCTATATGTCCAGTCTGTTCTAGGAACTTTTCAACCTCACTAATAATTTCTGATTCTTCCAGTCCTTTATCCAATTGTGTGTATGTTCAAGAGGGCATCTCCATTCTGTCTGATGTAAACTGCAATAGTTTCTGGCTGTGTCAGCTCTGACAATTTACTCTCCTGGGCATTGCCCTTTGCTTGGTCTCTTCAGACTCCTATGCTGACAGGCAGATTGACATTCAAGTACCCAAGGAAACTCCTGTGGTCATTTCTGGGATTTTATTTTTTTATTTTTTTATTTCCTGCAGAGCTCCATCATCTTGCTTCTCTGCGTTGCAAAGGATAGCTCCTTTGGCTTTCCCAAACTCAGATTCTGTCTCACTGAATTAGCAAGATGGCCAAGCTCTGTGCTCTGTGGAGCTGAACAATCAGGAGACTGCCTCCAGGCAGGAAGCCTGAGTGGTTTTTGGATCCTCCTTGCACATTTTTTTTTCACTTCCATGGCATCAAGGTCGCGTGCTGTCTTCCAATGTTGAGACACAGTGGTTTTAAATGCTTTCTCATGCTTTCTCATTGTTTATGTCAGAAGGCACAGGCTGCACCGTTACTGCCTCGTGTAGAGTAGCAAACATTCTTTGCTAGCACGTTAAAAAACCCACACATTCCCATGTGTAAAGTCAGAATTAAGTTGTAAATATTGCTGTAATTTAAAGTGAGAGACACCTGAGCCTTCATAAATCTGGAATTATTTTATGGTGGGTTTGAAATTTATATCATCAGTTTAGAATTAGAGGAAAGGATCAAATGACAATATTTTCAACAAATGTAAAAAGGTTTTCTTTTCTTATTTTGCTTTCAGATGGCATTTTGAGACTGCAGTAAAATTTAGTGTTTTTTGAAAAATAATTTCAGTTAGCCTCAAAATAAGTATGGAAATTTTATATTGCAAATGAGAATGGCTTTCTAAATAGTAAGGTAAATTTTTAATAATAAATGAATATTGCTTCCTTATTACAGTAACAGCCTATATAAAACACTGTATCAGTTCAACCAGCTTTAATCTTTGATTTCCCAGTTTAAGCAATATTGCTATTTAGGCAAATTCAAAAGATAATACTAAGTAAATTCGTCTACCCTCTTTCCATATCCTTTTAACATTCCTCAGATTTTTAGCTCCTCAAACAAAGCTTTGAGATCAAAATAGCAGGAGCTCGTTGGATAGTAGGTTTTATCAGGAATGGTGATAGAACATTCATGACTTTAAATTTTGTGGACATGTTACAACGTTTCCATCATTGCAGAAAGGAGACAGCAAAGCTTATCAGACCCCCATGCAGCTGGATTCACCCAAGACAAATTTTACATTCTATCACATAGCTGAAGTCCCCCCCCCCCCACTCCGAGGACATTAAAATGTGCTACTGACAAGTGTGTTAGAGATTAGTCTAGGGTCATTATAACCTTCCCACACCTCTGTTTCTACTTTTCTGTTAAACAACATGGACTTTAGATACAATCTGTTTTATATAGTTATTTCTCTATAAAGCAGCAGGAAAAATTGGCAGCAAGTAGTAGAGATGTACACATACATATACAAAGAGTCATATTATCTGTCTATTCTTAATCTTACCATGTTTTTAACATTATCATGGAAAACCAAAGACATATTAGTTGCTTGATAATTTTGCTCAAGAATGAGTATACAATCTCCCACAAAAACAAACATCTTTTAGAGAATAATTCTGAAATTGGACAGAATAAACAACTGTAATTCACAGAGCCACTTAACAACAATTAAAAAAAATCAGGAGAGTGTGCAAAGAAAAACAACATTAAAACAACAAGCTTAAAGTATAGTTATATTAGGGATCACTTTGCAAAGATGATTGGAGAGCACATAAGTCATGTGGGGATCTAAATCCCTATCGGCTGCAATACATGCTCTAAAACAAACCAATGACTTTTTAATAAGGTTCTGTGTTGAAAGAAGAAAGTAGTGTAAATAAAAAGAATCAAGATTGTAAGCTTATTTTTAAAGACATTATTAGAAATTATAAGTTTTCTCTATTGGTAATTTTTCCAAGTTCTTACAGTTACTGTCTGGAAAGCCAAGAAATCAAATCCTGCAGTGGTATACCCACAAAGGCTCAAGGCACACACCTAGGTATACCACCATTCAAATTCGGAGCAAATATAAGGGGTTGCTTAATGGACTCTTTAAGCTACCTTGAGTTTATAAGAACATCTGACATCACATTGAAAAGTATCATGTGCCCTAAAGTTTGGCACTCAATAAATTTGCCTCTGCCCTTTTGCTCACCCACAAATACAAACAAAAACAAAACAACAACAACAACAACATTAACCCTCAGAATGATGTACAAGGCTAAAGGTTGAACAAGGTGCTGTCTCTTCACATTTCTATTTTCATTTGAAACTGAACTTCTACCTCTCTAGTAGAAAACAAAATAAATAGACAGCCAATATCATGAGTGGAAAAAATGATTCCAATTTTGAAGACTATCATTTAAATATGTGACTGTACAAAACAAAACAAAATTGTTTTTCTGCACCACAAAAAGCATTGTGTGGTGAGGAAATCTAGCCATGCATGCCATGGTCACTAGAACATGTAAAGATGAGAAGAAACCTCTCTTCTCTTACCCCAACCTCTATCTCAAACTCAGAATCTTGGAAACTCAATATATAGATGCATTTAAAGGAAGAAGATATGAGAGAGGGGGAGAGAGAAGGAAGAGGAAGGGAGGGAAGGAGGGAGGGAGGGAGGGAGGGAGGGAGAGGGAGAGGGAGAGGGAGAGGGAGAGAGAGGGAGAGGGAGAGGGAGAGAGAGAGAGCACTTGAGCAGGGGCTCTGTATAGGCAATCTATACAAATCTCTTCATTTTATAGCACTTTCCTTTGTCTCTATGAAACTTCCCCCCCACACATACTCCCTTCACAAAAGCTTACTTGCCTAATTCTGGAATTCTTCCCTTTGTATTTTTAAAGTGGATCACTGTTTATGTTTTTTATTGTGAACTGTTGAAAATCCAGTGCTTAGAAATTGAAATCCACACTTAGAGGCAACATGCCAGTTCACATAACAACAGAGTTGAACAACATGTGGCCGTGGGATGATAAGAGCTTTGGGTTGGCTCTCAGCCCAGCTTCAGTACATTCTAGATGCAAGAACTGAGAACCAAGGGACTCAACCCCTCTGGGTCTTGGATCCATCAATTATAAAGTAGGGCCAGTAACACCTCTTCTGTAAGAGTCACTTTAACCAGTAACTTGTAAGGAATCCATTGTACTTAGACAAGGACTTGCTGGGTTAATTTGAGTGCCCGACTTTGTTCCTTCCTCCTTCCCTCTTCTTCCCTCTAACCCTCCTATGACCTTCTATACATTTCTGTTCCTTCAGAGCTCACTTTCTTTCTCTGTTCCTTTGTTCTCTCTTGTCCTGATAGAATCGCCCAATAACAAATTGCCACGGAAGGCTTGTGTATTGTATGTAGTTAAATGAAACCTGTGAGATCTCTTCCCTACTCTCTGATGGGTTTACTTTGCACACAAGAAGTACAAAGAACAAGAACACAGAAAACAGTATCTTTTCCCTCCCCGCCCCACTGTACATGAGAGGATCTTTGAACAAGACTCTGAATCCTTCCATTGTCCTTCTATTCCAAGAAAGGGAATGGAGTCACACTGTTTCTCGTCTTGGGTGTTGTCTCAGTGTCCCCATATACCTTTATATTCAATAACCTATATTAAATAGCCTCTATTAAACTGTATGGTATAGACTTCTATAAAAATTAATAATAAATGTATTTTATTTACCTTGTCCAGAATTGGCTCTTTCAAGAAAGTATTGGCACCATAAGATATTATTTTTCTAAGTTAAATATCTCTAAAGGTAAGTAGCAGAAAATATGCTTTTAATAGCATCAAATGAAATTATTATAATAAAGTTTTATGGATTCTCAGAAAAGATATGAAATTATTGCCTTAGCATTTATAGTATTTGATGTTTAGAAGGGGTTGTCTTTTCTTTCAAAGCTCTACTTCCAGTTTATACAAATGCATGTCTTACAATCCTTTTCAGGCTGACTCTCTCTACAATGGCTACTGGGAGCTAACTTTCTATCCTAGACCTGGTAGGTGGCAAATTAGTGGTGTTAGAATATAAGTGCTATTATTTGGTAATGAAATTCAGATTCATTTGTTTCTCTACCTCCCAAGGTGTTTCTGGGAAACAAACACATATCTCCCCCATCCAGGTGCTACTGAGAGCAGTATATTTCTATCTTGCAGAGTGAAGAATATTTCTAAAATTGGCCCCTGAGAGATTTGCATTTATAGTGAGTACTCTGAAGTGGCTCAGCCATGATTACTAGGATCTCCCATGATAGCATCATATGGATGTAGCACAGAAATGCTTTCAGAAAGAATTCAGCATCTAGGTAGACAGATACATGCAGGCAGCCTTGCCTCTGATCTTGGACAGGAAAAAAAAAAGGCCTTTCTTCTGGAATGTGCAATTGAAATAAATATGTATGCTATGTGAGTACCCAATCACAGCCTGTTAAGGATTGAGTGTAAGGAGGGGCTGTAAAGGATCTGAAATGTGGTAAATTATTGAGAAAAGGGCTGTTCTTCTTGCCAGTTTTCTCCCCTATATTATATCTTGAAAAATAAAATAATTCCATTAACTGTTCTGTAGTAGTCATCTGTACAGACAACTCAGTGTCCATCAGAATGGAAGAGAGTCAGAAAGACATTGAACTGGGGCTCCTCTGTTCTCCCCACATAGGACTTGAGTTATCCAACTTTCTGTTTTTCCTCTACATCCAAAAGCAACTAACCAAACAAAAGATCTCAATATACCAAGAATCCATTGGCCTGGTACCTCATAGTAACAGTCAAGTTAGATGCCCTTGGATCTTGAAGGACATACTCCTAAGTTCCACCAGATGGCCTCAAGAGGAAGAGTTCCATCTAGACAAGAAGTAGATGTCTAGTGAGAAGCAGAGCTGTCAGCTCATGTATGGTGGCTCGGGTAGAGTCACATTTAGACAACTAAAATATCTCTACATAGACTGGAAACTATCCATCATCTTTACCCCTCACTGCCCAGACCATGGTCAGCTCCCTTGCAAATGTGGTCCATTGAACTGGCCCATGTTCTGTTCCTAAAACAAAATACTAGAAGCTACAAAACATTTATAAACAAGGGAGATGTATTTGGTTCATGGCTTTCATGGCTTTCATGGCTGGAAGTGTAAGAAAGGACCGAACTATTTGGCTGCTCATGGGGTTTCTTTGGGCTGCATCATGACAACAAAGACTGGTTGCTTGTAGAAGAATCTAAGCACACAAGTGAGCTTACCTTATTATTGTCATGATAAATCACTACATGAGACAAATGATGATTATTAATTTTTTGTGGGAGTGATAACCACAGTGACTTACCTACATATAGGTCCCACCTCTTAAAGGTCCCACCACCTCTCCATATGATCACACTAAGTGCCAGTGCACATACCTCAGTGGTATACACACAAACTATAATACCCACAACCTAAGGGGTTAACCATGGCCCTGGGGGCCTTAATAAGAGTCCATTATCACTCTATGTATCTAGCTGCCATGAGTACAACTGGTTTTAATGCAACTTCCTCAGAGAAAGCACAAGATAACTTTTACAGTTGATCTCAGAATCTCATTATTTCCTCAAAGTGGCTAGAGCTACCAAGGGTTGTTTCAACCTGACAACTTTTCTCAGCTGCTTCATGCTCTTGGAGGTTCCAAATCCTCCAATATTTCTAATAGTTCATATGAGGCTTCTCAATTCTCCTCAGAAAGCTAGGCTCTGACCTCAGGAGACGTAAGCACACTGAGTATTCCTCAGTGTACTTTGGGTCACCTCTGCAGGAGGTAGGGGTCTGAAGCTTTCAGGCAAAGTGAAGGATCTCAATGGCAAAGGAAGAAGTCCAGAGCTTCACACAAGATCGACTCCAGCCCCAGCTGTGCCTTGCGACATTTAGGTGACAGCTTGTCTACTTTCCTGAGATGAATCACAGCAAATTAGAGCTGAGGAACACCTATTAGTTCATCCGAGCTGCATGCCTGCCAGCTCACTACTCCTCCCCTTTACGCCATTGCTTCCTGCATCATCCAGCCAGAGTGTAAATATCCTGGACCTAAAGTCTTCCTCAGTTGACCATTCTCTACAGCACAACCATCAAGAAATCCTGTATTTAGTATTTATTTTCTATAGTTTTCTGTAGATAACAAGATTGTCAATTATTTACTCCCTCTTCCCTGACAGTCTATGGATATAATTAAAAATTGGAGACTCTCTTTGTTTAAAAATAATCCATTTCAGGAGGACCAAAGTACTGGGCAGGGAAAGGGAAATACTTTTCACAGTATCTTCATTGTTTTGATTTTCCTTATCCCTGTGATTGATTGTCACTCCAGCCATATTCTTGGCATTGTCTGGCGTTTGCCTTCTTTAAACAATAGCTGGAACTATTACTAAGAGACATTACTGGTTACAACTCAAGTTGGGACACACAGAGGTTTGATATATGTATGCATTGTGTAATGATTGCCACAATGAAGTTCATTGACACATCCATCACAAGCTGTATTGTGCTTTAGATCCCCAGAGCTTGCTTTAGTAATCGCTGCCACTATGACTAAGCACAATGGCTGGTTTCCACACTTGCTTCTGTTTCGATTTTTAATGCTGTTATTCATCTCCTTGCTGCCTACATTATATGGAAGTCCCCAGTCTGTCATTGCTATTAAAATAAAAACTTAAACTTTTTCAGTAGTTTACATAGTTCCTAACCAAATATCTAGATATCTAGACTCATCAAAATATGCCTATCTAAATATCTAAAAATGTATATCCTAACTAATAGTTACTAAGTCTTAACCTTTCTTTGCAGTTCTAGCTAAACATAAGGGCAGTCTTCTATATACTCTTTCTGGATAGTCTTGCTTAAAAAAATATGTTTTTCTTTGCTATTGCTAAGGTGGTGAACTTCTTTGCAAATAATGTACAGGGATGTGTTTGTGCCTTACCTTAATCTGACCCTTTAAGCAAGGCTCGCTGCACACAGATCGTACCATTCCGCTTTTGTTCATCTGGATTTTGTAATCATCGATATTCAGCACACCTTCATGCCAGGTTCCCACATGGACATAGTCATAGCGATTAGCCTCTGTGTACTGCAGATTCATAATGTCATACCTAACAAAGAAAATAAATACATGTGAGTGAGGAAACAAAGACAATTTGTAAATGGATTTTAGTGGAAGAAGAGAGCTCAAAACTTGGATCATCACACATCAGCACCAGTGACTGTCACATTTATAGTTTATTGTGAATGCTTCCTCTAATTCTCAGAGAATGTCTCTATACCATCCATTTTTGTTAAATAATATATTACTCTCATTTTTTCTCTGTTTACGATTCAAAAGGTAATAATGTATGTGTTTAGTTGATCAACTCTTTAAATCCAGGTAGTACCCTTTGAACAAGTAACCATTCATACTATCCATGAAAACACTAATTTCCATGCTTGTCTACTTTTATTTCACATTCTCTTTTTATACTCAGTTGCCATTTTCATTACAATGACGTTTTGGAAGATGGGAAGTCTTACAAAGCTGAGACCATTTGCTAAGTACAAGCAAGGCAAGGAACCTGAAAGAGGGATCTTTTAGTTAGTAAAGAAGTTAAGGGCTTAACGTGTGTGTAGTGTGATGTGTGCGTGTATTATATGTTGTATATGTTCCATGCATGTGCGGTGTGTGCACATGAATGCTGGAGTGGTGCCCATGTACACTTTTAGAGTATAGACGATGGCATCTGGCATCTCCTTCTATCAATCTCTACCTTGAAACCTTGTGCCACAGCATCTCACAGAAGTGGAAGTATGTCCTAAGAAGGTTGACCAGTGAGCTCCCTGGGTCTTCCTGTTTCTAACTCTCAATGTTGAGGCTACAGCTATGAGTAACCCTTCCTGGTATGTCTTATGGGTCCTCTTGCTTATTGTGCAAGCACTCTTACCCATAGAACTATCTTGCCAGCCAATTTATCATTATGTACAGTGGCATTCAAAGAGATCCTTTTTTTTTTCTGATTGAAACAAACATTTGTGGAACTGAACAATTGACGCCAGCTATTTCATAGGTTCAAATGCTATACAAAGACAGAGTTGACATCTGAAACCTTCCTATAGTAAGAATGGCATCATGTGTCTTTCTATTTTTTTCCTTAAGAAATGTTTACTACAGTAAAAATATCTTAAAAGTGCCGGAAGATATTTTCCTCCAGGGCTACAGTGGAGGATAGTTGGCAACACAACGGATAGAGCAAAGGACTTGTCATTAGGATGTATGAGCTGGATCCTTGTCTTACATTTTAACAGTAAGCTAAAATATTTAGGACTGTCACTAATCTCTTTGGGTTCTTATATGGATTTTGGAACCTAAGAAGAGCAGAAACTACTTTCTTATTGGGACACATGCATAGGTTGTATAGATGAATATGTACATCTTCTCCAGATTCATCTGCTAAGACCTTTACTCCAAAGTAATTAGGCAGCAATAGGGTCATGAGAAAGGAGTCTTCATGGTTGAGATTCTTGCCTTTGCAAAAGTAGCTTGAGGAATCTGTCTTACCTTCCTAGTACATATGGACAACATTAGAAGAGACCACCCATGAATCAGAAAGGAGGCCCTCTCAGACACCAAATGTACTGGTGCCTTGACCTTAGATTTCCCAGCCTTCTGATTTTGGTCCACTAAATGTCTACTAATCATAAACCAAAGGAAGCATGCTAACTTGTTGTAGCCCCACAGGTAAGACATAGAGTGGATGTGAAACACTGTCTAAGATCATTAATATTTTTATTTCTAGGAGCAAATTAGTATACTGACAAGTTCTATTATATAAAATACTTAGAAAGATGTTGGTGTTGGGATAGCTATTCATTTCCAATAATCTCTAGTGGTCTTCCTCTTTTTTTTTTCTGCTATAACATAGGGTAGTTTGCCTAAGCTCTATGCTTGGCTTCTTCTTACTGGATCTTCAGAGGAATGATTTTCCACAGTGCTATGCACAGATTTTAACCCACTGCACTAAAATAAGAGACACCATGCCTCTTTGTTTCTCTATACATGACCCAAGGAACTCGATGGCAATTAAGCAGCACATATTCCTCTTCCTGGGCAGTCTTCCACACCCACTCTGATGTCCCTACTTTATCCATTTGGGAATACTTTTCTCTTTGAACCTGTGTCAGACTCCTTCTCATTCTCAGCACTAGGAACAGCTACTGTCCATCAGCCTGCCTTGGCTGTACCTGGCCTACATGCTTATCTAGACAATAACTATCCATTTACTGCCATTGTTTTATGCTTTCTTGATGTACAGATGTGTCCTATCACCTGTAGAGGAACTGAAGGCTTCTCCAAACCCAGATTTTAGCAGATTCTACAAATAGCAGTTTCCTGAAGAAAAAAAAAAAAAAAAGAAGAAGCAACTTATGGAAATTAAAGAATCTTTTTCCCCCTTGCCTAGTGGAAAAAACGTAGTACTCCCAGAATGCATTATTTATCATTTTGCTGCTCTGAATTTTGGGTAGTACTTATTATCTCCATTGTTTCTGAGGCTTATCATAATACCTCAGAGTAGCTCTCAGTGAAGGTTAAGTGACTTCTCATTGTGAGCTTCACACTCATCTGGGAATCAATGGAAAATCTACACCTCCAATATTTTTACATTTGGAATGCATGTCAGTGAACCTGTTATGACTATTCAATACAAATCATTCCATTTTTTCGTTTGCATTATTTTCTGCACCTTTCTCCATATTAGAATGTGGCACTTCCTCACAAGCTCCCAATGATGTCTTTGCAAGCTGCCAGCTTAAACCATCCTTATAAGTCACTTCCCCAAAACATGAGACTCTTATTAGCACTTCCTTGTTCTTTCATAAAGAAAGCCAGTTCACACTTCATTAGCATTTAGAAACTGAAAACTTCACAATATTTTCTCATGAAAACACTTTCTTAAAAAGTTCCAAATGCTAGAAGAAAAACAGGAAGAAAAAAACCCCTTGGAATATCAAGGGCAGAATTCCGGCCGACTGAAAAAGAGCTTGCAGTACTGCCATGTAAATAATAAACACAGTCCCCGCCCCCCTCCGTTTTTGTTTTATTTTTGTTTGCTTTTGGTTTTGCAAACATCAGGGTTCCTTCCTGACATGTTGCTGCCTTTTATTTTAGATATCATCATGCAAGTCACATCTACAGGAAATTTTCCTGCTGAATTTACTTTATGCTACATGACAATTAACTGAACTAATTACTGGAGGGCCAAGAGCACGTGACATATGACAGGAGCTAGACACCAAAGGGAGGCGATGGGGAGAGAAGGTAAACTACGTTGATCAACTTCATGCAGGAGAAAATGACACCGTGAAAACGGATCAAGGGAAGACTCCAAAGTTAAAATGTAACTAGAGATGAAGTAAACAGACGCTGATGATCAACACGACTTAACAGTAGGAAAGCAAGAAGGAAATGTGCCTTTACTGGGTGTAAAAATGCTTCAGTCCTGTGCTAATTAAACACTGAATAAATTCCATGTGTGTCTTGAGTTCTGTTATCACTACTATTTTATCATCATCATCATTGTCATCGCCGTCATCATTCTTATTATTATTGCCATTAGGAATCATGAAGGAGGGTTGAAAATGTGACCTTCTATTACACCTTATTTCCAATGGACTCAGGTTGACAATAGTGGGACTAGATGGATAAACAATCTCTCTTCTAAGCCTCCAATCCTTTCATTTCTTCTGATGTCATCTCCTAAGGTACTCAGAGTCTCACATTCCCAGGTCCTGGGTCATGCATCCCACTCACATTACAATCAGCATCTGTTCCCGCCTAACTGGCATCTTAGAAGGAATCCTGTAGTACATGGTTTTAATTGTTGACAAAGACATAACATTGAGCTGTTGGACTTCTACTGGGAAATTCCATTAAGCACCCACAAAGGATTCTCCACAGGTAGAACTTAACACCTCCATGCCAAGTCTGTCACAGTAGTTGTATTGTGACACAAAGAAAGCCTCCAGCAATTCTGCCTAATTTTAGGATTAGGGGAAGGCAGCAGGGTAGAGCAAGGCCACCATGGCAAAGCCGAGAGTCAGATCATACCATCTCCATGTGTGACTCTATCACTTACTCTCAGGGTGACATTTAGTGACAGGCTAACTTTGATACTCTCTCATCTGTCAGAGAAGGAAATTCATGTAGCAATACTTAACTAATTTAATGTTTCTTCTTAGCATGTTTCCCTTGGAATCTCAAAGTCTATAAAATTTACTCTGGAAGATTGCAGGGCTTGTGTGATGGACACATTTGGGCATCATCTATAGACTCAGGGCCTTTCGTCTTCCTGCTACTGATTTCAATCCCTCTGCCATTCTTATTATCTCTTTCTTAGGAAAATGTGTATGAATTAATACAGCTAATCTCGACACAGAACACATTCACTATGTATCCACTATGTATGAGCTCACTAAAGGCATCAAAGCAAATGTTGCAGAACAGATTGTGTGTAAAATGACTCGATGAAAAATTAAATGTGTGTGTGTGCATGCGTGTGTATTCTTTTTTATTTCCTTAATTTTTTGAAAGCCACTACAACCAAATCCCAGTCCTCAGCCCCTCAATTCTTTCTTCTTTTGAGATATGTAAGCAGAAGCATGTGCCACCCGGAGAAATAAACATGCACATGTAGGATTTTGTTCTTGTCACATAGTATTAATCAGGTGCAATAGGCATAAGCTTTCATGAAGAAAGTAGCATGTGTCCATCAGCATGATGTTGCTGGCTGGTGCAGACAGGGCTTTTTAAGGTGCTGCTGTCCAGATGTTCTCAGGATGGTCTCCAGCATCTTAAGGAAAAGGACAGGAAATTTCTTGGTGTGAGGGTAGCTAGCAGGGTGCAGGGTTCTCAAGAGTTAAACATGAGGTATTTTGGCTTTTTCAAAATGGGTGTGGTCTTAGTTTTATCTACCTAGGTGAATTTATCTTCTACACTCCCAATCCATGGTACTAAACAGAATTCTAGTTGGCATTTGTCTGGCTCAGGGTTCAAGGGATACCTTACCTTCCAGGTGCATCCCCCTTCTCATCGAACCAGACCTCCTCTCCAGACACTCCAACAAAAGAGGATTTGATGAGGAAATCCAGGAGCTTCCTGCCGTCAATGGGCTTCATGGCATCACAAAGGCCCACGTAGCCAGGACATAGAGCATGGTGCATGTTCTGTAGGCCGTGTGCCATGGCATAGATGGCGTTGATGACAAATCCCATTTTGCTGTCCTGGACATAATTTTCTTCCAAGCTTTCATTTCCTGTAACGACAAAACAGTTCACTACCAGGGTCACAATCAAGAATCCAGTCAGGGCTACACACACAATATCCAGAGCCCAGTGCTCATTGACTTCAGGGGCTTAGACACTGACAGGGATCATGACATTGGTGAAAGCAAAGCTTGTTTTGTACTTGTGACCAACTATTATATTCTGTCTGAAAAAAAGTTGTTGTTGTTTTTTCTTCTGTTTCTCTTCTTTATGTAAAGATTTTATGTTATGCAGCAAACAGTATGGAATTGAAAATAAAGATTTTTTTCCATATAAATAATCATCAGTGAGCAATGGAAAGAATTCTTTTCTCCCACCGGTACTTACAATGCAAACCTCCCTATCTCGTGATAGAAAAACAATATTTTGCATCTGTTATGACTATCTATAATTCATGCTAATTCAGTTTATACAATGTCTCGCTCTGATGGTTTGTTCTGAAGACGCTACGATATTCTCATCTCTAGGGGAATGAAAACCCAGAATTAGAAGAATTATGTTTAAAACATTTTCCAATCAGCAGATACTTTGCTAAAGCTTTTCTGGGTGGGAAACTCATACTCTACATCAATTTGAGCCTTGTTCATGTGTGAATCTTGTAACATGATTTGTTACTCGTAAATTTTGAAAGCCCTGCCAGTCTTTCTACTCCTGTCACAGGTGAATAACGCATTCCCCGGCTGCTAGCTAATTTCATAGCAACTGTCATGTTAGATTTTAATATCATATTGAAAATCTCCAATTTGGAACATGGATATCCATGAAGAACTGAGAAACCATTTGTACTTTGTAAAATAAAAGTAAAAATTTCGGAAAACAAAATCCAGTTTGACTACACCCCAGCATTCTTTAGGAACTCCAGGCTTGGTTCTATAAGATTCACTCTGACTAAGGTCCAGCTGAAGGTAATCAGAAAGTACAGGAGTTTAAAGCATCTAGAAGGACCAGTAAGAAATTTTGACTTTGGTGTTGAACTTGGAATGAAAATAGAAAGTCCGTTGCTCTATTTAGAATGGTATATTTAGACGAAGTTGAAATTTGAGAGATACTTGTGTATTAACCCTGAGAGTAAAGTGTAAACTATGGAATCAAGCAACTCGAATCCCATCTTCCATATTTGTTTGACATGTCAGTGTTAGGAGTGAAATGTGCGGAAGTACTATTTTGTCAGACTGAACTTTCCAAGAGAAATCCAAGAATAAGGAAGGTCAAAGGGACATTTGAAAATACACCCACCTAGAATGAATGTACCGAATTGGGTTAGAGAGCAGAGATACTCCATGCAAAAGTTGCCAAGTCTTTGAAATGAGGTGACTGGGGCCTTTTGGAACGGACATTAAGACCAGTGTTAACCCAGTAGTCATCAAATGGTACCTCATTCATCAGCACCAAGGAAAGGTCTATTCCTGGGTGTCTATGAAGTCAGTGTTCTCATTTTGATCTTTATTTAGGGCGATCATATAACTTATCCAAAATGGGTCATTTTTTTTCCAGGATGAAAGTGAATGGAGAACATAATCATTCCTGAAGGCAAGTGGGACCAAGGGAAGCTGGGGAAACCAGTGTGCGCTCTGGCGTCTGTGCCTCCAACTATACCCACTTACTGATTATAACATGAGTATTATTTATATATGTACACAGGTAAACATAAACACATGTATGCATGCTATATAGTCTTCAATAATTCGATTAATCTTATACTTACTAAATTTTAATGACAAGTATATAATAATAATTAGCAATGTTGCATTTATGTTAGAATAACACTCAGTAAATGAGATCTCACAGGAAGACGTTAACCTACCCACTTTTTAGCTGAGAAAAGAACAGGGTGTAACATGGACCTAAGTGCTTTTCCTCTTTCAGTTATACACAGGAACTACCCAGTGATCATACAGGAGCAGAAGGCAGGGCATTGAGCAGTGAACCAGTATCTTTCCAAGCCCAGTTTAAAGTATTTTCTTTGGATTATTCCAGGGATGCACTGATGCTTACTGGTGAGAAGTCCTGGCACGCGACCCACCACCAGCCTATTATAACAAAGAAGCCTGGCCTGCTAGTGTTTGTCACAGAGAGACCTCGGAATCTTGACAATGTTTCTAAGCAATGTTCACAAGATGAATTGTTCACACTCTTCCAAATAAACCTGCCAGCACCTAGGCGTTCCTGTTTTCTTAGTCTCCTGGCTCTGTACAGGGAATGGAAGCTACAACTGGTGAGAACTTTCTCTTTAGTTACTACCTGTAATCCCTAGAATTTCGGAGACTTCAAGGCTCACCTGGCCTACCTAGTAAATTCTGGGCCAGAGAAGATTCCTTTGCGAAACCCTTACTCAAATAAAACAAAACTCAAAATCTTCTCATTGCGAATGGGCTCACCTACAGCAAAATATAGAAATCGTGACTATGCAGTCAGTGAATTTTCGCATGCACATCTCTATGGCAATGCTACAGGATATCAGCATGGGACATTTTCAGAAGTTTTGTGCTTATTTAGGACTTCCTTATATACACCACTAAAGATTCATACCTTTGATGGTGCAGGTCCCAAGTATTTGATTTTTCTGGTTTCACCCCTGTTGGTATGTTTTTAATCCTTAAAATTCAGTCTGGTATTAGGAGGTAGATATACTGTTTCCATTTGCATAGCATTCCTGTATCCTGAAACCTTGATAAGTTTCACTTTCTTGTTTACCAGAGTTCATCTTTGAGACAGGGTTTTCCATGCAGCGCAGGCTGGCTTTGAAGAAATGATCCTGTCTTGCCTCTTCAGTGGTGGGATTGTGTGTATAGATCAGCCGATCTGGCTGAGTTTATTTATTTATTCTAATTTTACATAGTTTTTACATCGTATACTCTGCATGCTAACATTGTAAAACTGTGCTTAGTCATTCTGCTTTGGGTCTTACTTCTTTGGATGCAGATTTAGGAAGTTCATTGGCAAGCTCTCTACGTCCCCTGTAGTTAACTACAAAGAGCTATAACCAGCAAGGACAGGGGTGATGTGCATAAGAAAGTATTCCCTGCCAAGTAGCACTGTGCATGCATGCAACCTTGACCAGTGTCTGGTGAGGGTACATTTCAAACAGTGTGATGTTTATAGCAAAGACAAACCACCTTCATGTGTGTTTGTTCTGCATTTTTATATCATACTGGCCTACTTTAAATGTCCTGAGTTGCAAAATATACACACTGTATTGAAATACTAGTTCTAGTAAAGCCACTTTACTGATGCCTGGACTTACTGTTTCAGTAATTTATCCCCACCAATGTGCCTATAAATTTAGGGGTATTGACTTTTTTCAAATCGAGATCCTTGGGACTAACTCTAAGTTAAGAAGGCAAATACAATAAGCAGTGTTTTATTTTCTCATGAAATAGGGAGAATCCTGGAAGATATTATTAAATACGTTTCTCTCGGGTGGGGGGGATTCTTTCCATGTCTTGGCATTTGTCTCTCTGCCGCTTCATTTTCTTTGACAGAGTTATATGTTCAAAACACAATTTGATACAGTGTCAATCAGATTGAAGTAGAAAGGTTCATGATTATTTTGCATTGCTAGTAAACCAGGCGAAGAAGATGGCATTCATATCCCTTTGCATTGCCAACTATTAGATTTATTGAAGGAAGATTAATCAGACAATTTTAAAATACTATCTTCCAAGTATACAGTGCCCTCAATTTGGCTTAAAGGCTTAGGCAGCTAAATTTTCTATATACATTTTCCAGAGAGAATTTTTGATAAGATTTAGAATAGCTGTCTTACTTGTGTTCAGGCCGAGGATATATGAATGCTTTGTTTCCTCTGATAGTACATTTTTCTCACTCCATAAAGATTCTTTCTGCTAATATCACAGAAAAATATGACCCTTCCATTATTTCCTGTTTAGTATATTAAAATGTAAATGGACTCATGTGGAATTGGAGAGAAAAAGAAAGTATCATTTAATCAAGTCTATGTTATTGCTGTTACTATTAGTTGACTTTCTATTGCTTAATCCAACCTGTACTTCATGTCTGAACAATTCAGACATATTTCTAAGTACACCCTAACAGTCCATTGCTAAGAGAGAGATTTCCCCATTGTATGGCACATAAACAGCAGGCCTCTTACAGAATGAAGATAATATATGGTAAGCTTCAATTTCCTGGCAACACTACTGCTTTAGTTAATTCATGTTTCAAAAGTGTAGGGTGCATGTGAATAACACCTAAGAACAGTTGCTAGTGTGTTTAAGAATCCTGAGGATCAGCCAGTAACATGCAGTTAAACTGTAAGATTCTCTGTCTCTTTAGAAAGGAAACAGACTGCCCCATTGCTTTCTTATTGAGAGGGTTCAGAATAGCACCAGAGAGCTGCAAACCACACTCCCTGGAGTAAAAGCCTTGCAGATTTTCAGTAAGTGTTGGCAGATAATTGTAGAGGTGCAGCATATTTCAGAGGGCTGGCGGCTTTTGTTCAGTGTGGGAAGTCTGTCTGTTGTTAAAATACACCAGGAACCAGCTCCTTCATCAACAACCTGCTCTACTAGAACCATTTACAACCTGTTCCTCTCTCATCTCTTCTTGTGTCCTCTCCTTTTCTCCTCAAGAGGCTATGGCCACCAGCCTGAGAGGACAAAAGGAGCAGAGACTAAGAACGGGGTTTTGACAGTCGTGGGTATGTACAGAATAATTTCTGGAGACAACTGCAGTGAAATGAGTATGTATTATCGTTCCAGGCATAGGGTATATAAGGGCTTTTCAGGGTTATGGGTAGAAAGGGATCATTGTCCATGACTTCCAGTGAGGAGGGAGGGCTGATTGGTTATAATACAACACCTAATAGCATGCAGGCAGAGAGCCAGAGTGGTATGTGTGTGCTGAGTTATGCAGCTTTTCAGAGACTCCGTACAAGGTCACTTCAGACAAAGCCAGGCAAAACCAGCCACTGGCATTCACGGACACTCTCCAGACAATCACAGGCAGACAGGGAAGCCCTGCTAACAAAGAGCATCCCAGTTATGGGGGAGTGCTACCATAATAACAAGGTTCCCTAAGATCTTCTATGTGCCAAGGATCTATCCATGTGGCACCATCTCTATTTCTTTATGAGTGAAAGGAAGAATACTGTCTTTTATGCATAGGGGTCCTTGGTTTAGTATATTTACCTTCCTTATTGACTTCCTCAGTTTGTTCTTTCTGAGTAGCCTTAGTTCCATACTCCAGTAACTTAGACTGAGTGACTTAAACAGAGTGATTTTTGCTGAAATGTAAGCACTGTAACAAAAAACTCTATTAAATTATGCCTATTTTACCTACAGTGTAACAGAATGGTTCTGTTATCCAACATTCATGTTTATTATAAAAATACAAGCATAAATTCTATATGATATTGATATCTCAAATCCAACTTGATGATTGACTTTTGACAAGTACAATACAGTATTCATAAACTGACCAATCCCTATACATAAAACATACTTTGACACATATTAGTATATTTCATATACTTTAGTTCTTTTCTCTGCAATTCACAAGTCAGATGGATGAAATGGGAGCACAGAGAGGTGACATTGCTGGGCAAACGTTGGTATTTAAATGTAGGGCATGTGACATCTGGAAGTAGGTTATACTATGACTTTCCATTTTAGATTGATTGCCATGGGAGACTATGTGGATCTTTTACACTGATATTATAATGGATTTATCATTCTACTTTAAATATGACACTACATTGTCCCCATGCCACAACTCTTGGGGTTTCTTGAAAGCCAGGTTCCCCTTCTGCCATGTCCCCCAACAACATCTTTTTAAAAAATCAAATTTGGAATTCCTAAGGGACCAATAAAAACTCACTGTTAGTAATATTTAGTCAATAACTGTCACAGAAATTAAAAGAGTAGCTTCTAAGATCAATATTGTCAAGAACACATAGACAAAGAGCTCTTAGCCAAAATTATCAATAAAAACACATGCAGTAGCTAGACTTCAAGCAAATCCATTTGGATATGCCAACCAGGCTCAGGCTGTGAGGAGAATATTTACAGAAACAAGAATGCCAAATATAAGTCTATACTAAGAAGGACCACCTTGAGAGGTCACGGTGCTGATCTAAATCTGTTCAAATTATACTCAGAAAAGGAATGTAAGCATTATTCTACTCCAGTACAAGGAAATTGCTTCTCATGGGACATGCGTTAACAAATCTGAAATAGCTACCCATGCGTATAACAAGGTTAAACAAATAAATAAATTGATGGCAGATGGTATAAAAGAGTGTCTCACTGGTAGAATGGAAGATTATAGAAAAGCAAAAAATAAAAAGAGTTAGAATAAAGCATGCAATATCAGATGAGACCGTGAGATATCAGCATGCATTTAACATAAACTAGTGAATTTATACAGAAATGTCTACATGTGGTTTTAAATACTTTAGCATTTTCATGTATAGGTATCTGTAGAAGTCAGGAGAGGGTTTCCAGTCCCTTGGAACTGAAAACGGAGTTGACTGTGAGACCATTATTATAGGGTGCTGGAAACAGATACCTCCTCCTCTGCAAGAGCAGCAAACTCTTAGCTACTAGACCCTATATGTGCATATATAATATGTACACACAAACACATACACACACACACACACACACACACACACACACACACATGTCCTAGTTATGTACAATAAAGGAGAATACACCAACGTTTCAAGCTCACCCAGGACTCAGATCAGATCAGATATGGTTTCTAATCTCTCTCTCTCTCTCTCTCTCTCTCTCTCTCTCTCTCACACACACACACACACACACACACACACACACACACAAACACAGGCACCCTTTTGAAGAGATAATCAACTAAGGATTTAGAGGTGGGGCTGAAGAGATGGCTCATAGATAAGAGCACTGGTTATTCATCCAAAGGACTTGGTTTTGATTCTCAGCACTCCGTGGTGGCTCACAACTGTAACTCCAGTCCCACCACAACATTCAACACTCTTTTCTCTTTTCTACAGGCATCAGGCACACCGATGGTAAACAGACATATGTTCAGACAAAACACAAAATACCTATAAAATAAAACAAAAATATATCTTTAAATACTTTTTAAAAAGAGTTAAATGGAATAAACAGTAAATATAAACAGTGAGCCTGGAGTAGGGGGGGGGTGCTGTAGTCTGCAAAATTAAAAAAAAAAAAAAAAAACTCCTCAAAACTACATAATAAAGTCAAGCAAAAGACACCTACTGGCCAAAGCCAAAACAATTTGAACAACCAGCCGGACAATTTAGTACGGGAATATGATCCAAGAAATAAAATAATTGATCATACTGATACAAATGAAGTATCGATGAAGATAAATGTGGAGAAAATAAAACTCTTCATCCATAATAATTGCAAACCATGTGGATATCTTCTTTGCCCTTAGCAAAGGACAATGTGATGTTCCTCTCCCTGGTGTAGCAAGCAATTAGTGACCTAGTTCCAAAGGTTACAATGTAAGAAAGGTTACACAGGTAAATCCATAGTAGAGAGGTTTGGTAAACACAGCCTCTCCCTTACCCGTGGGGTCAATGCTAACCCAGTGTGTAATAAACTCTGAGGATGTCTTCTACCAGTTGCAGTGTTGAATGGCCATATATTAGCTAAGCCCAAATTTAAGGATGTTCTATAAAACACCTAACTGCTACTCCTAAAAACTGTCAAGGTCATTATACAAAAGATCGGTTGAAAACTGTCACAAACAAAGGCAATTCAAAAAGGCAGGGGAAAAGGATTGAATATAATATTCTGAATAAAATCCTGAGTTGGAAAATAAGAGAAAGGAAAAGTCGACAAAATCTAAGAGGGCTGGAAGTTTAACTAATAATAACATAGCAATGTTGATTCTATTTAAACTGTGGCAAATGTCAGGCTTCAATATAAGACACCAACAACAGGAAAAGATGAGAGCCAGCTCCTTGAGACCGTCACACTTTCTCTACAGCTTTTCTTTAAAAGGATTTTTTTTTAACTGCCAGTTTTCTTGAGTGTCTAAGAATTAATATCACATCTCGGTCCAGCATCAGAGGTAGCATCCTCAAATGATCTGTGGCAGGAACTTGAGTGGTCTAAAATATTATCAAATTCATCTCACAGGGACTGAGGGAATGGATGGCATTGACAGACCCAGCCCCTTCTTCCTCAGTTCCTTTCCCATCTCCCATTTCAACCTTTCTTTCTAGCCCATCTCTGTTTCTGTGTGACTCCTGCTAAAATCACAGAACCACTCTCTACCAGGAACCTCCAGTGTCTACAGTAGGTGGAGACTCCAGTACACTGACCTTCATTGTCTGCCCTGTCCTCTATTCCAGTCTCATCTGATGCCTTAATCTTACTCTGGAGGAAACCTGTGTGTAGTAGTCCGTCCTCCCCACCCACTTCCACTCCCTAGGGACTTAGCCTCTTTGGTGCAGAACCAGAGCCTCTCTAATTCTCCTCTTCTGCCCCTGACATCCTTTCCTTCTAACTTATATTCATTCCTTTGTGATACCAAGTGAATGATTTCAACATTTTCTACTAGGGACACTGCAGCCACCACACTTGGCAAGGACCCAGAGTGTGCAACAGCAACCAAAGAAGAAAAAAATCCACTCAATCAAGATGAGACCAGATACCTACGTCAAGAAACACTTCAAACATTTGTCTGGATCCAACTGCAAAAGCAGGAACATGAACAACCAAGACAACAGGCCTCCTCTGGAAGTCAGCAATTCTATTGCCATAAGCAATATTTGGGAAAAGCAGTGTAGCTGAAGCATGAAACAGGGAATGGGTGATTATTATTTCCCCAGGATTAATGATGAAAATTAAAGGCCATATGGTTCAAATAGTTTTCCAGGGTTGCACAGCTAGGTAACAGTGGTTGCTACATTACTATCCAGTTTATCTGACTTCAGGTTGGTGCATCCTAAGTACCATGGTGCTCTATCCCTTGCCTGGCTGCAGCCTCAGAGTACCATTATACTTCGCAATATGTAGAAAGACAAGACATCTGTTACCATATTGATAAATGAGTGGTTCATGTACAAATGAAATTTGTCCTATATTTTAGACCATATGAAACTTAAAGAGTCCATCTATATATTTCGTCCCAAGATAGTTGTGATTTGATTCGCATAAATGATATAACTGTTGAAATAGGATTGTTTTTATGACTCTTGCAAATGGATACTCCATTTATTACTATGTAAAGTTAAGGTTAACTACAGAACAAAAATAATTTGAAAAGAAACATGAAGAATCAGTATTCTTGACTCTTTAACCTTTGGAGTAACCTAGCCACAAGATGCTGATCAACTCCTTTCCCAAGGCTTGGTGCTAATTCCCGGACTCTTACATGAGCATTCATTTTTAACACAGTTTTCCATGTGCTGGAAAAACTCAAAGACAATCCCTTCCTAGGAACATATACCCACAGGAGGATAACTTAAAAATCAAATTGATTAGGTGTTCTTTAGGTATTTATCCAATCAGGCTGCTGATACTTAGGGGCCAGATGGAAAGAGAAGCCTTTGAAGAGGTTCCAGGGCATCACAAAGAGCTTCACAAGCATTTGTTCACACTTCATAACCAGAAGGAAAAGAGCTATCTACAAATAGACCTTGCTCAAAATGACCAAAACCTCATCAGAAGGTGTTGATTTGGCATCTAAAATTAAGAATCTGTGGGCCAATATTTCTACCAATTGTGGCCCTGTGGTCCCCCTCTTCTTTCCCACTTTCTTACTTTCTAGTGCTTTGTGGTAATGCTCACTTAGGAGATTCCATGTGTTCATCCATTTAGGACGATGTCTCTATCAGGATTCAGTCCTACGAAAGTAGTCATGAGCATGTGCTCATTATAACATCTCAAACTTCACCATGTCAGCTTCTATATAATCTCAGCGATGGATATGAGAGAAATCCACAAATGTGGTCAAGGGCTACTTCATTAACATGCATCCCCTCCTCACTCTGTTCAGGGCAGACTTGTTCTAACATAATAAGAAAGCCATCTTCAATTATGGTGGATGGTTTAAATTAAACAGCAGTTCTTTCCCTATGGCTGCCAGTGTACCCAATTGAATCTCCAAAGCAGATTAAAAAAAAAAAAAAAAAAAAACTCTAACAAACATGGAGAGGAAAAAAAAATGATCAGTAAAGAAAGCTGATTAAATTTCAAAACTAGGAAACCAAGGTCTGTGTTTACAACCCTAGTGAGACATAAGAAACAGCAGAGAGCAGTAGCATATAATGTTGTAAATGGGCACAGTGGGCTGTGTATAATGATGGAACTCTCTTGGCATGCATGTGCTCTTACATGTGAAATGCATGTATGCATGTGTTCTTACATGTGACATGCATGTGCAGGTACTCAAGGCTATTCACTGTTTGGGGATCTTCTGCTTTGCAGCCTCCTTCACTGAACTTACGGAGGAAGGGGAAACCTCATTAGCAAGGGCACTCTAAGCTGTCTAATCACTGTGGCTGAGCTTAGAGAAAAGGCTCTGGTCCCAGACTCCTGATTACTTACATAACTGCAAACAACACAGTAGGAGTAAAGATGACTTGCATCCTCAACTGTCAACCCCAAGGACTTTACAGAATTAATTTGCACCAAACATGTGTACTCACTCTGTCCTCAGGAATATTTTGAAAGAGAACACAGAGAAAAGGGTGGTCAATACAGACAGTGCCATGCTGATCAGCAGTGACAGACTTTACTAGTGGCGAGGTCAATAGAAAACCCATTAAAAGTTGTTTCTCGGAGGCCAACCCTGGAATTAATTTTCCAGCTTTGCCCTGAAAGCTCATAGAATTGTAATGTAAAAGCTGCAAGATTTCCTCTGATCTCACCTATAAGAAAATTGCAATAACCAGACATACTTGCAAATGCTCATGAGAGTTGGGGCACCATGCAAGAGGAAAGGCCTAGCCTATATACAAATGGTAATGTGTTTTTCTTCTGTCCTGGATTCTTGTAGTCTGGTACTATCCTGGTGCCAGGAATAGAAACTCAGTATAGCTTGAATATAAAGGGAAAGGATATTCTGTGGGTCATTTTGAGGCTAGAAATCCACTAGAACTCTTTCCCCTAACCCCAGTGACGACAGCAAAGCCCACCATTGTAGGTCCATAGTGGATGCTGCCTGCTGTGTGTAGCGTGCGCAGTTGTAAAAGTTACTCAGACAATTGCCTCATGTTTTATCTCAATTGTTCTTCTACAGCATGACTGACAGCTCAGGAAGAAAATGATGATCTAACTGAACATGGTTATTACTGATGGTGACTACAATACATTTCATAACATTCTAATAAAACTTAATATGATTACTATAAGCTATCATTTGAGATTGCTTAATAAAACTTTAATATAAAATGAAGTGTCTATTTAATGTATTAGTCAAATTAGGAGCTCTTCGTGTCTGTAGAGATGAAATAAAGAACTGTATAAAAATGTGGGGAAAGTAGAAAGGGTAACTTTAAGCAATTCTTTCCATCTAAAGAGTGAGAATATTCCTCAAATCCCATAAAGGCAGAAGCAGGCTTACATTCCACTTTAATCTCATGGACTGAGGATGGTTGGAAGAGAATTGTCCAAGGCTCACCCATAGTCATGTCCCTGATGGAATGAACATGTCAGTGTGTGAAGTAGTAGGAATTTCTAATAGCTTTTAGAATGAAATTAAGATGACAATGTCAGATCATTCATTGAAGTTATTCAACAGAAAAGAAAGGAATTTAGTACTACAGCAACTGCATTGTCATTTTGAAAACTGTCCTTCATTCAGTGAGCCACTAAACACATCACGCATGTCTGATTTAGTGCTATGTGTACATAAAAAAGGATGACATAGTAGAGGTCCAGCTCTAAGAAGAGCCAATCACTTTGGCTCCTTTGTGGACTACAAAAAGTCTCCTGGAGGGTGTAAGACCTGACACTGCTATTAAGCATGAGTAATAAAGAGATCGAAGACCGGAGACAGAAGTAAAAGCTCCTTGGCAGTAAAATGTAGACAAACCCAAAACCACAGGAACTGTGAATGAAGCACGGAGGTTTCAAGTTATAGTGAGCAGAGTTAGTAGAGCTGACAGTAACAGCAGTCGTTATTTATCGAACTTTGCATGGTGGGTCAGAGCCTTAGGGCTTAAACAGTAGGTGAAAGAGAATCCCTGTCATTTCATGAAGCACAGAGCACTCAGGACATTTCATGACAGTCACTTGTCTTTAGACCCTGACTCCTGAATGGGCTGCTGTGAATGTACCAGCTATACCTACAGCCACCATACTTCATGTCTTAGGTACCCACTGGGATCCAAGGAAGGCGCTAAGTTATGAAGGTGGAGCTCACATTCTGTCAGAGATTAGGCTCAAGCACATTCAAAATTCAAACAGGATGGGCCAGCCTACTATTGTTAGAAATTTAAGAATTTGGCAATCTCTAGATGGTCCATCCTTTTGTCTCAGCTCCAAACTTTGTCTCTGTAACTTCTTCCATGGGTGTTTTGTTCCCAATCCTAAGAAGGGGCAAAGTGTCCACACTTTGGTCTTCGTTCTTCTTGAGCATATCCAGGGATCCATTCCATAATCAGCCTCCTAATGCTGACACCATTGCATACACTAGCAAGATTTTGCTGAAAGGACCCTGATATAGCTGTCTCTTGTGAGACTATGCCGGGGCCTAGCAAACAGAAGTGGATGCTCACAGTCAGCTATTGGATGGATCACAGGGCTCCCAATGGAGGAGCTAGAGAAAGTACCCAAGGAGCTAAAGGGGTCTGCAACCCTATAGGTGGAACAACATCATGAACTAACCAGTACCCCGGAGCTCTTGACTCTAGCTGCATATGTATCAAAAGATGGCCTAGTTGGCCATCACTGGAAAGAGAGGCCCATTGGACTTGCAAACTTTATATGCCCCAGTACAGGGGAACGCCAGGGCCAAAAAGTGGGAGTGGGTGGGTAGGGGAGTGGGGGGGGTATGGGTGACTTTTGGGATAGCATTGGAAATGTTAATGAGGAAAATACCTAATTTAAAAAAAAAAGAAATTTAAGGATTACAGTCTTTTGTGGTTGGCAAGGAAGGAATGGCAGTGAAGGTGGCTCTAGCTGAGACAAAAGGAGCATGTAGCAGCGAGTGGAATTCTGTCTGTAGTCAGGAAGCAGAGAGAGAGATGAATGCTGGTGTTTCTGTTTTCTACCCTTTTTTTTTTTTTTTTTTTTTTTTTTTTACTTAGCCTGTGGTGCTGATTCAAGATGCTTCTTCTCTTCTCCTTCTGGAAATGCCCTCACCAGCACATTTAGAGATGTGTCTCTTAAGTTTAAAGGTGTGTCCAGTCAAGTTAGCAATGGAAAATAGCCATCATAGCCTCATAAGCATCCATTAGATTGAAACTTCGTAGACATGAGTATCATCAACCTTAATCCTTCATTCCCATGCCTGCCCAGTCTCAGATTTAGGACACTTCATATTTAGATTAGATTAGACTGCCATTGAAAACCAGCATACTAGAAACAACACAAAATTGTTCTTTCTTGCCGGGGAATGGTGGTGCATGCCTTTAATCCCAGCACTTGGGAGGCAGAGGCAGGTGGATTTCTGAGTTCGAGGCCAGCCTGGTCTACAAAGTGAGTTCCAGGACAGCCAGGGCTATACAGAGAAACCCTGTCTTGAAAAAAAATTGTTCATTCTTCATAATTTATAAAATATTGTACTGTTAGACATTAGGGATATAGGAAATTAATATTTTCCAGTTTGTACATGAGTATTTATGTCAGACATAGCTATCATTTTTTTTTATGGTTTTAGAGCTTTATTGTAGAAAGGCAAGGAGAAAGGAAAGAAGGTAGAAAGAGAGCGGGAGAGGCTGGCCAGGGCAACGTGGAGAAAGGGGGAAAAGAGAGAGAGAGAAGGAAGGCTAGAGAGTAAGAGAGGTAAAAGCTTAGAGAGCATAGCTATCATTTCTTTGGCTCAATTCATTGAAGTAAAGCTGTTCAATTAAAATGGTCCTTTAAAGCAATGGTTCCCAACCTCCCTAATGCTACAACCATTTAATACAGTTCTTTATGTTGTGGTTGGCCCTCCCCCAACAATAAAATTACATTCTTTGCTACGTCCTAACTGTAATTTTGCTATGACTACAAGTAATAATGTAAATACTTATATTTCTGATGGTCTTAGGTGAACTCTGTGAAAGGGTCATTGGACCACCCAAAGGGGTTGCTATCTACAGATTGAAAATGACTGCTTTAGTGTCAGAGCATATGAAAGATTTCTTCCAGGAATACAATCTCAGTCTTTCTCTCATCAAGCGAACATCTGAACTCTCATTTTATCACATCTTAGCCAATACCAGATACTATAATTTTGCATACTGTAGGCCAATATGATACATGGACAATTATTAGTGGGTTTTGCCTTTTCTTATTATTAGAAGGAATAACCTCTTTTCCTTTCTAGTATATTTACACTCTTGACTGTTCCCTTGCTGTTTTGAAATTAATAGTGATAATACTTAATGTAGTAGAATATTTTAAGTAGGTCTTTCCTTTTTGTATTTGTGTTAATCCTACTGTAAATAAACACAAAATGTTGCTGATTTTTCAAAGCACATCATTACGTTCTCTCTCCCCAACAGGAACTTCTTGGCAGGAAGCAGCTGGAGTAGTGCATCTGGATTTCTGCCATAGCACACAGACCTAAGTTCCATGAGAAAACAAAGCCATGTGCAGGCAGCAATCCCAGGAACTAGAAAGTTGGCTTCATATTTTTGCCCATTTCCATGATTTACTTGGGGTCTCTGTTTACTTTTCCAGTGAATATTTGACTAATATCTCCCCCAAGTAAAACCTTTTTATTGAAGAAATAATGTTATTAGTTTGGCAAACATGCAATAACATTTTATAGCCTCTTTTAATTTTACAATCTTCTTTTCTTTCTTCCTTTTTTAAATTAAAGGTGGGAACATAGTAGAGTCATCTAGCTGCAGAAAACTAAAACATCCCTAGTATCATATATCCATCACCAGGCAAACACGGGACATTACAGACTGGATAAGGATGGAGAGTGATCTCTTGTGTTTGGCTGCACAAATCTAATCAAATGTAGAACCCCCGAGCCCAGAGACTATTGTTCAGGCTACCCTGATGTACACCTTATAGGGTGTGTTCTCAGAAAATGCAACGACAGCAGAACATTTAGAATTGTGATCCAGAAGTACCTTCTCAAACTCAAATAAGCTGAACAGAAAATAAAGAGAAGGTCTGGGCTAAGATCTGAGAAACTTGAAGGAAAGAAAGAGTCATGCAGACACCCATGTCTGAGGGTGACCAGAGTAGTCGCTCTTCCTACTGGGCAGGTTCTAGAGCAAGAATTCTCACTATACTAATAGTAAAGTATTTTTAAACCCAGATTTATAAGAAATTGGGGTCCTATAGAAGTTATTAAGAAGGACCTCAAGCATAGAAAAAGTATAGAGACATATTTAGACTGGGTTAGTGTGACACTGTGTTTTAGAATCAAAGATTGACCATGCCCAGGGAAAGGGAAAAGACAGAAGGACAAGAGTAAAATGTTCCAAAGATGTTGGCTCATGGTTTTAGAGATATAGTGGGTATGATTGGACAGGTGTTCTCATCATCTTTACCAGCTATTTCCTAGGTGGCAGGGTATTGTTGTTATTAAGCAACAGAGGTCACTTCCTGTCTCCCAGATCATGTCTCATACAATAAAACATAAGCCTTTTTCCAGATGAGAAATCGATTATTTTACTCCCTGGTTCTATTCTGCCCCACCTCTTCCTTCTTGAGATCAACTTCAATAACTCAGTAAGCAAAGGAATCAGCTTCTTGCATTTTCTTAACAGCACAACCTGAGAATGGTGTAGAATTGGTCCACAGGGCTAATGTTCTAACACTTTCACCGATTTTTCAACTTCATGTCAGAAATTCTCATTCCTGGGCACCATAAGAGAATCCCCTTTTTAAACAAAAGGATTTACTACTGTTATACTGTAGAGGGCATTGGGAGTCTCACATACTTCAAAGATTAAGGTTCATGTTCTTGATGTTGGGAGATGAAGTAAGAAGAATTTGTTGGCAGAAGTTATCTGGGCAGGCACATGAAAACAGAGGGACATGGGAGTTGGAACTGACTGTTGACTCCAAACTTGATATTGAATATGTAGCTAGCACAATGGAGTACTAATAAATGGTATCTGGGTAGTGAATGCTACTTTTCCAGGGAAAAATTCAAAGCACAACAACACATTATGTGGCCTTCGTTAGCTTGTGGCATCTCATTGACATGTTGGGCCCCTACTACTCAAGTGGGCATAGTAAGTCTTCCACTTAGCAATTCATATGGCTATTACTGGAGACAAAAAAAAAAAGAGCCAGAAGCATCAAACCAAGCGGAAGAAAGAGCCTTGCCGAAGCAGGAGTTGTAATACTGTTAAGATCGTCCTGGCTGAGTTTCAAAACCACAGCCAAGTCTTGAAGTCTTCCAATATTCATGAAGTTATAATGAAGTTCAAGAGGCCACAGATTTCATTTGCAAAATGTCAGTCAATGAGAGAGATCTTGTATTCCACTTTTAAATTATTCCTAACTGAAGGGAGATTAGAATCTATAAGTCCACTCACTGCCATCTATGGGAATCATATTTAACAATGAGACAGCAAAAAAGAAAAAAAAGAATACTAGATAATTTTTCCTCATTACATTTTAGCTGGATTCAAATAGGGGAAATATTCAAATGAAGAGAAATTATTTAGATGGGCTAGCATGAGAATAAGATCTGTCCATACATCACCAGAAACACAGAAAAGTCCTGAACAAGGAGAAAATGGAGTTGTCAAGGCAGAAGCCTCAAGCTTACGGTGATTTATTAGTAGAAAATAAGGAATCAAGACACGCTAACAGCAACCTGTGAGGATGTAGATAATGATGTATCAGGAGCTTTCCACCCTATATATCAACCCCACACAGTGCACCTGCTGCCTTTCATGACTCCATATTTCACCAGAAAGCGAGCTGTTAAGAATTTCATATGGAGACAGGATTTTGATTAGTGTATCTATATTGACTACTATAGTGTACCTATGTTGACTTTTGCAACTGTATGTCAGTTACAAATTCTGCCCTCAGTTTTCCCACACATAACAGTGAGGATAATAGATTCAGTTTTCTAGACACTGCATGTGATGGTTTGTATATTCTTGGACCAGAGAGTGGCACCATTTGGAGGTGTAGCCTTGTTGGACTAGGTGTGTCACTGTGGGTGTGGGCATAAGATCCTCACCCTAGTTGCCTGGAAGTCAGTCTTCCACTAGCAGCCTTTGGATGAAGATGTAGAACTCTCAGCTCTGCCTGTGCCATGCCTGCCGGGATCCTGCCGTGCTCTCACCTTGATGATAATGGTCTTAACCTCTGACTGAACCTGTAAGCCAGCCCCAATTAAATGTTGTTTTTATAAGACTTGCTTTGGTCATGGTGTCTGTTCACAGCAGTAAAACCCTAACTAAGACACTGCATGACTCAGTTTACCTGGTGTGTCTGTGTTATACAGCCATTTGCACATGATATGCCTTCTTAGGTCCAGGATCTTTACTTTATAAAATGAGAATGCATACTTAACGCAAGGCTCCAACTTTCCCAGTTTGAATTCTATATTCAGACTGTGAAGTCAGAGGCTACCCACCAATTGTTAAGGGAGACATTGAGTTCCCCCATGCCAAGGCCCTGCTGACTGGGAAAGATGAGCTGAGTGTTCCACTCTTCCTGGCCACTGGTATTCACCTTCTTTCTTCACACCTTATGATAGGACTGATAATTAAGTTCAGAACTAACTACTTTCCACCTCTTTGCCACTGTTGATTTTCTCACAGAAATCCTAATTAACAACAAATGGCTGAAGGCAAAAGAAGAAGGAAAAATCAGCCTGAAGAAGAAAGATGTTACAGTAATCATGTCTGACTTACTTCTCAATTTATCTGTTTCGATTTAAGGGAATTTGAATCTGAACAAAAAGAGAAAAGAAACTAAAGCCTTTTTCTGAGCTGGGTAAAGGAAAATAGGTTACTATGGATAAAATGGACAAAATTGCTGCCTGCAGAATTTAACCTCTTTCCTGTCCTGGAAGAGACCTGTTGCATATCAGGGTCCATCCTCCCTCCAAATGAAGAAGAGTTAGCCCCCTATCAAGAACAACAGAACCTCTGAGTCAGGAATAATCTTTTTCCAGGGACACAAAGGCTTGCCTGCTAGATCATAACAGACAATTCCGCATCTACAGGTTTTAATGTAAGTACCAGAAAATGCAGACAAATCTACTTAAGTACTTTCCAGTTTAATTTTAGTTTTTATTCATATGTGTGTAGTATGAGTGTGCATATGAATGTTAGCATCTGTATGTACACACAAATGTATATGTGTGCATGCCTGAGGAGGTGACATCACTATCTTTTTTAAATGTCTCTCCAATTGTGTGTGTGTGTGTGTGTGTGTGTGTGTGTGTGTGTGTGTGTGTGTGTGTGTGCATGTATATGCATGTCAATGCAGGGTCTCTCACTGGACCTGAACCTCAAAGATTCTGGTTGCTTTAGCTAGCAAGTCTGCTCATGTATCCTTAGATGACCACCACACCTTTCTAGGTTTATTGAATTATGGGGATTTGAATGCCATATGTTATACTTGTACAAGCACTTTATTCACTAAGCCATCTCGTCAACCATTCAAATCTGTTTGAAATTCATTTCTTGACCATTGCCCCAAATAATATGTAAAGATGAGAGAAAATAAAGTGTTATTAATAACCAATCTCCACATGACGGATACTCATGTAGGGACAAAATCCCCAAACCAAGCACCTATACAAAACACATCATTTCAGTGTCATTTAAGTACCAAGAAGAGCCTCTATGAAAGATTACACTCCAGCCTTGTCAGATGAAAACAGCCACCTAGGCCATTTCTTTGGAGAAGGAAAGCTCCTCTTAGAGAAGCAGTATGCTCTGGGAATGAGTGAGGAATCATGAAAAGCTTTTAAAACGTATTTTAACGTTTTAATCTATTTTAAGATAAAATAGATGCCTCTCAATCGATGCCTATAAAGGAACCCCTGGAATCTTGAGAGTTATGTGACACAGTCAAGGATTTTACAGGGATAAAGATAAGTCTCTATAATTGGGGTGGTTATAGTAGATAACCAATGCAAAATGGTCCAATTTATACCTCAGGAGACAACCGAACAGGGAAGGCATGTCTGCTTGTAGTTGGAGAGGATTAGTCAAAGAAACCCTAAGAGATGTGACATTGCCCCAAATAATATGTAAAGAGGGGTTGAGGGGGGCATGATCCAATTTATTACAATGCCATGTGGAAAATATGAAAAAGAGCATGTTGGGCGACATTTAGGAACAATTACAGGCTGATAGGTGGCAACAAAAGAGAGATGTCTGAACCATAAGGTCTTGGTACAGGATTCAGTGAACAACCTAAATGAGCTGGGAACAGGTTCCTCGCCAGACTAAGATGTTAAATAAGCTTCAGTTCTCTCAGGCTGGGCTGCACCCCATGACCCATAAAGCCATTACATAACAAAGGGTGTTATTTTGAGCTTTTAAACTTTGCCAAAATGTGCAAAGACAGTGGTAGAAAACTAACACATCTCTCACTAGCTAATCTGCATGGGGCATGAAATTTTTAGACCTCCCCAGAAGGGAGATAAGAGGCTATTTTTATGGTTTCTCATAATCTACAAGCCATTTTCCCCAACTAGCCAGCTGACCTTAAGGCCATCCTTCAAGGGCAATTTTCACCAGACTATTATTTTTCCAAACTCTACGTTATAAAAGGAAACAAATAGTCCATTGAGTAACAGCAGAATAACCATGCTCTCTGTACACTTAGGTAAGAGAAGAGATACAGGGATAACAAAGAAGGAATGGCATTTTATTGTTTGTTTGCTGAGGTAGTCTCTCCATGAAGCTCTGGCTGACTTGGAACTCGATACATAGACTAGGTCTCCAACTGATAGAGATGTGCTTGCCTCTACCTCCCAAGTACTGGAATTAAAGGTATGTGCTACCAAAATGGCCCATCCCGGGAAATACCATTTTAAATCGCAAGATAAAGTTAAGGTTTTCTGTTGTGTTACCAGACCAAAAGTACTGCTATAATGTAGACTTCCTGATGCCTAGACTAAAAGGTATAAGAAGTAACAACAAATTTACTGAGAGAAGTGTAGGGAAGTGTAGGGAAATCATCAATTTCTATGGTTGTAGTATTAGTAAAAAATAAACTACTGAAAATGAAATTTTCAGTAATTTAAAAAATAAATCAGTTATTTGGGGAACTTCCTCTCTTTTTTTGAGTTACTGTACAAGGTAAATCAAATGACAGTTAACAGCATCCATCCAGGTATCCAGTGTGCCAGGCATGATATCTCGTTTCTTCTGGCTTAGAAATCTGATGGGATGCCTAGGGCTCCTCCAGCTGCTTGCCACTGACTACTATGTTGGCATGCTCCTAGCTTGTTTCTGCCTGCTTTGGTCAACTGAAGTTATAGTAGATTTACGTATATACAGATTCTCCTCTTAGAGCTAACAGAAATCCTTAGCCCTAGCATGTTAGGGCAGTTCTTAAGACCTCCAAAGAAATCTGAAAAACAGTGAGAAGTCATAAAAAGATAGGCTTAAGAACTTCCCACTGGTCACCTTGAGTGGCTTACCAATTTACTCCTGTTTTGGACCACTGCACCAATGCACCAGGATCATGCCATTGCTATCCCAGCATCTTCATTTAACAGGACTACACTTCCATTAAGAAGAAAGGGCATCACAGGGTCCTAACTACATGAGATTCCCAAACCCCACAAAATATGTGAGCTCATTCCTCAAAGCCCTGAACTCAACTCTGAAGTTTATAGTGACACTGAGCCTATGTGATCTGTTCATGGGATTTTGAGGCGGTTAACTTGGGCCAGAGATGCCAAGAAACATTCAATGTCACATTTTATCCATACTTTGAGTTCCTTATAACACACATATCCCTTGTTGTTTTACCTGAAAAGGATAGGATAAAAACTGTATCACACATTCATAGCCTTTAATATTCTCAACCTTCCTAATGCTGCAATGATTCCTAATGTTTCTCATATTGTGGTCACCCACAACCATAGCATTTTTGTTGCTACTGTTATGAATAATAATGTCACTATCTGTGTTTTCCAATTGTTTTAGATAACCCCATGAAAGGGTTATTAGACTCCCAAAGGTTTTGCAACCCTAACATTAAGGACCCCTGCAAGTTTAAGCAAATTAGAGTCTAAGAGAGAAGTCTGTCCGTGGCTAAAGGTATTTAGGTTTTCCTTAGGGAAAGCTCAAAGAGACTGGAGGTCACAGGGATGAAACAGATGGTAACAAGTGGCCCAAATGTGAAGAGGAAGGTGGAGTTGGTACAACTCACCCAGTGACATAGCATTTACTTTTGGGGGACAGGTCAAAGCGCCTCACACTTTCACTCCCCTTGCCCTATCAGAGTCAAGAATAGATAGGTCCAGAGTGGTAGCCTTTCCAAGGTATGGACTACTTTTTCCTCAGGTAAATAAAGTCTTGAATGAAGTCTGGAATAGATTCCATGTCTTCTCTGAACCACTATCATTCCTTGAACTAAATCTGAGTTTCTTTCATTGCTATGATATGATAAGGAAAAAAAAAACCTACAGGGGGGAATGATAGACAAAGTTATCAAGCAACTTATGCCCCACATCATCAGAATGTGTGTTCATGTTTTCCTTTGCACATCTCTTCTGTAGAGAGGAGCATGCCCCTCTCATGCCCCATGGAAGAAACAATAGCTTATTATACTTTGTTTTATCAATCATCATGGGTAGAACTTGGGACATCACCATCCAGACAATCTTGCTGTGTCAAGAGTCTCTTCTTATGTGTTCTTCTGAGAAGATGGAAAGAATACACTCTAGATTTTCCCAAAGACTTTAAGCTTAAAAAAAAAAATTCAGCAGTGAAAACTTGAGAACTCAGCATACAATTAGCCGACTGCTTAGATTTAGCATAACTGGAAAGTAATGGTATATTGTTGACAAATCCTTCTGATACTGGGAATTCTCAACCTCTTGTTCATTCCATCCATCAGATAATATAAGGGAGCCTGATCAAGGAAAAAAAATTCCTCTTGGCTTTTGGTAGAGAATTCTTAAATACTTTTCTATACATGACTCTGCTGGTTAAAACTTTAGTTAATCTCAAAATCCTGGGAAAAAAGTAACCATGTATTCCAAATATGTAAGGCTCACTATCTTTGGAATAAAGAGCTGTGGCATTAATCCTGGTAACAGCTGGATTAACTGCAGTATTTCTTTGTAACACTAGTTACTCCTCTCCTGAGGGAAGCTCTCTACTTGCTTGACCATAGGCTTTGCATTGGTTGTTTAAGTTTTATTGGAAGTGACAGGATTTATCATAATTGGCCATGTGTATTTCCCTCACCACACCTGTTAAGATTCCAGAGAGAAGCTTTCTATGTTTGGCACACAGAACCCAAAGGACACTTTTTAACCAACATGTAATATATACACAGCCTAGGTAAAACACATTACTTATTAGTCTGAGACACAAAAAGTCATCTATTATCATAGTATGTACTATATGAGCATACTAGATTAATTCAGGAATTGGTATTAAAGGTGGAGGGATATTATAATGATGCAATCAACCCTTAGACATAAAATATGAGACATATGTAAACCAGTAGCAAAGAAAGAACTGCGATTGGGGTTTGAAAGGACTCTAACTTGCTATTATGTAATAATAATAAAATGCTCTGCAACACTGTCACCTGTTCCAACTTGACAGCAGACACTTTGTCAAACGAGCTTTCAGATTTAGGCAAGGAAGGAAGAAGGTTAAATATGCAGAGATGAAGATGAAATTGATTCTCATTTCTATCTGAAAAAGATCACACCAAAAAGCTTTTGTGCTACAAACAAAAATCCAAACCAAAATGAAAAAAGTTAATAAGCGTTCAGATCTATGGCTAGAACTTACAAAACACATTCTTTTGTTACAATACAGGAAATAATTAATTTGGAACCCATAAATCTTTGAGGTGAAAGAAGTGGGTAAGGAGAAAGGGAGCCTGTGACATCTATTAGAAACTAGGCTCAATGCAACTAAAATTGAGGCTTCAAGAAGGGGAATGTCTACAAGGAACCTTAGGGCATAACTATTGTCATGTGTTGTGACTGATAAACTAGTTATAAAGAAACTACATAATGTGACAGTTTTAGTTCAAAAATTAGGAACCAAAAATCTAACAGTCTAAAATAAAACTGACAGTGACAACTGAAGGTTTAAAATTCTTCAAGGTTCCCTAACTGCCTGAGAAAAGTAAGAAAGCCACACCAGAGAAATAGTCTCTAATAGGGGTTGAAGGGGATGATGGGAAATAAGGAGTCCCACTGAAATTAAATTCAGGGCCCACATGTCTTCAATTGCTGATATCGTTTAACATACATTGAAAATGACTATTTTATTTTTTCATGACAGGGTTCATCTCAATAGCCCTGGCTGTTCTGAAACTCTCTCTGTAGACCAGGCTGGGATTAAATACACTGCCACTCTTCAGTGAAAATGACTTTTAAAGCTTCATCTCTAAGTCATATACCACACTCTCATCTTCTGCCAACAAAGGAAAGTTTATTCCTCAAGAGAAACTTTAAAAAAATAAAAATAAAAAGAATTAAAAGTAGCCAATAGAAATGAACTGGCAGGAAAAGTGTGGATTAGTGGAACAGTATTCGCTTAAGGTGCATAAGACTTTGAGTTTAAGCCCTAGCAGCAAAAACAAACAAACAGCCAGTTTAGAGAGTCTAATCCTGGTTCTGTCTAGACATTCTGTCTAGACATCTCAGATAAAACGAAAGTCCCACAAAGACAGTCACATCCTCATCCCTGAATGTTTAGAAAAATTAGATTGTACAGTAAACGGGGCTTTGGAATAACACCATTAACCTCCTGGTAGGGGTTGGGGGGGAGTCTCAGGTGGTCTCGATTAGCTGTGTCTCTCCACGTGGATTTTCACAATAGAGAGCCATCGCAGCAAACGGTCAAAGGAAGACATGGTGAGGAAGAAAGTCAGATGGCTGTGGTGCTCCTTCCTTTACCTGTGAAACAGAACCATGAGCCCAGAAAGGCTGGAGTCTTCCTACCTACGTATTTGATCAAGAACGTGGGTCCACTGACATCTTCCTTTTATGCCAATTAGCATTCCAGTCTACAGACATTTAATGAAACATATCTTCATTGCTTAAATCACTGAGTTTGTAGTGAAGTTTTTAATATTATTACTAAATATTACTAAATTACTAAATAACTAATAACTACCATCTCTACTAATTGCCCAGTGTAGACATAAAGAATCATGGTTTTTGGCCATGACTTACTAGCTAGGGAATGCCAGTCTGTCTATGCAGAACAAGCCTACCAGTAAAGGAGCACAACCAACACAAGAGGCTACCTCAGGGTCCAGAAGGTTGGAGTGCTTGTGAGCTAACAAAGAACCAAGACATTCGCAAAACATTCAACTAGGATGGTGACAGAAATGGCCAAATTTTCAGTTATTTTAAAAAGTGCTAAGTAGCGGGGCGGTGGTAGCACACGCCTTCATTCCCAGCACTTGGAGGAAGAGGCAGGTGGATTTCTGAGTCCAAGGCCAGTCTGGTCTACAGAGTGAGTTCCAGGACAGCCAGGGCTACACAGAGAAACCCTGTCTCAAAAAACAAACAAACAAACAAACAAACAAACAAACAAACAGTGCTGAATAGCTTTAGCAGAAATGAAGCTAAAGAACTTAGATGAGCCAGTAACCCTAATCCCTACCCTGACCACTCTAAATCTTCCAACTAGTACAAAAGGTCCCACAGCCTCTCCAAATGGTACCATCAGTCAGCACACTTCAAATATATGAATCTGTGGAAAACAATTCAAACTTAAACCGTATCAGGGTGAGTTTGATGAGCAGCTCTTGATGTATAGAAAGATGCTCCAGTACTTTCCTGTGAGATAGAGTGAGATTCTACCACAAATCTAACTGGTAGGCTGGTTACTCAGAGCCACATCCCAGGCCTCAGAGCAGAATAGCAACCCATGATACCAGATCTGCTTTCAAAAAGCAACTCCTGAAGAATTTGCTGTTATGGAATCAATTTAGGATGCAGGTGTGGAAATCTGGATTTCACAGTAGTCTGTAAAGACTTATGCTTGATTGCTATTAGCATTAAAGAATTTGTTGGTAATATGGACATAAAATGTCCCTCTCACCCTTAAAAGCAATCTCCATGTAGCAAAAATAATGAAACAGGGGGACTGTGCAACACATAGTTTAGAATCGTCACTGGTTCTTGCATGCTCACAGGTCACCTGTCCTCCCACTAAAAATCCTTAGAGGTTTACTTGGCTCAGTCATCTATCCCTGCCATGAAGAGGAGGGCCAAGGAGCTCATGAAAAGAAATCAAATAGGCCTACCATTCAACTCAGACAGTCCAGTCATTAGTATTTTAAAAGTTGGTACTTGTTGTTGTATATGTGTATGTGGGCATGTATGTCATGGTGCATGTGTGGAGGACAGAGAACAACTTTATAGAGTTGATTCTTTTCCTCCACCTTTACATGGGTTCTAGGGATGGAACTCAGGATGTCTGGCCTGACTAGCTTGAGCCTTTGTCTTCGGGGCCATCTTGCCAGCCCATAGCCTTCATAACCAAGATTATACACACGTGTTCACAGAATCATTGTGTAAAAATAACCTGAAATTGCAAATAACTCAAATTCCCATCACCAGGTGAATAGATAAATGATGATTAACGTGGATAAAAGAGCACTCAGCAAATATAGTAATTGTTAATATACATGAGGTAATGATGAAACCCAAAGCAATTACACTGAAGAAAAGAAGGCAGATGGAACGGTTTATACAATGCACTGATACAATACCTTACTAAAACTCAAAACAAGAGAAAAAGAACAAATATACCAAGACCCAAATGGTCATAATCACCTTGAAAGAAATGTTATTTGCTTCTTGTTTCTTTTCTTACCTCTTATTTATTTCTTACTTCTGCACTGATAGGGCTTGAACCCAGGGCCTTAAACACTTTAGGCAAGCACTTTACCACTGAGCTATGTATCCTGGCACTTCTTATGATGTCTGCAGTTAGGACCTTAGTTCAAGTTAATTTCTACAGCAGCAGTGGGTAGGAAACTTTAAACAGATCCAGTGCTGAGAATCATCACACCTTAAGTTCTATGTTACAGGGGCCCCATGTGCAGTTGTCTGAGACTATAATGAATATATACTAGTCACACATGCAAGGTGAAATCTTTATGAGAGTAGTCATTGCTTTTAAACATGAGAACTGCTACCCTCTAAATTGTTCAGAACACATGTTGGATCATATTAGATAGTATTCTAGTTTATAAATATGTAACCTTATTAAGAATATTGACCTAGTTTATAAATCAATTCATTATTTTAATCAAATTGTAGTAATAACTTTCATGTGTAGACCTTAGTCCAATTTATAGGTAGCTGATTACAGACAGGTAAGAGTGTTCACTAGTTCACCCAAGAATACACAAGTTAAAGTTCCTATAGAAGACAAAATAGAGTTGACTGTAACAATACATAACTGTTATCTTATACTTCAAACAGTACAAGTTGTGTAGAATGAATGGAAGGCAGGGGTCTAGTTCATCAGCAAATCTCTTGCTCAGTAAGTACGTGACCCTGGGTTCAGTTCCCAGTCCTACAAACATAGACAGATAGATAATAAACAAAGATTTTAAAATCATTATATCCATGTCTCAAGTTTTATGATTTTTGGGTAACAAAGCATATGTTTCTTTCAGTTCATCCCTGACATAATAAAGTTATGTGCATGGGAAGAGGACATGAGTGAGCGTGAGAGGGAGTTGACAGGGCAGGGGTCATAGATGATTAGAATAATTAGGATGCATTATGAGCATTATGGAATTGTGAAAGAATCAGTTGTATTGAACAAAAGCCTTATTAAACTTGATTTAAACTTGCCTTATTGTTGCCTGACCCAGTTTACCCTCACGGGGGTAGCAGCTAAGTAGCTAAGAAAGGGAAAGAAGTTTGGGGGGTTGGGAGGTTGACTTTGGAAGAATTTCAGGTCACTTACTGCCCTGTCAATGTTGCTGTGTTTTATGGAAAGATGTCTTGGAAAGACTTGTGTAACCTGTGCCCCCATCACAAAATTAGATCTCTGTAGCCACATACACTAATATTTAGAATTCTCTATTGTGACAGACATGTCCATGACAAGGGGAAAACCTAAGCTTGCTTAACTAGCACATCAGGAAATGACACCGTAGACATCCACACACTCTTCTGGACTGTGTCTTGAAGCTGTCTCAAAAGGGGTTATACCGTTTACAAACAAGTTGTGTTTGTACTTCATTTCTCCTTAATGTTCAGAAAATGTTTCCCTGTGCTCTGAGTTCAAAGGGAAGCAAAAAGGCCTTTAACTTTCCATTAAAAATGAATTCATGAAATGCATTGATCTTTTCTGCTGCAAAACCCTAGAACTTTACCTTTGGTAATTTTGTGTAGCATCCCTGTGATACATTCATGCACATTTATGTTATATTTCAGCTTTAATATCCACATTTCTATGAAGATGGCTTCAATGTTACTGACAAACAACATAAACTTTTACTCCTTGCAGTATTTGCACCCAGTTGAGATTCCTGCCTATCAAATGAGCTCCACAGTCCTATAATGAACATGCAGGTATATACTTAGGAAAATTAGCATTCACATGAAGAAGGAGAATTAACCCATTAATCTTTCCAGATTATTGATAGGTACATTTCTGTCATTCATCTCATACTACTGGTAGTTTTATTTTTATTTATTTTTTAGATTATATTGGTGTTAGTTTCCATAGAAGCCTTTATTAAGCATCATTTCATGTTTTGCTATGCAAACAAAAATTTTATGCATCCGATTGCTGGTTTGAAGCCTGGGGGTACTGAGATAAGGCTGAGTGATTTGGAAATCACTGAAACTAATTAAAAAGTGCTTTATGCAATGTCCACATCACTGCTTAATTAGTTGACTACATCAGGGGATTTGGAGATGTGTTGGAAAAGCACTAACTGACATGGTGTAACTTCAGTAATTTTAATCATTGTGAGAACAGTGGAAAGAGTGCAGTTATGCCAATCTCTCATTCATGTGCAGCAAGAGACTTAACTGCTAAAGGGATTTGTATGGTGTTGCTAGGAGAATAGCACTTTATCATTCCTAACAAGCACTGGACAGGTCCCTGGGATGCTTGTTGGGAGAGAGCTGGGCTAGAAAGTACCTGGAGCACTGACTCGTTTGCATTTCTGTTCACTGAGGGATGACCTACCTTAACCTCTGAATCTTTTGCAAGGAAATTATACAACCTGGATTGTATCACCACAAGGGATTGGTTCCAAGATAATCCCCTTCTACAGACACCAAACCCTAAGGAGAGTTAGGACTTTTGCATAAAAGATTAAGTAAAATTTGAATAAAACTTAGCATATCCTCCTGTATATTAATATCAAATCTCCACATTAGTTATAATGTGGAAGTCAGTGTTCATTCTATGGTGGGGTTACATGGTTATGGATAATTACAAGGGAAAAATCTGTACACGGTATTGATTCAATATTTCTAGAGAAGTTTCACTCCACATTTTGTTGAGCGTCCAGGTGTAGAACTCACAGGTCTACTGTACTCACACAAATTCGAGGTGCCAGTAATTAGTGTCCTGTCCAGCCAGAGAAAGACAATGAGATTGATCACCTCACAGAAATACAGCTTTTGAAGTTGTAAGTTTAACATAACTACAGTCAAGGTAGAAAAACCATAGAAAACTAATACATAATTCTTCATCCTCTGTACACAATGTTAAAAGACATTAACTTTTTATTACTATAGATGCTCTCATATTTTTGTCTGCCAGGCATAGTAGGACACACCAGAAAGCCCAGTACTCAGGAGGCAGAGGCAGGTGGACCTCTGTGAGTTTGAGGCCTGTCTGGTCTACATAATTGCATAGTTAGTTCTGGCCAGTTGGAGCTACAAAGTGGGACCCTGTCTCAAAAAATGAAAAAGAAAGAGAAAAAGAAAGAAAGAAAAATGGAAAAACTATGCTTGTAATGTTTATTTTATGCAATTTATCTGTCCATCAACAATCACTGTTGTTTTCAGTATTTTTATCTTTTTATATGATTTTAAGTATTTTATATGATTTTTCAGTATTTTTATCTTTTTATATGATTTTAAGTCATATACATCTTATTTCTCATCCTTCCCATACATCTGAAGTTCTAGACAATCAACACATTAAGCAAGATGCTTTCTATACAACAAGAAACTCTTTTCACTCAAACTCTTCTGTTTTAGATATTTTTCTTAAGTTTCGCTTCCAGAAGCAGAATTTATTTCCAGAAGTTAACCCAGAAGATGTGAGCATTTCTCAGACCTTTGAAAATAAAATGTTCTAAGAGTCAACTCCTATCAGCACTCTGTGTGATACTTAGTGTTCTGTTCTGATTGCATTGTGATAATCGCAATGAGTGTGCAGTTCAATACCTCCCATCCAGAAGGGTTGCACTCCCATGCTTCTGACACTGTAGCTTGGCTTTATGGTCCCCACTTAATAGCTCTGTAATATTCTCTTCCATAAAAGAACTACAATTACTTAACCATTCTGATTTTATTGTTGGACATTTAGGATGCTTCCAATTTTTCTTATTAAGAAACAATGAGTAAGAAGCCTAGGGTTTTCCTTGGCTGTTGCTGTTTCTATTTTAGATGGTTCCTTTATGATCAATTCCTAAACATGTCATTACTAGCCTAAAAGTATAGTAGCGTGGGTTTTTCTTAGAAACACATATTATAGTTTTGTGGTAGGACAATGCATTAATTAAGAGCATAAGTATACTGGACTCACAATGTCTTCAGCCTCTTTTCAAATCTACCCCATTTATAGTCACAAAATTGTTTTTTTTTTTCTTTCTTTTCTTTCTCATCCCTACCAACAGGAAGCAAATGAGAATGGTGCTTTTTAATTTAGTGTACACTTATATTTGTCTCTTGTCCAAAGTATAACAAAATAATTTGGTAAAAATGCTCATGACTTTAGTTAATGACTTGTACGATATTGATAGTTAGTTCTGTGCTACAATGAAGATGTATCACATCTCAAAACACACATTAAAATTAATTAGGATTGATAGTATTAAGTTCCTTTAGAAATTGTATCTTCAGACCAGGTGGTGGTATGCCTTTAATTCCAGAACATGGGAGACAGAAGTAGATAGATCTATGAGTTTGAGGCCAGCCTGGTCTACAGAAACAGTTCCAGGACAGCCAAAGCTACACAGAGAAACCCTGTCAAATAAATGAAAACAAACAAACAAACAAAGCAAAGTGGGCGGAAAAATGGATCTTTAAGAGATGTCAAAAAAAAAAAAAAAAAGAGATGTCATTGACTACATTGCAAAGGGCGTTTGATAAAAGGTTAGCCCCATTGTCTGTCTTCCAACCTGATTGGTGCTTATGCAGTGCACAGGATGATGAAGATCAAGGGCAGGGTGAGACATATTCCTTGTAGACTTGCAGCCTCGAACCATGAACAAATGAAACTTCTTCATTGATAATTTGCACCATTTGTAGAATTCTGTTACCACAGCAAACAGAAGAACACAGCTGGCAAGATAGCAATCTAAGTCTCCTGGCAAGAAGAGCAGTACCTCACTAGCTTGGAGACTGCCATTCATTTTTAGACTATTCTGTTTTCAATAATAAGTTTGTTTGTTTGTTTGTTTGTTTGTTTGTTTGTTTGTTGTTTTTCAATTTTGTAGCGTTTCCACATTGGGTTAACTTGTCATGTTAGTGAGATCAGAGAAGAATACTCCAATTCAGTTTCATCCACAGTAATGTGGTCTATATGTAGAGATAGATCCTAATTTATTTTCATTCATTGTTTCCTAGGATAAAACTTCTCTTTTTCCCTTTGGAAGTTTGCCCCAAATGGAAATTCACAATCCTGAATATCAACCAAGAAACTGACTCTCAATCAAGGTTGGGGAAAATGTTATGTTTGCCCACTTTTGCTCTACATCTGCTCTGTGTAACAGGCTGGCTTAGAACTTATACTATAATTTCTGTCAGGCTCACCACACCCAGTTTTTCTCCAACCTCTTAAATCTCAATTAACCTTAAATGTAGTTCTGAGACCAAACTTCCAGGACCTTAACCTCCTCCCATTCTGTTTCTCAGAAACCTGTTTCTATACCATGAAGCCATCTGAGCTTGCCTCCAGAAAAGACAGCATCATGTAGGAGGCAAGTAATGTGTTGAAAATCTCTGAGATCAGCAATTCCCAAGTGTGTTCCAGTACATGAGCCATGTCCAATATAGAGCAGCAAAACTTCTCAGATGATCCCTAGAATCATGAAATAAACAGATCTTGTTGTTTAAGCCACCAAGCCCCTTGTGGTCGCTTCTTATAAAGGTGCACTGTAACAGCAGATAACCGATGACCGTTTTCTACAACCTTGCAGTTTATGACCCTGACAGAACAACAGTTAAATTCAATTAAGAAGCAGAACTTCCCAGCCCAGGGAATGTTCAGTGCAGGTTTGTTCCCTCCTGAGAGGAATGATACAATATTACACCTTGTTTTTTTTTTGTTTTTTTTTGTTTTGTTTTGTTTTGTTTTGTTTTGTTTTGTTTTTCGAGACAGGGTTTCTCTGTATAGCCCTGGCTGTCCTGGAACTCACTTTGTAGACCAGGCTTGCCTCAAACTCAGAAATCCACCTGCCTCTGCCTCCCGAGTGCTAGGATTAAAGGCGTGCACCACCACGCCCGGCCTTAATCTCACAGAACAAAGCCAAATATTTGTATAGTTCAGGGAGAAGGAGGATATTATCTAAGGCAGGGAAGCCACTGCTCAGGAATTCTGGTGTGCATAGAAGTGATGCTAAAGATGGAACCCATATATAGCCATGGCTTAACTGGGCAGGGCTGAGATCTGTGAGGTCCCCTGCTTTGTGGAAATGTGGATCAAAGTTTAGCTGGAAGAATAAAATTCTCTAACCTTATATTGTATCTACACACTGTAATTTCTCGTGTTACTGTCATATAGAGATGAAACCCTGACAATAATTTCATGCAGTAAGCACAGAATATACCTGCTTTCATATTTCCTGTCAATACTTTTATCATTGTTAATTTGTCCTTTTAAGATCCCATTTTTGTTATTTTTAGTGTGTGTGTGTGTGTGTGTGTGTGTGCTTGCATGAATTGGAGTTACAAGTGGGCCCTTCACAAGACCAATATGCTCTCTTAATTTCTGAGCCATCTCTCTAGCCCACTAAGATGTGTTTTTATATTTACTTATGTGTATCTGTGTGAATATGTGCACATGGATGTGCTGGTATGCATACTGCTTCCTTTTTTTATTTAAGTGGAGGCCAAAAGAGGATGTCTGATGTCTATCACCATTTTCTACCTATTTCTACCCAGGCAAGGTCTCTTCATGAACCAGAAACTTGCTTTTAATTAGGTCAGAAGCTAGAAAACTTCAGTGATCTTGCTGAGATAGGCTTATGAGCATTTGTAGGGATATCCAGTTTGTTACTTGGGTTCTGGGATTTGAACTCTGGTCTTCATGATTGCAGAGAAAGAATCTTAACTGCTGAGTGACCTGTTCAGCCTCAATTTGTCTTTATTGTTTTGTTTTTATCTTTTGAAACAGCTTTTCTCTGTGTAGTCCTAGCTGTTCTGGAACTCACTTTGTAGGCCAGGATGGCCTCAGACTCACAGAGATTCACCTGTTTCTGTCTCCCAAGTGTTGGGATTAAAAGTCACTATACTGGGTGACTTGTCTTATTTATACCAGGCTGTTAGTTAGCACTATCATATGTAGCAGCCACAAGTCTCTTAATCATGTTTAAATTTAAATTAACTAAAGGTAAATCAAAATAATTTGTGACACTTCAGTGTCACAAGCCATAGTTTGGTGTCAATAGCCACATGTGGCTGGAGACTACATTAGTGGGCAGCAAAGAGGCATAAGAGTTTTACTAATGTAGTGACCTGCACTACTTCATATTGTCTTCTATTTTACTGACTCCATAGATGAAAATTTGATTGTCTTCCAGGTTGTTTTGAATAATTCACAAGTTAGCAGTTTGTGTAAAATCTTGTTGAATATGCTGACTGAAGATGACAGCTATGAGTCGATCACTTTTATGGCATGATAAAATTTCTGTCAGGTTGATCTGTCTTGTGCAGATCAGTGACATCTAGATCCTCAGAGCAGGGCCATGCTTGATAGTCTGTCAGCCAATGCCTTTAGCTCATTCAGGATCTTATTCAGGATAAACTGGGAAGTGAATCTTAGTATTCATGTTCCCCCTACTGCATGGTCCACTTCCCAGGCTTGGATCTTCACTGTCCCAGGATCTCCTCAATAATTCCTTCCACCTTTCCTCTGTGCTTTTACTTTCACTGGTTCCAACAACCTAGCCTCATTATTCTCCTTCTACCAGGCTTAGGTTTGCTCTTATTCTCACATGTTCTTCCTTCTAGAGAAACTCCTGCTTAATGTCAGGGTGTGGCGGACACTCATAACCTTCACATCTTTAGTCACCTTCCCAGTGAGATTTCCTTTGCTCATCCTTTCTAAACTGTAATCCTTGAATTCCATTGGTTCTTACCTTCTCTATAGTTCTTATGATCAGAGAATAATAAACACATACCCTCCCCTGCTTCTGATGCTCCTGTCCTCCTCCTCCTTCTTGTCTTCCTCCTCCTCCTCTTCCTCCTCTTCTTCCTTCTCCTCTTAAACCTTTTCTAACTCTTCTTCTTCAGTCTATTTCCTTACATTGTGCTGTAAGATCCTTACATGTAGGTTCTTACTAAATAGTTATTGAGTGAAAGAAATATATTTTATATAAATATAATCATCTTCAACTTTTCTTTTAAAGATAAGAAAAACAATTCTATACCCTAAGAAAATACAATTCAAATGATTATTTAATTAAGAATTGTCTCAGCATTCGGAGATTGGTAGATTTAATAAGATTAAGTAAGAAAGCATTTCTTAGAAAACAGAGCAATGAAAAGTAATACAGCGTTAATTGCCAAGTAATGAGATTCAGGCATTGTGCTAATTAAGAGGCTCTAATTCCATTGTTTCTGGTTACTACAGAAAAATATAGAAATACTGCTACTGGTCATTCTAAATAGCTTGGGTTTGTAAATAAGGAGAGTGCTTGAGAAGATTTATTGGTTTTTGAAAATATTATCCTCTATGAGTCTATTTTGGAGGGGAGAAAGTCAAACCCATGCATGGCGGATAGGTTCGGCCTGTAGTTCTCACGCATCCCCCTCTTTCCACCTCTCTGATAGGCTGTATTTCTTAGTCTCCCTATAAGCCATGCTGCAGATGCTTTAAAAGCCCAAATTGAAAATAGGTCTACACCAAGCAATTCCACCAAGAACTCTTAAATATTACCAATTTAGACGTATCCTACTCTATTTACATATACAGTCATCATATCAAATATAAATATTACTCAAAATAGAATATCTTATGTCATAAATATTGTTCTTATCCTCTTTTGCAAAAGCTCATTATCTTGGATTATTTTTCTGTTTCACATTGATTTCTCTCAAGAGAATGCATGCTTCTAGGTCATGAGCCATAGATCAGATCTTTCTCTTTCCAATTGCTTCTATGTACAAGTTCTATACATGCAAGTGATATGAATAATTAATTTTTAGGCTATTCTAAGTATTTGCTAATCTAAACCCAAGAAACCTACACCTTTGTCATGCAGTTTAAAAATGGTGCATACACACACACACACACATGCCTTTGATATCATTGTGGACACATCTTTATGCTATATAAGCTTGGTATGAACCACTGGTTTGAAATGTCACCATGACAGGGCAAAGACAACTTATTTACTTTTCCATCATAAAGTGTACTGGAAAATGGCAGAAAGCAGCAATTCCCTATGCAATAACGAAAATTATCATAATAGTTACAGTGTTGTGGAGTATGCGTTAACTAATTCCTAGGGAGAAATATTATTCTGTGTGGTCCACCAAGCCCCTGAACACCTTGGAAGGACAAGCTCTCCTTTGTGCCTTGAATGAGCAGTGTAGAAGCAGCATCTGCCTAGCTAGAACCCACATCTGTCTATAGTTCTTGGTATCTGTGCCCACAAACATCATGTTGGTTCTGTGGCCTAAGATGATACCACCCACTCCTCTCCTGACCATCACATTAAAGCTGTCACAGAGGAAAGAATCAAATCAGTGTTGCTTATATGTGTCTGTGTTTATTGTCCCCTAAGTATGTACTTTCCCCTCTAGCTCAAATACTAGATGTCTGGCTGCTCTGTTTGCCTTTTATCTATTTTTATTATCTCTTTTTGCGCAGGCTAGTCTTCCTAACATATGGAAACATAAATCTCATAGTGGGAGGGGAATATATACATTTACTTTACTCAAGCTGTTTTATAAGCTAAACTTTCATTCCCACACACACACCAAGAACCCCCGCTGCTGCCTTTGGATCTCATTCCCATTAACAATCTTTAACAGAACAAGAGATGATGGCCCACCCCAAACTGTCACTTTATCAACGGTTACCTGTGCAGACTTTTTTAAAGTTGGGGTTTTCCAAGAGGTGTCCAGGTAGGCGACACTGGAAGCGATGTTGCCAGAACTCAGGGAACCAAGGATTCCTCGTGTTGGTGTCCAGCCTCAGCTTCAGAAAGTAGTCATCAAACGACCTGACCTCTGGAGACTGCAGCTTTATTGTGATTCCCCCATTGGCTTCCACCTCATAGCCTTCGATGACTTCATCTCTGTCTGCCCATCCATCACTAAAACAGTGCAGGGGTTGGGGTGAAGAGAGAAGAAGACAACGTCTCATGAATGAGTTCAGAGATATCTATAAACAAAACAATTTATAGATGCCAAAATCTACTTTAAACCACTGTGACTCCCCAGCATGCTTCAGCCTTACTAGACAAGAAAGAGTTGTGGAAAGAGAACCTCTTGCATGTGTATTTGCAAAATAACAATCATTTGCATTGGTGATTACAGCTAAAGTTCACTGAACCTTTTCTGGTCAGAAGATTCTACTAATCACTTTCAAGGATCAGAAATGAAAAGCTTTCAGAAATCATCCAAAGTTTCATTGGGTCCAGGCAATGTGGTTCCCATGTCTAGTGCTCAAAATGCTAAATAATAAAAAAGCACCTCTTAATAACTCGCCACTCCAGAGGCAACAAAGCCCAAGAGCTCACATTCTTTAAAGTAAGCATGTAACATGTGTGGGGGAACCCTGCAGGTAGTCCTGGCAGTGAAACAAATGTGAAGATGTGAGGATGAAGATTCGGTTCAGAAAGACTTTATCAACCTGGATCGAAACTTCAGAGATTCTGATGTCCCATGAACTTTAGCTGTACTCATGGACACTGTCATGATGTTTATCATCATTTTCCCTATGCAAATACACGAGCAGGCAGTTTATTTCCAACAAATTTAAACACATTATAATTTGGGAGGAAAATCCTGTAATATAAGTTTCCAGCACACAAGGAATGATAATTTCAGTAAAATATAACCCAAGGTACATGTCATTTCTTCCAAAAAGATGAGTTTTAGAGATAACTTATCTATAAGGGCCTGTGGTAGTTTCAATATGCTTGGTTCAAGGAGTGACACTATTAGGGGGTGTGACCTTGTTGGAGTAGGTATAGCCCTGTTGAAGGAAGTGTGTCACTGTGGGACTGAGCTTTGAGACCCTTCTCCTAGCTGCCTGAAGATGTCAATTCTTCTCTTGGAGGCCTTTAGATCAAGATGTAGAACTTTCAACTCCTTGTATGACATGCCTCAGCCTGGATGCTCCCACGCTCCCACCTTAATGATAATGGACTGAACCTCTGAACCTGTAAGCCAGACCCAATTAAATGTCCCTTATAAGAGCTGCCTTGGTCATGGTGTCTGTTCACAGCAACAAAATCCAAACTAAGACAGGGCCTAAGAAAGGGTCTGGCTCAGTCTCAGTTATACAGATAGCATAAAAGTCATTTGGGCTATTAGCCACCTCTGGTCCTGATTGTGGGAGCTTGGAGGAGCCTCTGGCTATATCCATATGGTAAGGGTTATATAAACTATTAAGTATTCCCAGTTCTGGTTGTGATAGTTTGAGGGAGCCCCTGATTATAGGGGTCATTTTAATAACTAACCACCTCTGGTCTTGATTGTAGGAGCTTGATATGGCCTGGCCCAACAGATAAAATAGATCACTGGCCTACTAATCAATTCTTTTTTTTTTTTTTACTTTGTTTTCTTTTTATTTATTTACTTAATTTTTTAAAAAAATATTCATTTATTTTATGTGTATGAGGCATTACAGATGGTTGTGAACCACCATGTGGTTGCTGGGAATTGAACTCAGGACCTTTGGGAGAGCAGTCAATGCTCTTAACCACTGAGTCATATCTCCAGCCCATACTAATCAACTCTGATTCCCAGCTTTCTAGATGGAAGAACAAGTTGTACATCTTGCCCATTGGAAAGGCAATCCTGCCTGCTGAACATTCTTGGTCTCCCTGGAGATATGTGGGTGCAAGGACCTCTGGGCTGTGTTTACAACAAAAGTGGTTTCAACATTACAGTCAATCCATTACAAGAGTGGTATGTTATGAAGTAAGAGATTAATTTTGCAGTGCTTGCTCCTGGGATATTATTCTCATTTGGCTTCCACAGAAGTGGCTGGAATATTTTCTCAGTGCTATCCCAAAATAATAGCATTTATGGGAAACCACCTCCCTCTCAAATATAAAAGAATCCTCCCACTCACTAAATCTAGTGGGTTGAATTTTTAAAATGAGTTCACCTTCTAGAACATTGACATCTCCCATGAGTGATGTGGTATTCCACTGAATTCAAGTGTTTCTGTGAACTAGGGCTAAGAGGATGTCAGTAAATATGGTACCAAGAGCTGAGCACACAAAAAGTCATGCTTAATCCAAGACTATTATTGTTATGAAATATAAAATAGCAGTATAATGCGGTATACTGTGGTAAGGGGAGTAAGGGGGTACCTGCCCGACCAATGCCAATGTCGTGAGGAATCACACCATGAGACAGACCTAATAAAAAGTTTATTGGGAGAAGGGAGGGGAGCAGGGACATCAAAAGAGGATAGAAACAGAGAAGGGGGCAGAGAAGGACAGAAAGAGAAAAAAGAAGAGAGAGAAAGAAAGGCTGCCTGGGAACCCATGGAGACAGAGAGTGAAGAAAAAAGAGGGCCTGGGGTAGTGAGCAGTCCTCTTCATACACCTGGCTCATATCTGGCAGGCTGCAGGCGGTGATGCAAGCTGTTGCTAGGTCACTGTTGGGCTGGGCAGAGCCCAGCAGAATTGTCTGTAAGCCAATAATTATGTGAAAACCACTGGACTTAACTGTACAGAGAAATAAAGTGGTTTGCAAGTGCCAAGGGAAACACGGGGGGTGGGGGGATCTGGGTTTGTCTATCATTGCTTATATAAATTAGTCTCGTAACTTCTCACAGAAACTGCTAAGCAAAGTTCAGCATACATTTCAAAGGAATGGCTCCCAGACCTAGGAAGAATGATATCCTAAGGTTATAAAACCTGGCAAGCAGTTGGGAGATTACATCTCAAAGAGGCAACAAAATAATTCATAAATACAGGTGTGCCGAGGTAAATGTATGAATAATGGAAGTCAGGACCTGCCACCCGGAAGCTTACTGGAGCTAAAGGGCATGTTAAGACCATCTTGGCCAGACAGTAGAATTATTCCTAGACATGCAGACACAATAGTGTGGCGGCCTGCAGTGAAATGTAATGTTATAGATTCTGCTACAGGAAGAGCCTTGTTTGCTTTTCACAGAGCAGGGAACTGGGCTGAGTACATTTGACCAGCACAGCTCACTGCTTGTTATCTGGGAAAATGTTTCTTCTCTTTAGCTGAACTAATTGGTTCAGTTCCTCTCTAGAGGAACCACTGTGAGCTAAATTTTCAACAGGTCCAGGGTGGTGATAGAGAGACAACAGAAAATGTGTTTCATAATTTAAGGAATTTTGAGGCACGATGTAGCCTAAGCAGACCACAGCATATCAGCATGCCTCTAATCCCACAAGTAAGAACACTTCACAGCCCTGTGCACACAGCCCTGCACACACACAGCCCTGCACACACACAGCACTGTGCACACAGCCCTGCACACACACATCCCTGCACACACACAGCCCTGTACACACACAGCCCTGCACACACACAGCCCTGCACACACACAGCACTGTGCACACAGCCCTGCACACACACATCCCTGCACACACACAGCCCTGTACACACACAGCCCTGCACACACACAGCCCTGCACACACACAGCCCTGTGCACACAGCCCTGCACACACACAGCCCTGCACACACACAGCCCTGTACACACACATCCCTGCACACACACAGCCCTGCACACACACAGCCCTGCACACACACAGCCCTGCGCACATACAGCCCTGTGCACACACAGCCCTGTGCACACACAGCCCTGCGCAATACAGCCCTGTACACACACAGCCCTGCACACACACAGCCCTGCACACACACAGCCCTGCACACACACAGCCCTGTACACACACAGCCCTGTGCACACACAGCCCTGTACACACACAGCCCTGCGCAATACAGCCCTCCGCACACCCCTTTCCTTTAGCTGTGTTTACATCATAGTCAAGGTGATACTAAACTTCCACTGAGAATAAGATATGTTATTTTCTGCCTACCTTACTGTCACACATTTCTGCCATTTTTAAAGGTAATTTAGATTAAAAGGCAATAAATACAAAAACAGATATGAAACAAAAATTACAAATCATACAAGGTTAAAGAATGGTCAGTATCACCATGAGGAAGAGCTTGAGAGAGCAGCCTGGTGTGTGTGTGTGTGTGTGTGTGTGTGTGTGTGTGTGTGTGTGTGTGTGTGTGAACATGCACATGCATCTGTCTGTATGTCTGTGTGTGAGGGAGAGAGTATGTATGTGTCTCTGTGTGAGACTTTTTGTGTGTGAATGTGTGAGTGTGAGAGAGAAAGTGTGTATATGTGTATGTGAAGGTGTGCATATATGTGTCTGTGAGTGTGCTTGAGAATATGTGAGTGTGTCTGCTCTGTCTCTCTGTCTCTCTCTCTGCCCCCACCCTCTGTGTGTGTGTGTGTGTGTGTGTGTGTGTGTGTGTGTGTGTGTGTGTGTGTAAAGTGATCTATATCTGACTTAAGGACTCAACGTTAGTCAGGTAAAGAGTGGTAGAGAGTTGGTGCAGTAAGAGAGTGTGGCACACGCTGGGATAGCTCAAAGGTTCCAGCTTGAGGACCAAGGAATCCTCCTCCTTCCTCCAGCAGGGAAAGAGCAGTACCCGTAACTGATAGCTCTGCTATCACACTATCACAGAAGATGAGAGCTTGTCAAATTGATTTAACAGATTAACTTATTCACCTTTCTTCTTGCTCAATCTACTAAGATAGGCATAACCTTTAAATACATATTTAACTGTCTCCTGGAAAGAAATACAAATCATGATGAAAGGCAATAGGAATACATTTAGTTTATACATTCAAATAGATTGATATTCACATTGTCACTACATCTACAGTGGCTGGAGTTTTGAACTACAGTTCATGTCTTGTTCAAAATCAGAAACAAATCAAAACCAGTTAGACTTTCCAGGACTTCTATCTAGAGTTAAGATTTGGAAAAAAAAAAAAAAGAATAGCACCTTAAGGAAGAGAATTACTTTTTGACATAGGGGCTAGGTTGGATGTGTTTATTTATCTTTTTGTTTACAGTCTATTTTATAAATGTATAATCTTATCATTTTAAATAGCCTATGAAAGAAAATTGTTTATTTCCTTGCTTTCTTCCTCTTCCCTCTTCATTCTACTTCTCTCTCCATCTTCCCCATCTTTCCATCCCTCCCTATTTTCTTTCTTTCGTTATGTTCCATTTTTGTAAAAATAAAATATAACACAGTACTCCAGGAATCAGAAAAATTTTGACCTCCATATTTTAGGAGAACCACTGGCAGTTTAGCTAGCTGGAGCAGGAGTTGAAAGCTTTCCCTCTTACTAAAAATGGCTCCCCTCCAAAAGTTACAGCTAGTTTTAAATTCAAAAGGTCATAAAACAAAGGCAACAAGGAACGCCATAACACATCCATTCAGACAGGAATACTGGATGAATGTCCATTTAAGTGGTAGGTCATAAAAAAAAAGAAATATTATATGTGAATTTAAACTGTTACCAGTAATGTACAAGAAACTTTTGCTGTAAACTTAATATGCCCCAGTACAGGGGAACGCCAGGGCCAAGAAGTGGGAATTGGTGGGTAGGGGAGCAGGCGGGGGGGGGGGGCGGTATAGGGAACTTTTGGGATAGCATTTGAAATGTAAATAAAGAAAATATCGAAAGAAAGAAAGAAAGAAAGAAAGAAAGAAAGAAAGAAAGAAAGAAAGAAAGAAAGAAAGAAAGAAAGAAAGAAAGGAGGGAGGGAGGGAGGGAGGGAGGGAGGGAGGGAGGGAGGGAGGGAGGGAGGGAGGGAGGGAGGGAAGGAGAGAGAGAGAGAGAGACAGAGACAGAGACAGAGACAGAGACAGAGTCTTAAGACTAAACTTTCCACTTAGCCCTTGAGTGGCCATCTCACCCAACTAGACCACGTATTACAATTGCTAACCTTTCTTTTGCCCTGGGCCACATAAACCCCACTGTACCACATTTCTGTGTTATAAAATTCTCCTTACAGAATAAGTTATTCTTGGCACCATAGAGCAATCTTTTCATTCAGAGTGATATTTTGACTGTTTATTAAAATTAGTTATGAAAAGGGTAGTCGCCCATAACTAATTTTCCCACATTTTCAGTGCATCCCCTTGATCTTACTTCTAAGTACCTCAAGGGTCAACTCCAAAAACTGATTTCTCTGATTATGGATATGAAGCTTTCCCACTGCTCAACAACCACCCTGTGGTTTCAATTCTGTGCAGTTTTCTTTCTTTTCTCCAGCAGTGTGTTGAATGGTATCCAGGCAGGGAAAAGGAGATTCCAACAAGAGCAGAACCCGCAGAAATTCCAAGTTCATGACTTTCATTTTTGCATACACACTTCAACCTCACTCAGCTGTTTTGAGTCCTAAACACAAATGGACTAATATCTGTTTCAATTTTAGTTGTTTACTCCCTTACATGAACTACTCTCCCCCATCTCTATAACTCATTATGAGTTCATAACTGCTACTTCTTTATTCTTCTATTCTTAGCTAAAGAGCACGGGGTGAGTAGTAGGTAAGTAGATGAAAGAACATTGATAACTCCTTCAAGGGTCAGCTCTTTTCTTTGCAGGTTACCATAGTGACTGCCTCCTACTGACTTGATTTGAGTTTTGGATCTTTTTTCATACTGAAAATGCTTCAGCTGCATTAATTAAATGGAGATGATGACTTGAGTACGTTCTGTCATTGAATAGACCCATGCTTGCTTTCCTGAGGGATCTCATATGATATCTGGCTTTTTCTTATGTTTCTTGTATCATATCACAAGTTGTAATAAAGGCCAAAGGCTACTATTAATCCATCAACACTGTGTAAATGTAATGGGCTGCAGCATTGACAAAAGGTATTTTGTCACGTGTCTATATATCTACCAAAAAGTTTATATATACTGCCTATGGATGATCTGAAAGAAAAAAAGAAAAGAAAAAAAGAAACATTTGCTGTTCTTATTGTTGTGGTTGCCATTGCTGTTGTCTTTGTTGGTGTTGTTGAATTGTTGGTTGTTGACCCAGAACTTACTCTATAGACTAGGCTGGCCTAAAACTTATAGAGATCCACATGTCTCCTCTGTGACTTAAGTTGTGTGCCTTCACTCCTTTCATACACAAGAAATTTGAATAAAATAATCTAGTAAAAAGCAATGGGAAGGCAACTTCATTTTTATACTTTAAATCATTTTATCTGTATATTCCTTGCCAAGTACACTTAAAGACAGCATTAAAGGTCATTTTGCTATTTAGTTGTGTTAGGATTTGGGGCAACATTTTTTGGTGGATTATCTATAAAGTATGCTCTAACAGGAAGCCAACAGCATGCCTCATGTGTACTTGACCTGAGGTGACTTCTGTCACCTGGTCGCCCCACATGTGCTATGAGTACATCCAGCCTGCTGGGTGGTGACACCACATCAGATATTTCTGGATTCTACAAGGCACATTTACAGCCTCTGGCAGCTTCTGCTGTATCATCACTCCCTAGTCATGACTTGCTTCCCCTGCCTGGAACCTGAAAACAAAACGTCACATCGTGGAGGAGCAGAGCAATTGTCTAACAGAAAACGTCAATGCCTTAAGGATTTCTCAGGAAAGAAAAGACTCCCCAGTTATTCTCCTTCTTCAGTTATTTTATGTGTGTACATGTATGTGTCAATAGGTCCAGATGTATATTTGTGTGCATATGTTTGTATATGAATGTTGGAGACTGACATTTAGAGTCTTCCCCAATTGTTTCCTAACTTATTTTTTTGAAGTATGGTCTCTCACTGAAGCTGGAACCTATCAATTTGGCTAAGCTGGCTGGCCAGTGAGCTCCGGGCATCCTCCAGTCTCTGTCTTCCCAGTGCTGGGGTCTCAGGCACCTGCTACTGCACCTGACTCTTTGGCACCAGCTACTGCACCTGGCTCTTTGGCATCTGCTACTGCATCTGGCTCTTTGGTACCTGCTATTGCACCTGGCTCTTTTGCACCTGCTACTGCACCTGGCTCTTTGGCACCTGCTATTGCACCTGACTCTTTGGCACCTGCTACTATACCTGACTCTTTTTCATAGGTGCTGGGGATCAAACTCAGGTCCTTATGCTAATGCCAAGCACTTGGCTGACTAAGTTATCTCCCCAGCCCCCTGCTTACTTGGATAATATTTTTATCCAACAATTCTTCAAAAGACTATTCTGTCCCCACTAAACCATTTTCCTCTTCTATATAAAATTTCATGTTTAAAACTTGAATAATTATATGAATTCTTCTACCAAATGAAATCTGACATAATTACAGGAAAATACTGTTTCTTCAAACTCCGTTTAGTGAGTTCACACAGCTTCATGGATATTAGTTTTGCAAGGAATGGATAATAAATAACAAAAATTATAAAATATATTAGTTTTCTGAATATATTGAAATATTTAATACATATATTTATAGTTTATTAATTTCAATTCTGAGTGTAAGCCAATTTTTCTTTATAGTGTTATGAATTCAAGGAGCTATGTATTTTTAATAACATTAAAACTCATTTAAAATATTCTAGGGATTTTGAGACAGGGTCTCTCACTGAACCTAGAGCTTGACACTTTTAGCTAGGAAGAGTACAGGATAGAACAATATCTTCCAAACACATGTAGAAGTGAGAACCCATGCCAAAAAAAAAAAAATCTGGGTGTAGCAGTAGTGGTACACGTACACGCTTGCAATCCCAGAACTGGAGAGATAGAGACATAAGACTCCTTGGAGTTTGCTGACCAGTTGTTCTTGCCTACTTAGCAACTTCTAGGCCAATGAAAGACCCTGCCTATGTGAGAAACTAGGTAAAATATGTCTGAGGAACACAGCTATGGTTGTTCTCCATTCTTCATATGCACACACACATGAATGCATACATGCACACATATACCGTGCATGCAAACACACATAAGAAAAAATAACTTACAATATAAAGCATTTTCATATAGGGTGAAGATGTGTATCATCACGTAATTTATGTGAGATGCTGGGAAATACAGGAAATGTCATGGTAATGACCTTTTACGCACCCATCATTTAGACTGATGTAACTCACTTGAGTTTTACCAAAATAAATACATCAACTTGTTCATTGAGTAAAAGAATGAAATAAGACCTACAAATATTTGCATTTACTACTTAGCTGTCTCTGGACTATGACACAGGTGATCAGGTGAGGAATATCCCCATCCACTTAATTTGCTAAGATGAGCTGTAAGTCTGTCCGCACCAGGCTTGGGGAAATATCCCAACAAAAAACACCAGAGAAGAGGAGTCTGGGATATATCTCCCTCCATACTGTGCTTAATCAAATGTTAAAAGTTCTTAAGATCAGAAAATAACATACCAAAAGGACTACAAGGACTGGTACATGAGCATCACAGAGTCCAAGACTGAGAACAATAAGTGTTCTCAACTGAGGAGAAATTCTAGACTTTCTTACATTCTCAGCACCCGTGGTTGTTTCTCAGAATACAAGATGGGCCTAAGGACATGTCTCAGAATTTGACTTTTTGAATTTTTCATTGTAAGGCACCCGGGATGTCACTCTGAGCTCTTTAACAATGACATGTCTTTAACCTAATAATGACATAGCAATTGTCTTCTGTTTGTGATAATATTCTTGGCCTCAACTGGCACCGTCACATTTAAAAGAAGCATGTGAATGCACAGAGGCAGGGAAGAGAGGCAGCATGGGCAGCAATAGGCCAAGGGTTCTGAAGATGAGCTATGGCTGTTCTGTGAGCATGCTCAGCATCCTCTTGATTGGAGCAGGGTCATTGTTGGAACTGATGTGAAACCCTCACCTCACGGGTGCAGGGCAACAGGCACAACTTCTAAAAGTTACAACAGAAACTGCAAGTTTTTGTTCTCAGTAATTTATATGAGGAGGGGGGAAAAAAAAGGACCAGGTTGTGGGGGAGGGTAAGCAGAGACCCGTCAGGGGTGGGAAGGAGGACCAACCGAGCTATAAGCTTATCATGTCCATTGCAGGAAAGTCAGCAGCCTCACAGAGGGCCGATTTTCCAGGGCCACTTTGGAATTCTCTGAGATGACAATAAGGCTGTCAGAATCTCTTTCAGTTCTTGTGAAGCAGATTTATTTTTCTGACTTGAACAAAAGGTCAAAGCACAGCAATTTGTGGGTTTCTGAAAGCAAATCCAATGGTTTAGAAATTTCATTAATGAATTCCCCTAACAGACACAGTAAAGCTTTTCCTAACCTCTCATTTCTATGTCCTGCTATTAGAAAAAAGAAAATGCCCTTATCAGTTTGGGGGCAATAGCCATATGACTTGTTAATACATTCTAAAGAGCCAAACAATTTCAGATTTTTTTCATTCGAAGTAAATAAAGTATGTTGTTGTTTTTTAATATGTGTGTGTGTGTGTGTGTACAAGCTTCTGATAAGCTGGACAATAAATTCATACGGTGATTCCTCTTAATATAGTAACCTAAAAATAAAGAATTAAATTCAACCAAAAATCTGTAAGTGATCCTTCGAGGGTAGAAACAGCGAGAAACCAAATGCTAAATATGAGAGCATACAGCATCAGCCCAGAGTAGCTTGGTCTCTGTGCTGGAGCCTCAGAGGAATGAAAATAAGTTTTAGGATCCATTGGATCATGACAAAGAAGTTTCATGAACCATGGAAGTCGGGAAACTGAAGCTGGTAGCACAGTATAAAGCTGCTTTGATGAGCTGTCAAATTTAATAGAACTGAAATAGTAATGATGCCCACTAGCCTGCAGAAGTTGAAGTCAGTGCCTGGTCTGAGATAGAAAGCATGTGGACTCCCAAAGCACATTGCAAGGTACGAATTGAAAACAGAGCTTGTTGTCACTGTAGGTCAGGACTACAAATCCTCCTGTAGCCCATGGGATGAGATGATGGCAGGTGGTGGAAACATGAAGAGTTGGAAGAGGTTTTAGATTCCTATAAGTGTGCCATAACAACTATCTCCTCTCCTCCCCTCTCCTCCATTCCTCTCTCCTGTCCTCGTCTCTCTTCTCTCCTCTCCTCACATTTTCTCTTCTGTCCTGTCCTTTCTTCTTCTCCCTTCCCCTCCCCTCCCTTTTCCTCTCCTCTCCTCTCCTCTTGTCTCCCCCACCCCTTCGCTTCATTTCCTCTCTCCTCCTCCACTTCCCTCCCTTTACCCCCTCCACTCCCCTCCTCTTCTTTTGTTCTTCTATCTTTTTTTCTTCTTCCTCTCTGTCTTTTCCCAGATGATACCATAAAACACTACCAGAGACCCAAGCAAGGGAGCCAGCCTGTTATGGACTGAAGACTCAGACATCAAGCCAGTGGTTTTTGTTTTGTTTTATTTTTTTCTTTATAGGCTAATTATCTCAAGTATCTGTTATGTGACAGAAACTGAGTAACACAGTTATACAACAGCCATAACCAAAGAAATTATAAAATCCTCTGTAAGATTATTCATAACCCAGATAAAATGTCTTTGCACCAGTACTTAAAAATGACTTCAAAATTTAGGGAAGTCTGGATGTGTACTAGATAAATGGGGGGGGGGGCATAGAAAGGGAGATATCAGCTAATTGTGCAGTGTACAGGCAAAGAGTCATTTTAAATATCTATTCTACGATATGGAAAGTGGATTTGTTTGTAGTGTGTTGTATTTGAAAAGTATTCAAGGATGGACTAGAGAGATAGCACAGCAGTTAAGAGACCATCCTACTCTTACAGAAGACCTGGGATCTGTTCCCAACACCCACAGCACATGGCTTAAAACCACCCATACCTCCAGTTTCAGGGTATTTGATTTCCTCTGACCTCTGTGTGCTCCTGTACGGCACACATAAACATACAAACACACTCACATGCACACACACACACACACACACACACACACACACATACACACACACATACAAACACATATAAATTTTTAAAAATGTTCAGAGCCCTCAAACAAACTAGTACGTGAGATAACAGATAATCAGATGTGCACATTAAACATTTAATTAATCGCAATATATATGTATATATGAAGTATATCATTATGTTATATCTTCAAACATATGTGATAATTGTCAATTAAAACCTAGTGAGATAAGTTAACTGTTCTCTCTGTCTCTTGCTATCTCTCTCTCTCTCTCTCTCTCTCTCTCTCACACACACACACACACACACACACACACACACACACACCAGCAGAGTAAACTAACAACATTCACAAAAGGATTAAATTTTGGTTATAAAAAGTTTCCCTAAAAATTGTTCATAGCCTCTCTTTATGCTATAAGAAATTCCAAAAATATAGTGATCTGGAAGAGTTAGAAGTAATGGAAGTAACCGTCTTTCCACATGTTCCTGAAAACATCACCAACTCCTAAGGAACCAAATCCAAACAAGGGAGAGCATTTGCAAAGGCAAACTACAGCCCAGGTGTTCTGTAAGAGTAGGATGCTCTCTTAACTGCTGTGCTATCTCTCTAGTCCACCCTTGAATACTTTTCAAATACAACACATTGCAAACAAATCCACTTTCCATATTGTAGAATAGATATTAAAAGTGACTCTTTGCCTGTACTCTGCACAATTAGCTGATATCTCCCTTTCTATGCCCCCTTTATCTAGTACACATCCAGACTTCCCTGGGATTGTAGCACAGTGGTAGAGCACTTGTCCTGGATACACAAGGCTTTGAGTTTGAATCTATGAATTAGAAGGAATAGTGGTTCATGCTCACAGTCCCAGAACTGATGGGAAAAGAAGATCTTTGGAGGTTTCTGGGCAGCCTTCCAAGCCTTCTTAGCAACTTCCATGCCAATAAGAGACCCTGGCTAAGAAAAAGAAACTAGGTAAAATATATCTGATGAACAACAGCTATGGTTGTTCTACAACCTTCATACACACACACACACACACACACACACGCATGCACATATACAAACACAAAAATATGTACATGCACATATACTGCATTTGCAAACAAACATAAGATTCCATAATTTTCAATATGAAGCATATTCATAAAGGTTGAAGATGTGTGTCATAATGCAATTTATGTGAGGTGGTAGGAAATATAGGAAATTCCTGGAGGAAATACAGTGGCTGTTTTTTGTTTTGGGGGATTTTTTTTTTTTTTGCACACATCATTTAGACTGATGTAACTCACTTGAATTTTATTGAAATAAACAAAATGATGAAGAGGAGGAGGAGGAAAATCATAACAGTTTGAAATGAAATCCCAAGTCTTTCAGTAATTGCAACTTAATACATTGGACTACATTGCAGGAAATATTAAAATGAATGGCAAGTTCTGGCCCTATACCCAGCTACTCTCTGCCTCTGCACTTCTGAAATATCTCTCCTCTTAGCTTACTGTTTCTGCTGTCAGGTCACTACTACGCCAGCCCCATGCTTCAAAACCCCCACAGTCTTTTGTGGTCCACATCAGGCAAACCCACGCTTTGCTCACAAAGTTTTCTCTCTGGAACCCAATCTAGCTGCTGTGTGAAGGAAAATACCACACCAACTTAGTTCAGAAACAATGGTAACTCAATCTCTGGACAAAATAACTAGAATGCTAATTTTGTAAGTCATGTTAAATCTAAATCCTCTGGTGGGTGAATCCTGGCAGATTCACCATAAGCCGGGAGACACTAGGAGCTACATCTTGCCCTCTTGCTGTCCCCTTCCATAAAGGCCCTACATCTCTCCTGCTTCCTCTCTTCCTCCATGCAACCCAGAATTCCCATCTACTCGCCCAGTGATTGGCTCCTTTATTCATTGGGGGATGGTTCATAAGAAGTCACTTGAGTATGTGACTCATTCCTTGGTCCAGACAACCCCTCCTGGGAAAGCGAAGTTAAAAATCAAAATACAAAGAAAGAATGGGTCAGGTTCCTCCCCATTAGCACCACTCTATGTTGGGTGCAATCTTGGCAGACAGTCCCACAGTCCCCAGAGGAGAGGAGTCTCCACTCCTGGACACTCGAACATGCCCAGGATCCCAGGAATTTGGTCACACCAAAATCTCAGGGTCTCAGAGGCAGCTTGACTTCTAGCAGCTCTGACATACCAAGAATCTCAGGATCACAGGATCCTATAATTACAGGATCACAAAGAAAGCTGGACTCCAAGGAGTTCTGACTCAACCAGGATTACAGGAAAGACAGATTTCAATCAGATATAGCAAGGGCTCTTGAGATAATCAAATGACTGCAGGCAAGTGTAAGAACAGAAACCAAGGTTACTTGGAATCATCAGAACCCAATTCTCCCACTATAACAAGTCCTGGATATTCCACCACACCAGAAAAGAAAAAAAAAAAAAAGGATCTAAAGTCACTTCTCATCATGATGATGGAGGACTTTAAAGACAAAAATAACTCCCTTAAAGAAGTACAGGACAACACAGGCAAACAAGTAGAAACTCTTGAAGAGGAAACCCAAAAATACCTTAAAGAATTACAGGAAAACATAGCCAAACAGGTGAAGGAATTGAACAAAACCATCCAGGATCTAAAAATGGAAGTAGAAACAATAAAGAAATCACAAAGGGAGACAACTCTGGAGATAGAAAACCTAGGGAAAAGATCAGGCGTCATAGATGCAAGCACCACCAACAGAATACAAGGAATAGAGGAGAGAATCTCAGGTGCAAAAGATACCATAGAAAACATTGACACAACAATCAAAGAAAATGCAAAATGCAAAAAGATCCTAACCCAAAACATCCAGGAAATCAAGGACAAAATGGGAAGACTAAATCTAAGGATAATAGGTTTAGAAGAAAGGCAAGAGTTCCAACTAAAAGGGCCAGTAAATATCTTCAACAAAATTATAGAAGAAAACTTCCCTAACCTAAAGAAAGAGCTGCCTACAAGCAAACAGGAAGCCTACAGAACTCCAAATATGTTGGACCAGAAAAGAAATTCCTCTCATCACATAATAATCAAAACACCAAATGCACAAAACAAAGAAAGAATATTAGAAGCAGTAAGGGAAAAAGGGCAAGTAAAATATAAAGGCAGGCCTATCAGAATTACACCAAACTTCTAATCAGAGATGATAAAAGTCAGAAGATGCTAGGCAGATGTCATACAGACCTGAAAAGAACACAGATGCCAGCCTAGGCTACTATACCCAGTAAAACTCTAAATTACCATAGATGGAGAAAACAATATATTCCATGACAAAACCAAAAAATCATCAGATCCTACTACAAAAGCCTATACTCAACAAAACTGAAAACCCTGGATGAAATGGACATATTTCTAGACAGATACTAGGTACCAAAGTTAAATCAGGATCAGATTCATCATCTAAACCATCCCATATCCCCTAAAGAAAGAGGAAACAGTCATTAATAGTCTCCCAACCAAAAATAGCCCAGAACCAGGTGGGTTTAATGAAGAGTTCTATCAGACCTTCAAAGAAGACCTAATACCAATACTCCTCAAACTATTCCACAAAATAGAAACAAAAGATACTCTACCCAATTTGTTCTATGAAGCCACAATCACTCTAATATCTAAACCACACACAGAGAACCAACAAAGAATGAGAACTTCAGACCAGTTTCCCTTGTGAATATTAATGCAAAAATGCTCAATAAAATTATTGCAAACAGAATCCAAGAACACATTAAAACAATCATCCATCATGATGAAGTAGGCTTTGTTCCAGGGATGCAGGGATGGTTCAATATATGGGATCCATCAATGTAATTCACTATATAAACAACCTCAAAGAAAAAAATCCATAAGATCATCTCATTAGATGCTAGAAAGCATTCAACAAAACCCAACACCCTTTCATGATAAAAGTCTTGGAAAGATCAGGAATTCAAGGCCCATACCTAAACATAATAAAAGCAATATACAGCAAACCAGTAGCCAACATTGAAGTAAATGGAGAGATACTTGAAGCAATCCAACTAAAATCAGGGACTAGACAAGGCTGCCCTCTCTCTCTCTACTAACTCAATATAGTACTTGAAGTCCTAGCCAGAGTAATTAGACAACAAAAGGAGATCAAGGGGATACAAATTGGAAAGGAAGAAGTCAAAGTATCACTTTTTGCAGATGATATGATAGTATATATAAGTGACCCTGAAAATTCTACCAGAGAACTCCTAAACCTGATAAACAGCTTCAGTGAAGTAGCTGGATATAAAATTAACTCAAACAAGTCAATGGCATTTCTGTACACAAAGGATAAACAGGCTGAGAAAGAAATTAGGGAAACAACACCCTTCTCAATAGTCACAAATAATATAAAATACCTTGGCGTGACTCTAGCTAAGGAAGTGAAAGATCTGTATGATAAGAACTTCATGTCTCTGAAGAAAGAAATTAAAGAAGATCTCAGAAGATGGAAAGATCTCCCATGCTCATGGATTGGCAGGATCAATATAGTAAAAATGGCTATCTTGCAGAAAGCAATCTACAGATTCAATGCAATCCCCATCAAAATTCCAACTCAATTCTTCAACAAATTAGAAAGGGTGGGGGGAGGATATAGGGGACTTTTGGGATAGCATTTAAAATTTAAATGAAGAAAATATCTAATAAAAAAATAAGAACTTTAAGTCTCTGAAGAAAGAAATCGAAGAAGATCTCAGAAGATAGATCACCCATGTTCATGGATTGGCAGGATTAATATAGTAAAAATGGCCATCTTGCCAAAAGTAATCTAAAGATTCAATGCAATCCCCATCAAAGTTTCAATTCAATTCTTCACAGAGTTAGAAAGAGCAATTTGCAAATTCATCTGGAATAACAAAAAAAAAAAAAAAAAACTAGGATAGCAAAATCTATTCTCAACAATAAAAGAAATTCTGGTGGAATCACCATCCCTGACCTCAAGCTGTACTACAGAACAACTGTGATAAAACAAAAAAAACAAAAAACAAAATTGCATGGTATTTGTACAGTGACAGGCAGGTAGATCAATGGAATAGAATTGAAGACATAGAAATGAATCCACACACCAATGGTCACTTGATCTTTGACAAAGGAGCTCAAACTATCCAGTGGAAAAAAAGACAGCATTTTCCATGAATAGTGCTGGCTCAACTGGCAGTTATCATGTAGTAAAATTAATATACTAAATTGTACTCCAAAGGAAGAACCAAAACGAGGCTGTATACACCTAAGAAACTATTTCAGAAAGCATGAAAAGGAGGAACAATAGGTAAGAGTATACCTGAGAACCCTAAACAAAAATAACCCAGCTCACATACCTTTAACATAAAAATCAGGTTACTTAAGGAAAAGGCTCATCTTAAATGCAGATAATTAATAACCTTAACTCCACGTGTAATGCCTTTTGTTGTGTAATACAACTCATTCACAGGTTTGGGTAGCTAGGCCATAGCTATCTTTGGGGATCTTAGCCTGCCCAGTTCAGTCTGACTTTTGGTTCACATTGATCCCCTATGAAAAATTAATTCCATCTCAACATTTTCAAACATTTACAACTAGCAACACAAAAATTCAGAGTGTAAAATCTCCTCGAAGTTCTGTCAGCTCTTTTTCCTTGGGTCTCATCACCTTGATCATGGGAATCATATATGAGTTTGACCACAAATGGTTCTGCATCTGGGAACCTGTAAAATTAGATGACAGATTCTCTGGTCCAAAATAAATATTGGGACATGAATGAGGTTACGCAGATGTCCCGTTATACAGAAAGAGAACACTGAAGAAAAGCATGCATGCCAATTGTGGCCAAGGGAAGGATGAAAATAGCCAAATAGGAGAATCCACGGCCTGGGAGTGATCCTTCCATTGTGGACTCTGCCTCTGGGTTTTAGGATTGGCCCTGTGAGCCATAGGTCCTCTTGGATGTAGGGTAGTATATGTCTACAAAAGGGTACTTTTCTCGTTGGTCCATGTCATTCCAGCTTGCTTAGTTTTGTAAGTGACACTTTTGCTCCATCTGAAACTCTCTCTATATGCAAAGCTGAAAGTGTTTCATGACTGCCACGTCTCCGTAAGAACTTGAGAGGTTCGATATGAGTTCAGGAAAAGGGTCTCATTCCATAGCATATTCTTCAACATTTCTTCTTGTGCTTGTAGATTCCGGGTAGATGGCTGAGATACCAACATGGTTTATTCTAGTCTCTTCAATGAGCTCCCTGTGTGACTAGGTAGGTTGAATTCTTAATCCTTCTCATGCACTAGCAAATGGGTTTTATGTTCTGGACTGGCAGAACTTTTCTCAAGTCATATATTCTTACCTAGTAAGTAGCTCTGTCTTCAATTCATCTTCCTTGCACACTTGACTAAAAGGGCCAAAACAAAACAACATAAAGCCAAACATACCAACCCAGCAACAAAAAAACTAACATAAGCCTTTAGCAATATGCTTAGAAATCAGCATATATTCAAGTTCTTCATGTACAAAATTTGCTTGCATATAATTTCAAGAAACAATTCAATTAACTTTTTAGATATAATATAAGAAGGGCTCTGACTTCACTATTGATATCAGGTTCCTCATTTACTTTGGGCTCTCACTAGAGATGTCACTGTCTTTCTAGCCACTCTGTGTTTATAACTTGGATATTGCTTAGGGTACAACATAAGTGTTTTATAGAATGCTCCTTGCTGCCTTGTGATCCCTCATGAGCAGAGGCAATTGTACCACATTCCTCCCAGGACTCTGTTGAAGACAATCGAGGTTACTGTCCTCTTTAATATCCTCCAGCCTCTGTCCATTGACCAACCCCATGGTCATTCTATGTGTTTGTTATGTAAGTGTCTCACAACTCAATAGGAGGAGTCTTATTGCTATAACTGGTGCTCAGACACTTGATGGCTAAAAATGACACTGGTGTATTAGATTTCTCTGCTGGAAATGATCAATCTAAAATGTCTCTCACTGGTCTAAAACCAAGGTAGTCAGAGTGTTGTGTTCTTCTAGGAGGTTAAATGACGGAATCCATTCCTCCCTCTTTCTAGATTCTGCAGGTATCTGCATCTTAAAGTTTATGGTATTTTTCCATTTACAAAAGCAGACATTGCACCACTCTGAAGTCTCACTCCATCATCACAGCTGCACAATGTCTCATTAGATTCTGGTTGTTCAGCTTAGAAAATCCAAAATAACATCCTAACTTAAACATCCTAACTTTAACTCTATCTGCTAAATCCTTTATACATTTTAAGAAAGTTAACATGTGCATTGGTTCCAGTAATGAGAAAATACGTTTTTAGGGATGTCACTATTCTATCCAGAGCAGAGAGTGACAAAAGGTTATTATGAAGTGAGACTATGAAACATCTGTATCAGTGGCTCTTAACCTGTGAGTCACTACCTCCTTAGAAGGAAATGGCAGTATGAATAAGCAAATTGTTTAGAAAGGAAACATGCCCAGAATGATCTGTAAGACTCAGGAGATACTGTAGACACATAGACATAAAGCAGGGAGGCGACAATAATGCTGTACATATTACTGGTTGGCCAACCTATCAAGGGACCAGTATAGTAGGCTAGGAAGCAGGCAGCTCCTGGTGAATACAGAACATTGAATGTTTTGAAGAGAAACAACATAAAATCTCATTTCCAGGTAACTCTGATGGCAGTACAGAAACCAAGTAGAAAGCTTGGAAAACTAAAGCCTACACACACAGGCGAACTCATCTCAGAAATGCAATTCTGTAGCTGTATCTTAGGACCCCTTTAAACTTACTAAAGAGATCTTGTGATTAACTGAACTGGGTAGTGAAAGGCCCAAGAAAACTTCCTTAGTAGAATCTTCACCCCCTAGTGGAAAGTTAAAGCCATCATTGGGATGGATCACTATGCTGCTTTGAAACTGGCTTCAAGCTAAAATTATAGGAAACCCCCAAATCCTTATTTTTAAAAGAAAGTTCCCTCTTCTGGCCAATAGTCAACAGCTTTCTGATCAAACTATAATAATCACCTAAATTACTTAAGCAATATTTTTCCCAAAACCTTGGATGCTACCTTTCTGTTTCCCAGCCTCAAATATTGGATTACCTGTTCACACGGAGCAAATATAAATAAAAATTATCTATTCCACCATCTCCTTAATGTCAGACACCATGAAAATATCCAATGGTCTTATGTTCCGTGGAGGGATCACAAGCACACCATTCACCACTGCCTTCATCCGTCCGTGCTTGCTCACCATTTACAAATTGCTGTGCAAGAGGCTGCTCTATTGAGACTTGTCTCTGTCCAAGAACATTCCCTCGGTGTGGTTTATCTCTTGGGGGTTTTGTCTCTAGTTCTGATCATCAATGTCATCTGACTTGGGTTTTTACAAGCTGATTTTTAAATCTCATGCCTTGAAAAACCTGCCAATCCGGGCAATTTCCGGTTATAAATTCCTCCCTTGTATCCAAACACAAAGCCCTTTCCATTACCAGATTTAATTTGATGAAAAGTGTATCTATGTGCAGGCAGAGTGATAAAACCTAAGGACTTCCTTCCTGAGTAGATTCCTGGAATTCATTTAAGAAACTGAAATTCCTTTATCAGTAAAACAGAAGTGCACTGTTACAGATAAAATCTTGACATTTCAGCCACCAGCCATGTTTCTTAAAAAGCAACTAAGCAAAGATGCTGTTTTTTAACACACTGTCTAAATGCAAGGAATTTCTAAGTAAAATATCACCTGGTAAATAAGGAGTACATTGTTATTTAATTCTTTTCCATTTGGGGCCTGTTTGGATACTGAGTTCTCTTAAGAGAAACAGCCTTGGAAAATTGAAAGATATTAAAAATGTATTTGGAGGCCATTTGACTTTTTCAAATGACTGAGTTTTTGTTTGTTTGTTTGTTTTTTGTTTGTTTGTTTGTTTTTGGTTTTTTTAGGATTGCACACATACAAAAAACAAAAAACCTTCAAATTTGAATATTTTTAAAGAGGTATCAACAGTCCACTGATGAAATCCAAGACATACGAAGGTAAATGGTACTATTAGAGATTACATAGGAAGTATAACTTAGTGCTGTACAAGTGAGGCAAGGCCAAAATTCAGATGAGCGTATGACTTAGATAACCTAGGACATAAACCCCTGTAACCAAGAAAGATTTCATCCAGTCTATGTTTAAGTTTGTGAACTATGTATTATCATATTTTCCAGACTGTGGGCTAGTGAAGAAACCAGTCACAGCCCTTGTTCTTGGATGCTAATAGAATAGCCACAAGATAGATAAACCATGGAGCAACTGAATTTAAAAATTAACTATAGACCAACGTGTTAAGCACTATTCTAAGTAATTGGCATATGTTCTTTCTTTGTTCTTACCATAATCTGAAATATCAATGAAACAGATCTATAATTTCCCAGGGATAAACTGTGTTTAAGGAGATGAAGCTAGCAGAGTACAGTAAAGTCTCTAGTTATTTCTAACCACAGTAAGAATCAACTGAAGGATTTTTAAAGAAGGAAGTATGAACTTCACTGGTATTAAGAAAAATCATCAAATAGATTGAAAGGATATAGGAAAGAACCATAGATCCTGCTCAAGAAGCTTATGAATCATTCAGGACCATGGGTCACGTGCCTGAGAAATCTGTGAGAGGTAAGTGCAAGAGATCAGAGTCTGGGGAGAGATCTGGAGCATACTCTGCACAATTTGGTGGGCAAGAAGAGTCAGCGTGAGAAAGAACCTTTGCTGCAGACTTGAGCTACAAGTAGATGGTAGTGACCTTAACAGGTCTGAGAGCCTGGGACAACTTTGAATAACTGAGTAGGTATCAGGTGCCATGTTGGGTACTCTCCAGAATTAACTCATTCAAGAATCAAGTATTTATTTATCCCAATGACAGCAAAGTCTCCTCTGTCTTGAAATTTTTCTTACGTTCTTGAACAGAGGAAAGTAGTGACCCAACAAGAACACACTGAACTCTGTTCTTATTAACTGACATGCTGGAACTGAGATCTGGCTATTCTCACGTCCTTTGAATCCAAACACTTACTACTCACTAAGGACAAGCTGAGGCCTAAGATCCACAGTTCATCTTCAGAGCTTCTCTTTGTATTGCTGGGAGGATGAGACACCCTTTACCATTTTAGAATCTGGGACAAAAACACTGGATTTTAATAGACACTTTCTTAAGGCATGTATCTATAGATTAAAAACAGATGTGCTCATGCCACAAAAAGAATGGTGACTCTGGGGAACCTTAAAAAGATAAGTAAGCCGGGGCGGTGGTGGCGCACACCTTTAATCCCAGCACTTGGGAGGCAGAGGCAGGTGGATTTCTGAGTTCGATGCCAGCCTGGTCTACAAAGTGAGTTCCAAGACAGTCAGGGCTATACAGAGAAACCCTGTCTTGAAAAACAAACAAAACAAACAAACAAACAAAAGTTAAGTAAATAAAAAATTTAAAAAATAAACAGATGTGTCACCATCCACTCTTGTGCCATTGCTATTATTAAAACATAATTTGCTGGTTTGCCACCAAGAGGAGATAAGACTGGTAACTATCAGCTGGCTCAGATCATTTATCTAAGCATTTTTCTGCACCCCCTTCTCATCATCCATGGCCTGACCTTTGATACTACCCTACCTGCCCTAAAGTAGAATTCCAAGCACTTGGTCTCCGAGACTGGCTATCAAAGGCTAATGTCAGAACACGTGTATCCATTGAACCTTGATTGACCAAAAACTACTCCTTGAAGTGATGTAGATCTATGTGGAATTTTTGAAGGAAATGGTCCTGAGAAACCAGATGTTTCTGAGCCTATCCCATGTGAGTTACAATGAGGCCAGAAATCTGTGAAGCCTGTTAACTCCTGCTTTTTCCAGAGTCCCACATTTCCTGGTAGATAGAGTATCAGGTATGCTACCATCTAGCTGGTGGACTTCGGACAAACTTCACAAATTATACATTTTCTCATCAACAAAATGGGAATAACAATATTACATGCTTTTTCAGGGCAATAACATATGATGAACTGAAACTGGTCTGCCAGAGCAAACACAGTAATTATGAGCTATTATCATTTTTTCTTAGTCTTTTTCTAAGCATACATGACCAAAATATGTAAATGGTACTGGTAAGTTGTCTTTACAGTGTAAGATAGTGATGACCAGTGAAGTCCTTTCCTTACATAAGTAGTTGGTAAAAATTGTTGTCTCATGCCATATGAGATTGAACTCATCTGTCAATGAAGACTTGGCAGACTCCACTCTCTCTGGAGTGTGCTGCTTCAAGGGGAACTTGCTAGGAATTAGATTCAGGTTTGCTTTCTTACATACTCATTCTGGACCTGGTCAGTGCCTATTGGGAGGATGGTCAGCAAGCTATGGGAACAGAATCATGAGAGACACAACTAGATAGAGAAGCATATGTATTGTTTCTTTCTTTGACTCTTTCTCTAGTACTTCTCTGCCTTCTACAAATGGCAAGGTTGAGCTTTAAGTCAGAGAGTAGGAGTCACAGAGTACTTCTGGAGGGGAGGGCCTTAGTACTGCAACTCACCATTGGGTGCGTATGGTTAAAATGTTTGAGACCTAACATTCCCTGTCTTTTTTGTTACACAATTAATTCAATCTAATCTAAATTTTCTGACTAAAAATAAAATTTTTAGCAAGAAAAATGTTGAATTTTATACATCATGAACTCTAACCTAGAATAGTGCTTAAATCCATGAATACTTTCTAAATTAATACATGGAAGTTCGAGCGGGATATTTTGCACTAATTGTATCAATTTTGGGTGAGGGATGGAGTAGAAGAAAATATATTCAGCCTCTAATTCTTTTCTCACTAATTCCTTTTTTTTTTATTCAATAATTTGAGTGGCAGCTGTTAGTCATGCACAGTCATTGAAGAGACAACCAGTATAAATGTGACACACACATCCGAAATGAGGGAAGGATAATGATAAAAAACTAAAAGTAAATAAAGACATTAAAATGCAATAACAAGGCTGCTTTGGATAATGTGAACAGAGAAGGTCATGAGGAAAGTAAGTTTTCAGTTGAAACATATACAATCTGAAATGAAAGTTATCGAAAAAGCTTTGAAGTCAGAAGCTGCAGAGATTTGGACAGGAAAGAGTGGCCCAGTTAAACCACAAAATGAGGTCAGGGCTGACAATGTTCTCAATTCTGATCCTAAAATTAAACAAAACAAAACAAAACAACCCTTCCTTTTCTTCTGTCATTCTTGTTTCTTGTTCTTGTTCTTCTTGTTTTTGTTGTTGTTCTTGTTTTTCTTCCTCCTCCTCCTCCTCCTCTCCCTCCTTCTCCTTCTTCTCCTCTTACTACTCCTCCTCTTCTCCACCACTCCCCCAACTCAAGATATGGTCTTGAGTAGTAGTCTAAGCTGTACTCCGATTCTTTACTATGTAACTATGGATGACTTTGATTTTCTAATATACCTGATCACATACATACGCCAGGATTACTGGCAAGCACCACAGTCAGTTTATATGGTTCTGAGATAAAACCTTCGACTTCATGCATGCTATCTTTAGGTCCTGCACTTCTTAAATGGCTCCCTAGTATGCTGTACAATAATCACCTAGATTTATAATTATTGACAGCCTATTAGAATTTGAGCTATTGTAGTATAAATATGACATAATGCTTACATCATTCCCTCATCATTCACAAGATCCAGTCAGAGTTTCTCTCAATATTAGGCTGTCAAATGCAATGTATGCAAGCCTTTGGTAATGTGAGAATTAGAGTTAGCCTAGGACCAAGATGGGATAAAGTCCCTTAAAATGGAGATTACATAAGCCAAGTGGGACAGAGAAAGATTCTCAGAAAAAGCTATAGTTTGAAAGAAGTCATTTGCATTTTCTTCCATGACACAAAGCTATTTTGACATTCATTTTCCTTCTCTAGTAGTATATAAATCAGAAACATATGAAAATGTTCAATATGTGTCAAATATAACATACAATAAGGAATTTGTGAGTAACATTGCCTTGAAATCACAGTAATAATATGAATTATATTCAGGTAGTTTAAACGTTTTCAAATTGGTTTTATACATATTACCATATTTCTACCTTTGTTGACTGTAATAAAAAAAATTCTAATGACTGTAATTTCCTTGAACCTGATTTAGCATTGTTGGGGAAAACAAACATTTCAAGTACAAAAATATCCCAGATAAAATTTACAACAGAACTAGACATTAGCAAGCACTAAGGTCATTAAGAATTTAGGGGCATTAACACAAAAGTGGCTAAATAATTTGTCATATATCATGATACTCAGGGGACAGACCTGGTACTGGAACTAAACCAGAGATCCGGCTTGCTTCAATCCCCTGTTGCATTAATCATTCAAAAGGCTGAGACGTTGGTTTATAATGAAGTTAGCATACACACGTTTGACCTTAGAATGAATTACAAGTAAAATAAAAACGGACCAAGCAGTACTAATGAGAAAGTAAGTCTTCCTGAGGATTTTTAATTATTTTCTGAAATATTTGAACGTTATTTAGAAATATAGGTCAGTTCTTACTTCTGAAATAAATACCTACAGTCAAATAAAATAGTTTTCTTAATTTAAGGTTGTTATGTCCCAAGGACAGAAAAAGGCATGTAAAAAAGTCATTAAAAATAAAGACTAAGGGGCTGGAGGGAGTCAGTGGTTAAGACCACTTATGCAAGCGCAGCAACCGAGTTCATGTACCAGTCTCCATGTAATAAGTGATCTTAGCCACTGACTCCCTCCAGCCCCTTAGTCTTCATTTTAAACTACATTAATAATGTAGAAAGATAAAATTCCATCTTAAAGAAATCTTACTAATATAAGTAATACGCGAATAACATTTTAAGTTATAGGAAGAAAAACAAAGGTTGTCCTAGATAATATTGAGGCTAGAAAGATTAGACAATCTAAACTGCACTTCCTTGCTTTTGTATAACGATGTTGATGAAAAAAATATTTAGATATTAAAACTCAGTGGCTACAGGATGGAGGGAAGGAAAAATAGTGAAATTCGTCCTCTATTGGCTGAAGATGACAACGAACTATAGTTTCACATACTAAAAGCATGCTGACACCTTGACTGTGATCCCAGCACCAGTGACTACCAGACACCCTTGTTCTGGCTCCATAGAAACCTTCCAATCTACTACTTCCAGCCAATTCCTAACAACAACAAAATATACTTCTCCTTATTTAAAGACTTCCCCCAAAACTCCAAAGTCCTCAGTGCTCTTATCTAAAGCCAATATAGATTGTGGACTTGAGGAAAGAAACTTCCTTTCCATCAAATCTTATTATTAAAATACTCTTGTACTCTGAAGCCCACAGACATCTCACTGCTGTCCGGCATTGTTGCTGGTAACTGCGAGAGTTTCCATCTGGATGGGCCCGTTTCTAACCAGCATTTGTGGTGAGTAGTCCAGACAACTTCAACCTCAGGAGTTTCAGTTTAATAATGATATCACCAAGACTCCAGGTTATAAAGTTAGTTTCTTAAACTCAGCAGTACAGTGATGAATGCAAAATTAGAAGTAGGTTTACTCGATCCTTATCCAAAGGTTCTTTTTCCTGTGCTCCTAATACCCAGTAATCACCACAAATAACAGGTTTAAAGGAATGTTGAGGTAGCTTCCGGCTGCAACATTACTGTAAGAGTAAAAATAAATAAAAACAGTTAACAGTGATTTTTCCCACTGAGAGTTTGGGGCCAATCTTGAAAATTGGTGCATAAAATGAAATTAGATATTACTTCCACAAAATCCCTATGTCTTAGGGCTATAGAGGGGGCGATCTCTAGAATATTCTTTCAAAGTAACTTACATAAATTGATTTTATTAAAAATATCTCACAAGCGTGGATGACATGTATTGCAGTGATACAACCTTTAAAAACATTTTAATAGTAATTAAATTTAAAACCACATTATAGAATTGTTCTTAAAAAATAATGACATAGATTATTTTCTACAAGTTTTTACTTGCTAAAAAAATGTCTTGGTGATATGCCTGTGTTTCTTTTTCTTTTTAAATATAGGTGGCCAAAATTAAACCAAACAAAAAACCAAAACACCCTAACTCATATGCAAATAAGCAAAAACCTCATCGTGCATCCTCATTGTGCTGACACAAAGTAAGAGAGACCTTAGATTTGCTACAAGAAAGGACTGCACAGGCTGACTCTCTAATGCATGCTTTATTCCTATGCATCTGCATAATCATATATTATTGAGGGCCATTTTAACAAAAGATAAAGGACTGAACTGCATTGCCAAGAACACAGAACAAATGCTTGAATGTACTAATACTCAGTCCCGGTAAATGCGTACTTATCCCCAGTCTCCGCACAACTGCCTCTCCATTCAACTACTTGCAATAACCTTCTAATAATTACTCATCTGAAAAAGAAAAGAAAAGAAAAGGAAAACCTTCTAAAACATTGAATCCAATCCTTGGTGGCACTTAGCAGCCTTCTCTAAAGGAGATGCATTTCCCCTCCAGTTTGTAGAGGAGCCTTTTCTAGTTCTTCATCATGGGAAATCAAAAACAGCCATCTTTGAGAACAATGCAGAGGAAGCAGGAGGTACATAATGTTTGAAAGGAATTGACTCAGTTGTGTGGGTGTCTCTGCTCTTTGCCACCATGGGGAGATTTCAGTGCACAACCGTAGTTTTAAAAGACACAAAGGACAGAAACACAACAAAGTTATTTGAGATGTGGTCATACGTACTTTTGCCTTGTGTCTAAAGCACACCATGCTTTCTCACCTGATTATACTCCCAGGTGTTTCTTCTCCTCTATAAACCCCTATCTTTTAACAAAGGAAGGCCCTACCTCTTCTTCATGACCTTTGCCCCAGCTGCTGAAAGCTCTCTACCTTATAAGCCCCCTAGTCTTAGCCAGCTGTGTGTTATTAATGGGATCAGAAAATATTTGAAAATACCTTTAATAACATATCAGAGAACTAAGAAAAGTACATTTGGCCCCACAAAATCTTATGACAATGATATGCATCAAATCTAAGTTGGCTTTTCTGTCCTGCAAAGACTTACCCTTTACCCCCGAGCCAGTTAATATTCTCTTTATATCTCAAAAGTGGCTATTCCAGTAATGTAATCTGATTAATACTATAACAGCTGTGCTGTGCTCCTTAGCTTCTGATTGCTCAGAGATAAATCAACTTATAAAGAGAAAAGGTAAGTTGGAGGAGATAGTTGTAGGGGCTTTTAGGTCATAGCAGGTTTGTGCATAGCTTTGGGGCTATGGCAATGCAGTACACCACAGAGAGGACCCATAGTGAGGGAAAAGGAAGCTGTCTTTTTGAACAGTGGTAAGGAAAAAAATGAAGTGGGGCGGGGGGGTTCTTCCCAAGTTCCACGAGCTTGGAAGCAAGCCTTTAATCTATAAGCCCCTGGAGAACACGGAAGAACTCTACAGTGCTAATAAATGGTCACATTTTCACAGTACAAGTATTCATAACCCCCAGTTACTTCATCAGCAATGTCAGCATTCCTTTACATTTACAAGGCATCCATAAGGCTCAGTTTTTAATTGCAATATCCCCTTTGATCTGGTTAGTTTTCTTTCAATGTAGCACAAGCTAGAGTCATTTGGAAAAGGACACTCAACTGAGAAACCGTTCCCAGATTTTCACATGAGAAAACCTGTGGTGCATTTTGTTGAATAATAATTGATAGGAGAGGGGTGGTAGTTCAGTGTGGGCAGTGCCAACCCTAGGCTGATGGTGATATAAAAAAACAGGCTGAGCAAGCTAATAAGCAGCACTCCTCCATGGCTTTTGCTTCAGTTTCTGCCTCCAGGCTCCTGACGTGAGTTCTTGCCCTTACTTCCCTGGAAGATGGACAGCAAGCTCCAGCTCAAACAACATTTTTCTCCCCAAGTTGCTTTTGGTCATAGTGTCACATCATAGCAACAGAAACCCAACACACCTTTAAAGGCACATCTTCAGTCTAACTTCTTCCCTCTGGCCTCATGTGCTAAAGGTTCCAGTACCTCCCAAGTACCACAGGCTTAGGATCAAGCCTTCAACCTTTGGGGAACATTTAAGAGTGGTACAGTGGAAAATGTTTATGTTTTCTAGGTAAAAACATCCATGATCCCCCCCCCCCCCGATCCCCTATTGCTTCTTTGAATAGTGTCCCCGTTCCTTTGCATTGACGAGGCACTCATAAGGCTGTTTCAGATCCCAAACTGTCTCTCATCCCTCACTTTGCCCTACTCATTTTCCCAACAGGATCACACTTTTTCTCATGGGCCTTTTTCTATTCTTCAATAGAAATTTGCATGGCCCTTTCTTACAAGTTTCCTTAATAAGGTTCAACAATCAAGCTAAGGGAAGCATCCTCTATGAATCTTAGTTTGTCCCTCACCTTGCTGAAACATTATTTTTAGTATTTTTATGGTGCCGCCAATGTGCTCTACTGTTCATAAGCACATTTATTTGTGCACAAGAAATCCACTGGACTCATTCATCAACACAATTACTTCTAATACTCATCACAAGAGACAGTCTGCCTTTACCAAACCCAGTCTGGAAGTCTAAAAATATGTCTAGGCATGAGTATTTATTTACCGTATTTATTAGGGCAAGAATTTGTTTAGAGCCCAGTAAAGTAAATAAATTGCATTTTAAATATAAAATGTGTTTGATGTTTGCTGAACTGAAATTTATAGAATAAAATAAGTTCCAGCTAATATTAATATTAGGTCCAGCTAATAATAGTATAAAAAGATTATGAATATCATTCACTAAAAATCATTTGTGTTTTTTAAAATAATGTTCTTAGCCTAATTGTGAGCATTTTATATTTTGGAGTAAATATGTTTTCTTAAACCTCCTCAAATTATAGAAAATGCCAAATGTCTACCTTCTGTATGCATGTCTATCTAGTATTTACTTGTGTGGCTTCCTAAGGGAAAACAGAGATGCTTCATTGTGGGCTATAGAGACTGATGAAACACAAAGATGAGGAAATTCAAAACTCAGCAGTAAAGGAGAATTGTTCATCTTTTTTAGAGTTCCAGCTATGAGCAGGGAGGGAGACCATGTCAAGAAAAGCTGCCCGCTGTTAATGAAATAGAAGACCAGATTTCCAACCTGAGAAAAATCATGTCTCCTCTATCTATGGAAGGCACATTCTTCTAATGAGTAATTTGACTCTTCAGTCACATAGCAACCAAGTCTGAACTGTAAGATTCACTTGCAAAAAGCCACTCAGCAGAACATTCCCCACACAGAGAAAATGAGGTAGCTCACTTGGACAGCTACTCTTCTTTTCCACACACAAGCCCAGCAATTTTTACATGGCAAATTGCCTACATTTAGGAAAACATAATACTATGCTTACAAAACTTAATGACAGGCAAACCTCAAAGACTTGGAAATTGGATTTCACTGAGATAAACATGCAAAAAGACCACCTGCCTATCAGGGGCCCTTCTCAGGCCCTAGTTCCTCACCTCCCTTGCAGGATTTCCTAAGTGGTTCCTTTTCTCTTCTCCCACCAGCCTCCTCCTCAAACCCTGCCATGGTTTCCCAGCAGGCTTCTGTAATCCCTTCCACTTCATTACTCACAGTCTGGTTCTAGGCACGAGGCCAGGCGGTTCTGGCACCGTCTCAACTGGGTATCAGTTAGACTTCCGTAATTTTATCTAAGAAAGAGGTATATTCTTTAGTGAGCACATATTAAGCCCCAGATATTAGAGAACCCCTTCAAACTGTGTTCCAAAATCATGTTAATAAAACCAAGCTTGAAGGTTCAGTGTGCTTGTGGTTCAGGTAAGTGTGACTTCTCTTGGATGGAGACTGGCCAGACTGGTCACAAAGGAGAAGGAAGAAAGGGGTACAGGGACAAGAAGACATGAGAGGCCTTGCTGTGTTTTCAGAGGATAATACATTGGGATTTTGAGTGTATGCAAGCATGCATGTTTAGCAATAGATTTTTTTTTTCCTGGCAGGTTCTGGAATTCTCTCTTTCAAATATTAATTAGGGAGAGAAATCATTGAAAGGCAACATTTCTTTCCAATGTTGTTCTTAAAATATTGACATAATGTAGAAGGTTCTGTCTGAAGTAAACAAAGTTTTAATGAAGGCATTAAAGACATGAAGTCAGGAAAACATGCTTACTGAGTCTAGCAAGCTTCAGTTAGTTTCAGACTATTTTGAGCATCCACCCTGCCTTTTTTTTTTTTTTTTTTTTTGTCAGAAAAAAAGTTTAATCCTCAGTCTGTTGTCAGAGAAACAATTGCTAGGAATCCCTCATTCTCCAAAACGTCTCTATTCCTCTTTTGATTTTGAAACATTCTTGAAGACAGTTTGCTATGGTTTGGATATGTGTTAAAGGCGTGGTCCCGAGCCAGAGGATCTAATCATGCATAGGTGTCTAGATTTTGAAGTTTCTTACCTAATCAATGTAGTAATGACCTGATGAACTTATACTGTGATGGTGCCTTAGAGAGGTGATAGAAAGTAGGAAGCTGGGTCCTGAAAGGCACCATGGTTCAGGCCCCCTCCCAGCCCTCTCTTTACTTCCATGCCACCATGAGGTGAGAAGCATCTGTGGTACATTTTTCTCCCATCATGCTCTTCTGTCTGTTGCAAACCCAGAGGACAGAGCAATCAATGGCAGGATGAAAACATTGCTGCTCTGATCCAAAAGATCCCTTTGCTCTTAAATAATTCCCCATGTATAGTGTGTGTGTGTATCAGAGCAAAAAGATCTGAATAACATAGGATTACTGCTCAGGAGAGATATTTATAGCTAACAGACCTCAGTGGTAAATTAAAAAATAAAAGTCATTATTTGCTACATGAAAAGCTATTGTTTCAATGCCTTTTTATTTCTATAAACTATAGTACCTTCATTTTTTTTTTTTTTACTTTACTTTATATCAAAGAAGGTTGGTTTCCCTGTAATACTTTTCATTTCATTTGGCTAAGATTTCATAAGCATTTATCAGACAACAAACTCCAAATATAACTTGTAGGCTTGTTCTGCTACTATGTTGGCCATTATCTTTTGAAACTTCTACTATTTCGGACCCACATTTCCTGATCTGTGAGTCATATGACCTCTGCTGTCTCTCTCTTAGCTTTGAAACCCTATAAGAAGGATGTTCTCTCGGGGGAAACATGAACAAACATTCCTAGCCCAGATGGGACACTAACAGTCCACAGCAAGCATTCTGTCTGCATCCATTTTGGTAAACTAATGTGTTTGTTGGGGCTACTTGCAGAAACATGAGTGACTCAACAGCTGTTTACATCACTAGAAAGTCTCAACCCTGTGTGGATGTTGACTCATGAAAGCTACATTGTAGCAGCTGGAAATGTTAACAGCCCTGTTTACATGAACTCAGAGCTGCTTGACACTGGATTGATTTGTTCATTTGTCCTGACTAGAGCTGTGCAACAAGGAATTCTATGGGTCACTCCAGCTGGTCTGCCCCATGATAATGATGGTCATGTTATGTCCAGGATATGAAGTGTACATTCACTTCAAAACCATAAAAGGACTTGCAAATATCAATTAGAAGTGTTAAATGATGGGTTGGTCACTGTATTGCATGTAACAATAATGCACTTAATGCTCCCTTCATAGACTAAGCCTGGACTAACAAGACACTCATCTTATATATAACTTGGCATAATATATTCTGTATTAGTTAGTGTACTAGTTGTCTTGACAGAAAAAAATGACAAGAGCAATTTAAAGAAGAAAGGATTTATTTCCACTCACACATCCTGAGTACAGTCCATCTTGTCAGGGAAATTACGGTGTGAGGGTCTTGAGGAAGTTGGTCATCTTCCAGGATGCATTATTAGGAAAGGGAGTGATGACTATCCACACTCAGCTCACTTTCTCCTTTTCATGCAGTCCATGACCTCAGCCTAGGGAATGGTTCCACCTACATTCAGGGTATGTCTTCCCATTTCAATGAACCCAATCTAGATAATTTCTTATAGCCATGGCCAGAGACTAATCTAGAAAACTCTTCCCAAATGTGCTTCCAGGCTAACCTAGCTGAAAAAGTCCCCCACTGTCTAGCCCAGCAGCTTATCTTCCAGAAAACTCTAGATCCTCTAAAACTGACAATATTAACCATGGCAACGTTACCTGACCGGCTGCAGAATCAGTCAGTCTGGGTAGAAAAAACAGCTCTTTCTTCGTGGCTGCTTTGATAGTGAACACCAGGGTTTTATAGAAGTGTTATTACACTCCATATTCTAAAAGCATTACAGAGAACCTGTACATCCACCCCATCAATAGCTCAGCAGTGCACACTGCTAACGGTTTGTTGTTACAAGTTAAACTTTGACCTGAACAGCATCTTGAGAGGAGGGTGAAGCTCAATGGGCTTTGGGGAGTGTGAACAAAGAGATGAGGAAGAGGACAATGCACAAAATGAAAACGAACCAACATTCTGCAAGGTGTGACAAGGCTGCCATGTATCCAGATGGATGACACTACACTTTCCAATAACGGATAAGATTACTTTGTTCTAATTTCCTATGAGAGGCGGTAACTGGAGACGAGAAGAGGAAGGAGACACTAGGGAATATTGAGCTTCTGCTCTCTGAATAAAGCACAGCTTGACGATACAACTCCTGTCTCTGCTCATTGACATTTGTTGTGACAGGCGACATGAACTCAGCTATTCTGGATTACAACCTGTTTTAGGTTTTGGTTCTCTCTCTCTCTCTCTCTCTCTCTCTCTCTCTCTCTCTCTCTCTCTGTGTGTGTGTGTGTGTCTTCTCTTCTCTTCTTATGGATGGCGAATGCCTTTTATGAGTTCAAGGATAAAATTGACTTAGAACTCTAATGAAATCTGAGGTCAAGCAATGTTATAATATTTTTCAGTCTCCTGTTTGTTACTCCCTCAGGTGTCTCAGGGAACTCTCATTTAATAGCATGCCTGTAGACTGCAGGCATAAAGTCTACACAGGCTGATATTTCAGATTTTATCCACAGCTGTTTGTCACCTGGGCACTTCAGAATAAAATGATTTCTACATTTATTTTTACTTCTTTGGACTTAGTACAAAGGAAGACAATGTCATTTACTAAAATTATAAAGCGTACATGGAAGGGTTAAACTTGACTGGATCTAGAATCACCTAGAAGACAAGACTCTGAGGCTGGCTATGAGGAATTTTCTAGATTCTGTCAACTGAAGTTATGTTTCTAAGTGTGGGTGTCACCATTCCAGGGTCTGTGGACTCTGAGTATATAAGAAGGGGAACATTAGGAGACCACAACATCTGTCTCTCTCCTCCTCACGTACACTCAAGTTAGAGCATTCTGTTCATGTCACCATCCCTTACCTGCCACTGTGGCCAGTAACCACAAACTTAATAAAATAAGTAAGCACTACACTATGGGCCCCAGCAGCCTCTTCCTTCCATATAGCACTTTCTTCCAGTATTTTGTAACAGCAAGGGAAAGAATGACTAAGACAGTACCATACCACTTAAAGACAGTGCACAGCAGAACCACTCAATTATTTTGTGGAATAATTCTGGGAGTCCTGGTAAATAAAGTCATACTTAGTTTGCATTTAACTCATACTGATCAGAGCTATTAAGAAACTAGAAAGCAAATAAGAATATTTTAGAAAGGTATTATAGTTACAAATTATCAATGCACTTTAGGCATGAGTATTTGGTCTTATGAAGCAAACATACTGATCTGAATAATGGTTAAAGTTTGGGGAATTCATGCTCTGTTTGTCTAGGCTGACACCTAAGCTTTTCATTCTTAGCATGTTTAACCTCTCTACACCTCATAGATTAGTTAAGTGATGTATATAAAGTACTCACCAAAGAGCAAACACGCAGTAATTGAACTAATTCTTGTGCCATCATTCTGTGTTGCTCATTTTGAAAGATAGTGTAAGGACATAGGTGTGTGCATTCCAATAGAATAAAGGAATACGACTTGGTTATGCTTCTGAGTAAGTGCTAATTTTGCTCTGTATCCCAAAGCAATTCTGACCTTATTTTATATGAGCAGAATGAAGTACATGGTAAAAATCTTCTAGTTTAAATTTTATAGATACTGGATTTCCAGAGAGCATCATCATAGACTACTTCAAACACTTAGTATAGCATTGCTCTCATGACAAGGTTCCAAACTGGTTGCTGCACATGGTGGTACTTCGGGTGCGGGCACTAGAGATAAAATACATTTAAGGTTTCACAATGATGACTCCTGCCCTAATGCAGCGATTCCCAACCTGTGTGTTGCCTCCCTTTAGAAGCTTCCACATCATTCCATGGGAGTCAAGTATCAGATTGCCTGCATATCACATATTTACATTATGATTCATAACAGTAACAAATCTGCAGTTATGAAGTGGTAAGAAAATAATTTTATGACTGGGGGGTCACCGCAACAAGAGGAACTGTACTTAAGAGTCATAGCATTAGGAAGGTTGAGAACTATTGGTCTAATGAGTATCATTTGTTGGTTCAAATAAATGCATTTAAAGATGATTCCAAGGGTTAGTCTCCTCCCTAAAAAGTGGCATGAACATCGTACAAGATTTTTCTCATTCTTACAGTCTGGGATGACTATGATGCAAGCCTGACTGAACAATGAATCTTGGCAGGAGATGCTGAGAAAATTTCAAAACTTGGAACAATGACTTCAGTGTTCAACATCTGATACCCACCAAGGTCTAAGCATAGGAGTATTAATAGAAAATTATAGGCAGTGTTTGAAAACATCCTATACATTCCATTTTGGTTATTTAAATAACATAACAATTGCATTTCTAATGTTATTTGAGAAGCAGTAATTACTTTATTGCATCATACTGATCTCATACATGTGTTTACTCCCCCAAAACAAACATTGTAAGATAAACACGGTCCACTGGTATGTTCTGGGAACTCATTTTAAAAACACAGACCTTAGTTCTAGTACATCTAACACATGACTAAAATATAGACTAGATTATTGCTTAATCATGGTTATCAGTCAGGCACATTCAACAACCAATAGTGTACATTGATTCCCTGCTTTTGAGGGTCTTACCAGGAGCTATGGACTTAAAAGAAAAGACCTAATATTAGCTCCTCAGACTCATAAACTCAATTAGCAGAGAATACACATACAGATAAACACACACATACACATGCACACATGCATCACATATGTGTGTGCACTGTATAAGACAGAACACTGTAAATTGTAATAGAGAAATAACCCAAGTGCAATGAGGCTCAAAAGAAAACAGCAGCATCTCTAGTTGTCTTTAAAGTGTAGCCTGTGGGATGTACCTTTTACCAATTTCTTTTCTTCAGGTAATACTTGCTGCCTACTATTTATTATCTGGTACATGGTTGAAACTGAACATATAAATAGGGATAAATACTTGATATCAAGAAACTCCATGAGACAAGGAAACAGGTAATACAAAGAAGTGGGTAGATAGGAGGGAAATTGTAGCTAGCTAGGGGAAGGTGGCACTGGGTTTTGCAAAATCCTGAGCAGTAATACACTTCTTTGAGACAAACTTAAGAGGCCTAAATTAATTGCTACAGGAAAAATGCTTAACATCCTGTATGCTCAATTTGTCCTAAAAATCTCACTAGATAGAAATGCCGAACCAAAGAGAAAATACTAAGAAATATGAGGTTAGCCAAGCTAGAAAGCAAGATGCCCCGCAGAAAGAGTTCAAACATCACAAAGGGCTATAATTCAAATGAATCTGTGATTCTGATGGATACTTTTTGTTGTGTAATAGATGAAATGAGTTTTCTGTAACTTTTTCCAAAGTTTTAGTGGCGATTTCAGTCATTGTGATGCAAAGAAGTCAGACTAGGAAGGGTACCAGGCTAGCTTTCAAACAGATGCAGACAATAATGTCTAACCAGGAAACAGTGTGCCAGGGAAAACAGGATCAAGTTTACACTGCTTCTAGATCTCTGCCTGTGGATATACTGTTTCCTGAATAATTCTGACCCACCATTTGTAACTTTTTACAAGTTACAATTTTATATACAAAATCATTTTTAAAAGATCAATAATATCTCACTATTGAGAAAATAACATATTTGATCGAAAAAACAAAAAAAAATCTTTGTAATCTTTTAAACTTACATTTGTTTAAGACACACATAATCATCATAATTCTAAATTTTGACTATATATCATAATTTTTATTACATATCAACATATAAAATAATTACATATTATGTTATTGTTTTGAAATATTCTGACTATAACAGAAATATATTCCATTTTAGATGCTCTGATTGTTTTTCATGGCTTAGAACTTAGCACAGCTGTTCCTTCCTTTTCATATTTGCTGGTAAAGGTCCTATTGATTTTCTAAGGAAATAAAAAGTTAATAAGGGGATGTATTGAGTCAACGTGAATAGGACACTTAATGGTTGTCAATGAATATTCTACATTTACTCCAGAATATTCTATTCACTCAGCACTTTCTCCAGATGTCCTTGAAAAGTCCCCAGCACAAAGAAATTTCAGGAGTGTCGGCTTAAATGCTTGATAATAATATAGATGAAAAACTACCTACAACCAACTTGGTTATTTTTTAAAGATTTATTTATTTATTTTATGTATATGAGTACACGTCGCTGTCGTCAGACATACCAGAATAGGGCATCGGATCCCATACAGATGGCTATGAATCACCATGTGGTTTCTGGGAATTGAACTCAGGACCTCTGAAGAGCAGTCAGTGCTCTTAACTGTTGAGCTATCTCTCCAGCCCCAACTTGGATATTTTTACTTAAAATGCACATCACTTGGTGTGATGTGTGTGTGTCATGTGTGTATGTCGTGTGTGTGTGTGTGTGTGTGTGTGTGTGTGTGTGTGTGTATGTTTGTGTATATGTGCACATTTTGGAATTTGGAGTTTATGCATATATCAATAAATGTTATCAATAGTATTATTTTGCTTCATAATCATTTATTCATATTTTAACCTGTATGAAGGTATAATAGAGCTCCCATTGTTGTATGTTTATAGTTTTCATATGTGTTCTTGTGCATGTGTGAATATATATATAGATATGTGCACATATATAGAATCTAACTTGTGAATGCATCCCCACTTTGGTTTTCTTTATATTTCATTAATTATGCTTTTTGTTGTAAAAAGGTGTTTGGCAGTTATGATAGCTCAGTGGGCAGATGCATTTTCATGCTGGCATGACTAACTGAGATCAATCTCCTGACCTTACAAGGTAGCAGGAAGGGACAGACGCTCAAGAGTTCTATGACTTCTGCATGCCTGCATGCATGTATGTGCACATGCATGGGTGCAAACACACACACACTAAACAAATTAAGGATTTTTAAGTGAGAAAAGACATTAAGTCAGTGTTTTAAATACTTTCTGTTTTGTTCATTCTATTTTACCTTGAAATATTAACCTGGGTGTTTATTGTGCCATTTGTAGTCACACATAAATTATAGCTAAAAATAGACAGATACATACAGCTTAATTTACTTAGATGTATTTAGTTTTGTCTGTGAGATTAAAAACATAAAGAATCTTAAATCAGTTTCAATGGTGAATATATCTGTGTACCTTCGGTGACTGGTGAGATCACTTCTGTCCACACTAACGATTTCTTCTCATCCAGTAAGCCTGGTATCTTCTTGAGTAGGCACAGACAATAAATTGTCTTCCACACTTTTTTGGATGCTTTTTTTATATTCTGTTGTTAAAACCTTGAAACTGGTCTATTTATGCTTTTGTGTTCAATAGCATGAAATTTGGGTCATCTGTCACAAAAAACTCATTGAAATGTATTGACATTAAAAAGATTTATCTAACTGCCAAATTTTTAAACTTATTTCTTCTGAAATAGGGCATGTCCTTTTGAGGGAAAGTGTGTTAATCAGTGTATCCATTTATCTATCTGTCTATCTATCTATCTTTCTATCTATCTATCTAGCTATCTTTTTCTCTCTTTTAATTGTAACAAACAACTAAGAGCAATACTGCAAAGGAGTTAAGCTTTATTTGAACTCATGTTTTCCTAGGATTCAGCTCATGGTTGGTTGGTTCCTTTGCTGTGGGCTACAGGGAGGCTGGCTTCATGGCAGGAGCATGCAACAGAGAAGGCTCCTAGTATCATCGAAGACGAGAAGAAAGGAAAATGTAACAGGAGTGAGCCAGGGCTCGTGTATGCCCTGAAAGACAAGGAGTTAAGAATCCCCTTTCACATATGGCCTTCCTCCCATAGATCCACAGTTTCTCAACCATCAACCTAGAGTTGAAATCTATCAATTGCTTAAACCATTAATTAGATGACAGCCCTCATGACCTACTTGTCTCTGGAAAGGGCACAGCGGGCACACTTACTGTGTATAATTTACTGTTATCCAGGGCTGCCATAAGCAGTGGATGATTAAGTATTACATCGAAATGTCCTTAACAGTTAAAATTGTGTGCCCACTCGTTACATCTCCTCTAGTTGCCTCGCTCTCTCTTGTGAGAATATGTAATTCTGAGCTTGCACTTATTTACTATTCGTCTATACCTATAGGATTTTTAAGAACTTTTCTTTGTTTGCTTTCCCACTCTTTTTTTCTGGGAAAGCCTCCCAAATCTTTCAAAACAAGGTAAAGTGAGGTCATGTATGCAAATAGCTCAAAATCCTGCTGCTTTTGTTCAAATCACATGAGAAATTAAATACTACTATGTTGATGGTGATGATGGTAATAATGATGGTAATAATGATGATAATAAATATGATCAGGTGTAGTGCCTCCTACCTTGAGACCACCAGAGTTTAGTCTAGGATTATCTGTCAATTGCCAAATAGTTCTCCATTTCAGTTCAGAATGTTAAGTTCATGGCTATTCATCAAGATTAACAAAAGGTCTACAATCAGACATAATTTTGGAAATTAATGTTGATCTTCACATTGCATGAAATATTGTAAGAATTCCTGAATTGAATCAGCTATTCAATCTGACACTTAAGCATAAATGCTTAATAATTCTCTCTTGTCCTGTGTTCTAGATCAGAAACTCTATTTTAAAAAACTTTGACTGGATTCTGAAGCTTTGCCTACCGTCCTTTCCTAATAGTTCTAAGTGCCACTATTCTATCATCCTTCACCCCTAATGAAAGATGCTCCTCTTGGACTCTGGCCTCGACATCTTTTATAGCATCATCGATGGATGCTGTCCCTGTGATCCTCTCTTCTCCCACAGTCTGCAACTTCCAGACAATTTTTTATGGCCTTCTCACTCAAACTGGTTTCTCAGTTTAGCTGGGTCTAACAGTTGCCTTTAGAATCTGCTATTCAGAACAGTCTGGGTCACACACAGCAAAGGGGACCTGTAAAGTTAAGATACCATCCCCTTCAGCAGATTTCAATGATTAGCCCTCATTCCATGTCTCTACCTTACCTGTCATCAAAGGAGGATTTAGATGCTGAAAATATAGACATGAGATAGATAGAAAAGATCTATTCCAAAGTGGAGTCAGTCGTATAGGAAGAACTAGGCAAATCCATGGCCAATACAACAGTTGAATAGCAAAAACAAGCTACCTTAAAGCTGGGCCAGAGCACTTGAACAGACATTTTCCAACAGATGACAAAAAAAAAAAAAAAAAAATACATGACTAAATAAATAAATAAATAGCAGATATGTAAAATATTATTCAAAAATTACCAGGAATATGCAAATAAAACCATAATGGAAAAGTGCCTCACATAGGCATCATTTTCAGGTCATGTGCTGGCAGAGATAGGGAGAAATCAGAAGCCTTGCACACTGTTGAGAGGAATGTAAAACTGTACAGCCAGAGCAGAACAGCATGGAGGGCCCTCAAAGAAAAATAAATAAATAACAACACCCCCACCATGTGACCCAGAAATCTCACTTCTAAGTCTATATCTGGAAGAATTTGAATTGGGGTCTCAACAAGACATTTGCACTCCTGTGTTAGTTAAAGCGTTGCTCATAATAGTGAAGATATGGAATCACCGTGTGTCCAGGACAGATACATAAAACTTTTGGTCAGCATTAAAGCATAAGAAAGTCTTGTCACCATGCTCCACTATGTTCATAGCAGCCTTATTTATAATAGCCAGAAGCTGGAAAGAACCTAGATGCCCCTCAACAGAGGAATGGATACAGAAAATGTGGTACATCTACACAATGGAGTACTACTCAGCTATTAAAAAGAATGAATTTATGAAATTCCTAGCCAAATGGATGGACCTGGAGGGCATCATCCTGAGTGAGGTAACACATTCACAAAGAAACTCACACAATATGTATTCACTGATAAGTGGATATTAGCCCCAAACCTAGGATACCCAAGATATAAGATATAATTTGCTAAACACATGAAACTCAAGGAGAATGAAGACTGAAGTGTGGACACTATGCCCCTCCTTAGATTTGGGAACAAAACACCCATGGAAGGAGTTACAGAGACGGAGTTTGGAGCTGAGATGAAAGGATGGACCATGTAGAGACTGCCATAGCCAGGGATCCACCCCATAATCAGCATCCAAACGCTGACACCATTGCATACACTAGCAAGATTTTATTGAAAGGACGCAGATGTAGCTGTCTCTTGTGAGACTATGCCGGGGCCCAGCAAACACAGAAGTGGATGCTCACAGTCAGCTAATGGATGGATCATAGGGCTCCCAATGGAGGAGCTAGAGAAAGTAGCCAAGGAGCTAAAGGGATCTGCAACCCTATAGGTGGAACAACATTATGAGCTAACCAGTACCCCGGAGCTCTTGACTCTAGCTGCATATGTATCAAAAGATGGCCTAGTCGGCCATCACTGGAAAGAGAGGCCCATTGGACTTGCAAACTTTATATGCCCCAGTACAGGGGAATACCAGGGCCAAAAAGGGGGAGTGGGTGGGCAGGGGAGTGGGGGTGGGTGGATATGGGGGACTTTTGGTATAGCATTGGAAATGTAAATGAGTTAAATACCTAATAAAAATGGAAAAAAAAAAAAGAATAAAGTTTAACAGAGTAAAAAAAAAAAAAGAAAGTCTTGTCACACATAGTAGCATGCCTGAAGTTAGGGGACATTGTATGAAAAGCAAGCATCACAAAACTAAAGTTGCTAAATGACTTCACGAATGAAGCGGATGCTGGGGCATGGATGAGTGTCCCTCAAGAGTTCTTAGAAGATGCTACTGACCACTGGTGGAGCCTTTGAGAAGGGATATCTTGTGGCACCTTATAATTCTTAGTTGCTACAGATGTTTTCCCAGTGAGTACCCTATAACCCAGGTTCCTCCTCTTCATTTTGCTTTGTGGCTTGTGAAGTTGGTGATATGCTGTGTCACATACTCCCCTTTAGAGATCCAATATTGGATTAGAATCTCTAAAACCTTGAACTAAAGTAAACCTCCCCTGCCTGGTTAATGATTTCATATATTTGTTATGCACTAGGTAGTTGACAAAGTCAGTATCTAAGACAGCCATGTTCATCATCACAGAGTAAAATGGTTGATTGTCATTGGCTGTGGGGAGGGAAGCAGGAACTGCCATAAATCAACATAATGTTTCAATTATGCAGATGACTGAGTCCTAAAGACAATAGAACATTATCCCCATAGTTCACAGTACTGTAAGACACATTTACAAGGGAAGTAGAGTTTGTGTTAAAGGTTCTTCTCACAGATACTAGAGAGAGCTCAGTTGGTACAGTGCTTGGCACAGAAGCATTGAGGACCTGAGGCTGTATCACCGGAACCCACTTAAAAAGCCAGGAGCCACAGCAGGCATCTTGTAATTCAAGTGCTGGAGGAGAAGGGACAGAAATAGGCAGATCTCTTTGGCCTGGAAGCTATCCTAATCAAATCTATGACATTCGGGATCCATGGAAGACCGAATGCCAAATAATAAGATCATGACTGAAGAAGATATCTGACCCACACAAACACAACAGACACTCTTTCCTGCACAAGCACATAGTCCCATGTACACATGAACACACATGAATATCATTACCTCAGTTAAAAACCAAACCCAGAGGCAGGCGGATTTCTGAGTTCGAGGCCAGCCTGGTCTACAGAGTGAGTTCCAAGACAGCCAGGGCTACACAGAGAAAACCTGTCTCGAAAAACAAGCAAACAAACAAAAACAAACTTAAACCCAATGAAAGCATGATTCATTGGGGAAAATGCAGTTTCTAAATTAGTTACTTGTTTTAGAAACACAGTTGTATGGCAAGTGATTTTTCTAAATTAGACCTGTTAGATGAATACAGGTTTTGACTCAGTTTCAGAAGTTCTAATCCTTGATCATCCCATCCATTTATTTTTGGAAGTAGAGTCTGTACATCATGGTGGGGAACTTGACTCGAGCAAAGCTGCCTACTTATGTCAGCCAGGGAGCAGAGACAGGAATCCTGGGTCGTGATACTATATTGCAGAGCATGTATACAATGAAATCTTTCCTCTGATTAGCCCTCTCCAATGCAGTTTCCACTACCTATACAAAGTGCCACAGGCTAAGAACAAAACTTTGGGAAATTTTCAATAACCCAAGTATCACACCTACGTAATAAGACCAGCGCAAGTTTACTAGAAAGACAGTTCATAGAAGTTTGCATGTAAAAGTTCTCACCAGTGAGAGCTTGATTGCTCAGTGGTTAAGAGAACTTGCCACTCTTGCAGAGGACTAACTTCAGTCTATGGCACCCACATGGTAGCTCACAAACATCTGTACCTCCAAACAAGGAAATTGTAAGCTCTCTTCTGACCTCTGTGGGCACTGTATGCACATGGTACACAGATACACACGCAGACAAACATGCATTGAAGAATAAACATCCTCTGAACATACAAAGGCACAGAGACTAAGGTAGCATGGACAGGCATGTACAGCTCTGCCCTAGATGAGACCCCAGTGCTGAAAAGAGAGGTGGCCATATTCCTCCATCCCTGATACAGAAGCAATTTACAACTAGTAGACATTTGCAAATGAAAGTTTAGTTTGATCCAAAGGAGTCTCACTGGGCAACCAAACTATTCTGAAGGGTAGGCCATATGCCCTGCTGTAAATGGCCACAGAAAACATACTCAATGGCATTTTTTGTTTTCTAATGAAAGACAGAAAGGGAGTGGATTCAGATGGGAAAGGAGGTAGAGAGGAACTGGGAGCAGTAAAAGAACAAGAAATCATAATCAGGATGTGTGTGTGTGTGTGTGTGTGTGTGTGTGTGTTTACATATATGTATGTATATGTGTGTGAAAAATCTATTTTCAATTAAAGAAAAAATATAAAGACTAGAAAAATAAATACTGTTCTCACTAGCCTCCTAAAGTAAGGCCAGAGCAATAAATACCATTAAGTAATGCCTTTACATCTTTACATGCTTGGTAACTTATTGTTCAATGAATATATATACAATTTCAATGCACTGTCTCCTAGTTAGCATTAAGTATCAACTTGAGCCACCCTGGAATCTTCTGCAAAAAAAATGAGTCTCAATAGAGTAATCTTTGGTTGCTGTATTGCTAAGTGGTTATTAATTGCTAATTGGTACAGGAGAGAACACTTCAATATAGGATGTACCATTGCCTGGCCACGTGGTCCTGGGAAGAAAGCTAGTCATAAGCCCCAGATCAAGACAGCAAGCAGATTTCCTCCATAGTCTGTGCTTCTAGTCACTGTCCATTTGCACTCAGTGATGGACCATGACCTGAAAGTAGAAAGCAATAAGCCTTTCCCCTCTCAGTCCTCTAAGCTGCTTTTGGTCAGGGTGTTTTCCACAGCAACAGGAAATGAGACTGATACCTGAGAGTGGCATGATGTGCTGAGGCTACAATGCCAAGTAGGTCATGCGTGGCCTGGATCCCACAGATGCACATTGAAATGTCTGGCATGCAGTAGGGTTAGTATTAAGGTCATTTGGCCATTTTCCACAGTGTGTGCAATATTCTCTCTCTCTCTCTCTCTCTCTCTCTCTCTCTCTCTCTCTGTGTGTGTGTGTGTGTGTGTGTGTGTGTGTGTGTGTGTGTGTGTGTGTGTGTGTGCATGTGTGTGTGTTCTTTCTCAGGAATTTCACAAGAATTTTACAACTAATATAAATTTAGAGCAACACTAATTTATTAACCCATGTAGGGTCCTTGAATAAACCCTAAGGCAGGCAAGTGAGAAACAGAATAAAACACACAGAGAGGGGGCCTGAGTTTTAAAGGGACTTAAAAACAAAATGGAAGATATGTAGAATGAGGGGAGAGAAAAAGAAATAATATATTTATAATGAAGAAAGGCACATGTTGGCACATGGCAAATATTTTATAGAATGAATGAAAGAGAATAAGAAGCCAGGGCATTTTAAAGTAGGAAGAAGCTGATTTTCAAAGAAAATCTTGCATGAATAACACTGCCACCAAAGAATCAGGCATATTTTGAAGTCAGAATTCCAATGGGGCCTTTAATCATTAATTTCCTTATAAGCTTTGAAACCTTTAATAAATTTTTCTAACATAAGAATTACTCAAAAATTATAACCACAGTACTTTTTTGTTAAGAAATACCTTGCTGTTGCTATCAAAACACCGGTTGCTATCCAGAGGAAAATTATTATATCTAAAGAAGTACTGGGTGGAAAGAGGCTTCTACAGGCAGCTTGGGTGCTAGTTGATCAATATGTCCATTTGACTAGGATGTGAGATGCCAAGACTAAAGGTGACTTCTCAGTTTAACTTCAAGGGGGATTCTGGATGAGACCAACATTAGAACCCATGGGCTCTGAAGAAATTGGCAGTCCCAATGTGGACAGGTAACTACAGAATATCTGAACGGAACAAAAATGTAGGAAAAGGAAATGAAGCTTCCTGCCTCTGATTGAATTGGGCTGTGAATCTTCTAATCAGAACAATGGGATGCTACTGCTCTTTGCTTACAGACAAAGGTCATGGCTCTAGGCAATTCCATAATTATATGAGCTAGCTCCTTAAAGTAAATCAGATAGATAGATAGATAGATAGATAGATAGATAGATAGATAGATAGATAGATAGATAGATGGATAGATAGATGGATAGACGGACAGACAGACAGACAGACAGACAGACAGATAAAGCAGGTTATGATTATACTCTGTGAGAAGAAAATAGTGCTATTTTAAATATAAGAATGTCACATATATTTATCATATATATCAGAACAACTTAAACATGTGACAGAAGAATGAGAGAAATTACAATGCATAAGATGATAAAAAGAAAACATTTACTGGCAGATAACAACAGAAATGATCATAGGATAGTATTAGAAATGTAAAAGTTGGTGAAAAATAATACAAATCAAACCCAAAATCCCACATGCCACCCAGGGGAAGGACTAACTCATCTGGAAAATGGAATGAGAAAGAACAAAGAGAGCCCCAGATCATACCGTGTGACATTTGTGGACAATGACATTGTGAGGTTTTCTCTAGGAAGATCACAGATAAGGGAATGTAAGAGGGGCTATAGTAGGGGAAACTGTATTTTTGAAACGAGTGTATTTGGAAGAAGAAAGGTAAGTGCTGGGGTTTGGGAATTTTTGACCATTCCCTATTAATTTTTCTCTGTTCAAGTACCAATGGCAACTGAGATCTGTTGGAGAGGAAAGACGAAAGGAAGAAATTATTGCAGAATTTGATATTATGGCAGAATTCACTTCCTGACTAAGACCTCTGGGACTGAACTTACATAGCATCTAAAACTTTTAGTATATAAGTGGAACAGAGGAGAAAGAATATGAAGCTAGACTCCATGCTGGAACTTTCTACCAATAGAATCACGGAATGAGGAAAGAGACAGAACACATGGTGAACTTGTGGTAGAGCAGAGTTTACTCTCTAAGAAGGAGCATCTCCCTGCTCTTCTGGGCAGAGAGGGAATGGTAGGTCCCCATCTGTCGTAGCCATCCCATTGAACTCACTCTTTGTAGTATTGGAACACTCACATTATCAGTCGATGGGAAGATGTCATCCCCAGTAAAGACACTTATTTGAACGTGTAATCTCAAACAGTAACCAGATGCTAATATAGAATGGAAACTATTCTGTGATATTCATAAAGGGAAGAGCAGTTTTGCAGTCTTCCTGACTCTGAAGTCATCTTGTGCCCTGCACTTTATCTTCTTCTTCCATCTAACATCTTTATTACTCTTTTAAAAAAAAGGCTTAGGAACATAAAACGTTATTCTTTAGAAAAATGGTATTAACAGTGTGCCATTAGGCCAATAAAATGCCTTGCTAATTCAGCCACTGTTCATAATTCTGTCTGATAGGGCAATGAGAGGCAAAATACATGGGAGCACTGCATAGGAGATGTCACAAAGTGTGCTCACAATTTCAAATAACTAAAGTACAAGAAAGTATTTTAGTATTGCATTGCTTCCTTGAGTCATAAAATCCTTCTAGTGGGCCACAACCATTTAACTTTTTTGAAAGTTTACAGGGATAAAACAGAACAAAATGAAGTTCAGGACATGTGTAGGAATGTTTTATTTAGAGATTTTTGTTGTTATTGTTCTGTATACATACACACATGCATACATTAATTCGCCTTTTTTGGACCTCACCCAGTGATGTAACATGGAAGTCACTGACAGATCCCTTTCCTGTCCCCACGTTGTTCACAGTTGTAGCTGGTGTCTGCTTTCCCGGCAGATGCTTGGTGTCCCTTGGAGACTTTGCTTTCTTTCCTTTTTTTCTTTTTTTCCCTTGTTGACATTTATAATATTTAATTTTTTTCTTTTAAAAACTTTTTATTATATTTTTTAATTAGGTATTTTCCTCGTTTACATTTCCAATGCTATCCCAAAAGTCCGCCATACCCACGCCCCCAATACCCTACCCACCCACTCCCCCTTTTTGGCACTGGCGTTCCCCTGTACTGGGGCATATAAAGTTTGCCTGTCCAATGGGCCTCTCTTTCCAGTGATGGCTGACTAGGCCATCTTTTGATACATATGCAGCTAGAGTCAAGAGCTCTGGGGTACTGGTTAGTTCATATTGTTGTTGCAGTTCCCTTTAGCTCCTTGGGTACTTTCTCTAGCTCCTCCATTGGGGGCCGTGTGACCCATCCAATAGCTGACTGTGAGCATCCACCTCTGTGTTTGCTAGGCCCCGGCATAGTCTCACAAGAGACAGCTATATCTGGGTCCTTACAGCAAAATCTTTGCTTTCATTGAATGAGTACAGTCTTGCCTGGGTGAAAATTCCATGCCTTGCTTCCCAACACAGACACTAGCAAGGAACAAATTTGTCAGTCTGATACTTTTTCCTGGGACTTTGATTCAAGAACAGTGGAACAAAGAGAGAGAGAAAAAAAAGCAAAACAGATGTAGCCCACCCTTTAAGTGACACAAGCAGATCACCCTACTAAATCTGTGAGATCATCTTTGTGGTTCTGGCTGCTGTAAGGTTTGCTCATCTACCTGTTTCAGATCAATATTTGCAGTCCAGATTGCCTTCTTTTACTCTCTTTTATTTTCTTCATTATACTGAGAATCAAAGAAATTCAACTTATACTTTTGTTACTTAAACACTGTGAGTTATAGTTTTATTTTTCAATTTTCTTAACAGAAAAATGAGATTTATGGTGGTCTGATAAGTTTGCCAAATGTGATGTCACAGATGTTCAATTTTGATTCTTTTGCTACTGAACAATGCATGCCAGCCTGGCGATGGCAGACTGCCACATACTTCACATGCAAAATTCTTGCACACTGAGGGTTTGTCAGGAATATTTTTCTTATTTTTTGAGAGAATCAAAATCAATACTTACTATTAAATTTAAAGGGGTTTCAATAGTCTTGAGATTTTACAGATAGCTTTAAGGTTATGCATGTTGAGAAGAAGTATGGTTTAGACTGTTTTGCTGATATTTTCATTGATTTTCATTCTACTAAAATCATATCACTCTTTGCCAATAAACTAGAGTTCTGGAACTCTTGAAATCTACCATATGAAAGTAAGACGCTTAGGAGGAACCCTCCCCACACCCAATATATCAATATCAAGAAGAAATGGAGAGGATCAATAAATTGGACTTTTTACCAACAGAAACTCAGTCCCTGAACCCTAAGTTTCAGCTTAACATATATACATCCACATATATACATGTATACATATGCCCATAAACACACACATACATTCACAAACAAATACGCAAGCATACACAACAGTAAAGACACATATATGCACCCATACATGTTCACCTATACACATGAATACACATACATACATGTACACACACCTACACTGTACAAACATATACATATATATGCATATATATTTCTGTGTGTGTGTATATATATATATACATACATATATATATATATATATACACACACACACACACACACACACACACAATATTATCTACCTTTGTAAGGCAAAATAGTAGGAAATGCATAACTAACAAATACATAAAATGTAAACAAATGTAAACATAAAACATAAGTCTCATTAAAATGGAAAAAAGGGCAAGGAGAAAAGCGAGCCCCACAAGGGACCTGGTCAAGAAATGTTTCTGTGATGGATTTGGGTAAAGATATATAGGATTCAAGTAAATGAAACCTGAGAACAAATGACAAACAGCATTCAGGCAGAGGAAATAGAAAATATGAAAATGCCCGTGTGAAAATGTGCCAGGGCAGGGGCTAAGACGAAAACAACAACTACTATCAGACTTAATAGATGGGGTCAGAGATGGCGAGAGAGCAGAGGATTGTGGCTGATCTTTGAAGAACACTGAAATCATCATAGAAGTTGAAGTGGACAATAGATGTGATATAAATTGACTTATAGGGTCACACTGCATGAACTCTGCTTTCATCCACGCCCCGAACCAAATGCTGAGACTGCTTAAGCAAGGTGTTTTGACCTTCATGTTTCACTTGTAAACAACTGAGAAAGCATCTCTGCTTTAAACCTACGGTAGTTTCCAACTAAGACTCACCAGATACACACTGCTACTTTGCCTCTCACTTTCAGGGTTTAAAAATAAGGGCCCAGAGAATTCAGAGGGGAATAACATATGGGTCTTTTTATCCAGGACTGCCCAATTGAGAATGCAAATCAAAACAACTCTGAGATTCCACTTCTCACCAGTCAGAATGGCTAAGTTCAAAACCTCAGGTGACAGCAGATGCTGGCAAGGATGTGGAGAAAGAGGAACACTCCTCCATTGCTGGTGGGATTGCAAGCTTGTACAACCACTCTGTAAGTCAGTCTGGCAGTTCCTCAGAAAGTTGGACATAGTACTACCGGAAGATCCAGCAATACCTCTCCTGGGCATATCCAGAAGATGTTCCAACTGGTAATAAGGACACACGTTCCACTCTGTTCATAGTAGCCTTATTTATAATAGCCAGATGCTGGAAACAACCAGATGTCCCTCAACAGAGGAATGGATACAGAAAATGTGATATATTTACATAATGGAATACTACTCAGCTATTAAAAACAATGACTTCATGAAATTCTCACTCAAATTGATGGAACTTGAAAATATCATTCTTAGTGTGGTAACCTGTCACAAAAGCACACACATGGTATGTACTCACTGATAGATGGATATTAGCCCAAAAGGCCAGAATACCCAAGATACAATTCACAGACCATATGAAGCTCAAGAAGAAGGGAGACCAAAGTGTGGATGCTTCAGTGCTTCTTAGAAGGGGAACAAAATACTCACAGGAGGAAATATGGAGACAACATGTGGAGCAGAGACTGAGGGAAAGGCCATCCAGAGACTGCCCCACCTGGGGATCCATCCCATATACAGTCACTAAACATGAAAGCAGGGAAGTGCTTGCTGAAAGGAGCCTGAAAAGGCTGTCTCCTGAGAGGCTCTGCCAGAGTCTGACATATACAGAGGAGCCAACTACTGGACTGATTGCAGAGTCCCCAATGGAGGAGTTGGAGAAGGGATTGAAGGAGCTGAGGGGGTTTTCCACCCTATGTGGGGAGCAACATTCTCAACTGGCCAGATACCCCGGAGCTCCCAGGGACTGGACAACTAACTAAAGAGGACACATGGAGGGACACATGAGTCCCGTCGGGTATGTGGCAAAGGATGGCCTTGCTGTTTTACATAGGAGGAGCTGCCCTTGGTCCTGTGGGGTTCCCCAGTGTAGGGAAATGTCAGGGCAGGAAGGTGGGAGTGGGTAGGTAGGTGGGGGAGCACCCTCATAGAGGCAGGGGAAGAAGTATAGGGTAGGAGGATTTCTGGAGGGGAGACCTGGAAAGGGGATAACATTTAAAATATAATAAAGAAACTATCCAATATTTAAAAAAAGAAGAAGAAAGAAAGTGGAATTAAGGCTGCAACAAATGCAGAAAAAAAATCTTGGGGTCAGAATTGTATATAGGAATTGAGAGGGGTATATTATACAGGTGAGCATTAGGGATTCATGCCAATTTAAAATCAGTAAGACAAAGAAAGACTAACAAGCATGAAGTTGAATGTGGATGCTTGCTGGTGAGGGGGATGAATAAGGCAGTGTTACAACACATCTTTAGAGCTTCAATGTAGGTTTGTCCCTCTCTGAAATCACCTAGACAGTCCTACTTAGAAAGAGACAAATGGCCCACAGAGTTTCCACTCCGGCTTGTTTTATGTTCTTCCAAGGACTTTGTGTGCAAGCCTGAAAATTAGGGAAACTTGAACCAGTGTTTCATTAATTAAAAAGAAAAAAAAAAGTCTGGACTGAAAACTGAGGATTTAGAAACCCAAAGCTGTTGAAGCCAGTCATGATAAATCATCCCATCCTTGCCTTTAAAATTGAGAAAAAATGGGAAATCACTCAGCGTCTGGTAATTCCTTAGGCTCCCTCTCTCCAAACATGTCCAGTAATGAGGCCTTTCACTCTGTCGGCTGCATAAATGCATGGAAATTTTGAGAAGAGTAATCTGAGTGTGGTCTTTGTAACCAGGTTGACTATGTTCCATTGCTTTCTTCTCTGTGACTCAGTTTCCTCCCTCAGAAGAGGATAAAGATCTACTCTCTACAGTATTACATGGATTAAATAATAAGATGCTCAAACAATACCTACAACAATGTAAGAACTTAGTGAAAATACTAAATATATAGAAAGTGTAGAATAATTCTAGCAAAGCCAGAATATTTGTGCCAACAGTGAATGTCCACATAAATTCATCATGTCCCACAATGGATAGATATGCTGAGTTATTTGTACATTTTGCTGTCTTGTGGTGACCAGCGACTCAGTTTCCCTCACTTGGCAATCATTTATTCAGCTTTACTGAATCATTATACCTCATGTCATTCAGACTGCCAACCCTCCTGTCATCAACAAGGTGTTGTAAACCAGAAGCAGCTTTATTGGCACGGTGACTACTATGGAAGAGATGAAGGTGTGAATAGGAGGCAGAAATGAGGAAAGGAAGAGGCTCCATCTGTAGCTGTAAGGCATCCCCAGAGTGCAGCATCTATTCCTTGCCACCTCTGACGTCCTAGTATCCAACACAAGCTTTTCTAGGGAAAGAGATAATCTAAATTCTTTCCCTCTCTCTATGACTTCTCTACAACCAGGATGAACTCCTTAAAATAGTTAGATTTTATGTCTATAATTATATTAATATATAAAAATATTATCATAAATTATATCTAATAATTATATTAATGGTATGTTCTATACTGTTTGAATAAATATTTACTTCTTTAGCTGATTTAGCACTGATTCCTCTGAAGCCGCTAGGCTACCTATTTTTAGAATTGTTTCATTGGCACTATCCTTAAAACTGTTCTGCCTCCCAATGTTCTGTGCAGCTTTATCACAGCAAGCTTAGGGCCTATATTCTTGTCAGATAGGAGTGAACTAATAGGTGGGCCTGTGGTTCTGGGATGTAGCAAGCACCCTCCATTGGGGAACATAGGGAATTGAGACTAGGAGAGAAATCTGTTCCCACCAAGAGGCTTGGCCTATCTCATGTAAATGTCTGTCCTGTTGTGAGCCATGTGTCCCTTCCCTGTGGACTGAAGGAAAGAAAAAGCTAGTTCACACAGAGAGAGGAAGCATTTTGCAGAGGGAGAAATGTGCAAGTAGCCTATTAACTCCTATTGATAGTAAGTTTCTGCTACCAGTTCTTTTTCTGATTTCTGTACACATCTTTCTTCTTATCAGGAATTTGCCTTTTTCTCCTAGGTTATTTAGAATCAGGTTTCTGTTCATTGGAGAACAGAGATTAAGGGCCTATCATTTTCAGCATACCTATTTGGGGTATCTTGCACACAGCAAACTTCACATTCTCATTAAGAGTCTCCATAGAACCCTTGGATTCAGTTCCACGTGTGGTTATCTATCCAAGAGACTTGACCTTGGCCCCTCCGCATAGTTCTTTCCTGTGTGTTCTATGTGCTAAGAGCATGCATACTCCAGCCCCCAGATCTGAAACCCCAAATTCCAACATGATCAAAGAGTTCTACCAGCTTTCCAGCCAAAGTCTCCGTCCGTGAAGGTCTTCTATGCCAGAGCTTACCTAACCCTGGCAGTGTTGCCTGGCAACAAGCATGGACTTGATTATTTGTTGCCAAGGTCAAGGCCCCGAAGGCTCCCTAAAATATTTTTCCTAGCAACTAATAAATGTGAGGAGACTTTCCTGTTTGTTATTGGTGCTAAAACTGATAAAATAAAAAAATTATGAGTGTTACTTAATTCAGCCTTGTTCTACTGATGATAGATGTAAAGAACAGGTGTTGGTGAATGGCTAAAAGATAAGTAGATCTTCCCTGCCTGCTGAGATGCCCTGAGCTACCTGCTATTCCCAGCAGATCTCCATTATACTGCCACTTCTCTGGCCATCTCCATCAGATCTGCAGATCCGGAAGCATACAGGTTAGATTCCCTTCCTGCACCCGTCTTCCCTGCCCAATGAGTCCTCTGAGGAACCTACAGCTGCCCTGGGCCACCTGCTATCCCCAGCAGACCTCAATTATCTGGACGCCTCTCCACCCACCTTCACTAGACCTGCTGATTCAGAACAATACAGCCCAAGGATACCCATTGAAGGCCTGCCACAACAGGATCATCAAGACTAGGGTCTATCCCCAAAACTACTACAACAGAAACATCTGGGGACTAAAGCCATCCAGATGGTTAAAGGCCCTGAAAAGAACACAATCAATTAAAAAACAGGGCAATGTGACACCTTCAGAGCATAGTTAACCTACTTCAGCAAGCCCTGGATATCCCATCACAACCAAAGCATAAGAAAATGAGATTAAGCCCAATATTATAAAGATGATAGAGGCCTTTAAAGCGGAAGTGAATAAATCCTTTTAAAGAAATACAGGAAGCTGCAAACAAACAGGTAGAGGTCTTTAAAGAGGAAAAAAATAAATCCCTTTAAAAAATACAGGAAAATACAATTAAACAGGTGAAGGAAATAAATAAAACTGTGCAAAATGTGAAAATGGGAATAGAGGTAGCAAAGAAAACACAAACTAAGGGAATCCTGGAGATGAAAAACCTAGGGAAGAGAACAAGGACAACAGATGCAAGCATCACCAAAAGAATACACGAGATAGAAAAGAGAATCCCAGACATGAAAGATACAATAGAAGAAATTGATATACCGTTCAAAGAAAATGGTAAATCTGAAAATTTCCTGAAACAAAACATCCAGGAAATCGGTGATGCAATGAAAACACCTAACCTAAGAATAACAGGAACAGAAGGTGAAGACTCCCAGCTCCAAGAGCCAGAAAATATTTTCAGCAAAATCATAAAAGAAAACATTCCCAACCTAAAGAAAGAGAAGCCTATAAACATACAAGAAGCTCATCGAGCTTATTAGACTGCACCTGCAAAGAAAATCCTCCCACCACATAATAATCAAAACACAAAAATCTACAGAACAAAAAAAAAAAGAATATTAGAAGTGGCCAGGTAATATATAAAGGCAGACCTATCAGAATCACACCCAAATTCTCAACAGAGAATCTAAAAGCTATGAGGGCCTGAACAGATATCCTGCAACCTCTGAAATACCACAGGTATGAAACTAGACTACTATACCCAGAAAAACCCTCAATCATTGGAGATAGAAAATTAAGATACTTCGTGACAAATTCAGCCCTATAGACAATACTAGAAGGAAAACTCTAACCCAAGCAGAATAACTGTACCAAAGAAAACACATGAAATAAGTAATTCCATACCAACATAAACAAGGAAAATTCACACACATACACACACACACACACACACACACACACACACCACTACCACCAATACCAACAACAACAACAACACTGCCACCGTTAATAGTAAAATAACAGGAAGTAACAATCTGTGGTCATTAATATCTCTCAACTCAATTCCCCAATAAAAAGATACAGGCGAACAGAAAGGTAGACCATGACTCAAAGTAAAACACTGCAAAAGTTTTCCAAGCAAAAGGACCCACGAAGGAAGATGGAGTAGCCATTCTAATATCTAATAAAATAAACTTTCAATGAAAATTAATGAAAAGAGACCAGGAAGGCCTCCTCATACTCATCAGAGAAAAATTCTACCAAGATGATATCTCAATTCTGAACATCTATGCCTCAAATGCAATGGCATCCACATTCAAAAAAAAAAAAACAACGTTGTTAAAGCTTTCATTGCACATCAAACTCCGCACATTAATAGTAGGAGAGTCATCACCCTACTTTTAACAATTGACAGGACATCTAGATAAAACTAAACAGAGAAATAATAAAACTAACAGACATTATTAATCAAATGGACATGTACAGAATATTTCACCCAAAACACAAAAGAATATTCCTTCTCAGCACCTCATGGGTTCGTCTCCAAAACTAAGCACATAGGAACACAGCAAGCTTCAACAGATACAAGAAAAAGAAGAACCACTTTGTATCTTTTCAGACCACCATGAATTAAAGCTGGACTTCAACAAAAACAGAAACAACAAAAAAGTGTACAAACTCATGGAAAATGAACAACTCTCTACTCAATGATTTCTGGATCAGGGATGAAATAAAGAAATTAAAGACTTTCTAGAATTAAAGGAAAATGAAGGCATGACATGGGACACGATGAAAGCATAGTAAGAGGAAAGTTCATAGCACTAAGTGCCTCCATAAAAAAATAAGAAAGTTCTCATACCAGCAAATTTTAAGTACATTTAAAAGGTGTAGGGGGGAAAAAAAACAAGCAAGCACACTGAAGAGGAGAAGACAGCAGGAAATAATCAAAATAAGAGCTGAAATAAATCAATAATAACAAAGAAAACAATACAAAGAATCAGTAAACCAAGAGCTGGTTCTTTGAGAAAATCAATAAGATAGACAAACCCTTAGCCAAACTAACCAAAAGACAGAAAGTCTTGGAAATAAAACCAGAGACATAACAACAGACAATTAGGAAATTCCAATCTTAACAAAATGGATGACAGATAGCCTTTAGTAAAGCTAAATTAAGATCAAGTAAAGTAAACAACCCTATAATGACTAAGGAAATAGAAGTAGTAATTTTAAAAAACCCCAACCAAGAGAGACCTCTTGGTCTTGCAAACTTTATATGCCTCAGTACAGGGGAATGCCAGGGCCAAGAAATGGGAGTGGGTGGGTAGGGAAGTGGGGGGCGTGTATGGGGGACTTTTGGGATAGCATTTGAAATGTAAATGAAGAAAATACCTAATTAAAAAATTTGGAAATGAAAAAAAGAGACAATCTAAAAAAAAAAAAAAATCTCCCAACCAAAATAAAAGCCCAGGGCCAGATAGTTTTACTGCAGAATTCTACCAGACCTTCAAAAAAGAGCTAATAATACCAATACTCCTCAAACTATTCCACAAAATAGAAACAGAAGTAACAATGCCAAACTTGCCCTGATACCTAAACCACACAAAGACTGAATAAAGTAAGAGAATTTCAGGCCCAATTTCTCTCATGAACACTGGTAGAAAAATACACAATAAAATACTTGCAAACAAAATCCAGGAACAAATCAAAAATATAGTCCACTATGATCAAGTAGTCTTCATCCCAGGGATGCTGGCTCAATGGTTCAATATATGAAAATCCATCAACATAATTCACCATATAAGCAAACTGAAACAAAAAAGTCACAAGATCATCTCATTAGATGCAGAAAAAGCCTGTGACAAAATCCAACAACTCTTCATGTTAAAGCCCTAATAATAGCAATATACTGCAAGCCAGTAGCCAACATCAAATTAAATAGAAAGAAACTTCCATTAAAATCAGGGACAAGACAAGGCTTCCCACATGTTCAATATAGTACTTGAAGTTCTAGCTGGAACAGTTAGACAACTAAAGGAGATCAAGAGGATACAAATTGGAAAAGAAGTCAAGGTATCTATCTCTATTTGTAGGTGATATGATAGTATACATGAGCGACCCCAAAAATTCTACTAGAGAACTTCTACAGCTGGTAAACAGCTTCAGCAAAGTAACTGTATACAAAATTAATTCAAAGAAATCAGTAGCCCTCCTCTATACAAATGATAAACTAGTTGAGAATGAAATTAGAGAAACAACACCCTTTACACTAGCCATGAATAATATAAAATATCTTGGTGTAACTCTAACCAAGCAAGTGAAAGATCTGTATGACAAGAATTTCAAGTCCCTGAAGAAAGAAATTGAAGAAGGTATCAGAAGATGTAAAGATATCCCATGCTTATGGGTAGGTAGGATTAACATAGTGAAAACTGACATCTTACCAAAAGCAATCGACAGATTCAATACAATCCCCATCAAAATTTCAACACAACTTTTTATAGACCTTGAAAGAGTGATTCTCAACTTCATATGGAAAAATAATCCCCGGATGGTGAAAAGGATGCTGAACAACAAAAGAACTTCAGGAAGAATCACTGTCCCTGACTTCAAGCTATACTACAGAGCAATTATGATAAAAACTACATGGAATTCATAAAGGAACAGACAGGTTGATCATGGAATCATATTCAAGACCTAGTAATAAATCCACACACCCATGGACATTTGATTTTTGATAAAGAGACCAACATCATACAATGGGAAGAAATAAACCACCTTAAACAAATGCTGCTAGTCTATTTCAAGGTTTGCACGTAGAAGAATGTAAATAGAACCATATCTATGTCCCTGCACAAAACTCAAGGTGAAGTGGATCAAAGACTTCAACATAAAACCGGATATAATTAGTCTAATATAACAGAAAGAGGGGACTAGCCTTGTAGCCCGAATAGAACACCAGACTCGGGCTCTGAAATCAGCAATTGATAAATGGAATTTCAGGAAATAGAAAAGCTTTTGTAAAGCAAAGGACATTGTCAATAGGACAAAACAGTAGCCTGCAGATTGGAAAAGGATCTTCACCAACCCTACAAGTGACAGAGGGTTAATATTCAAAGTTTATAAAGAACTCAAGAAAGTAGATAACAACAACCCAAATAACCCAATTTAAAAATGGGCTACAAAGCTGAACAGGGAATTCTCAACAGAGGAATCTTGAATGGCCAAGAAACACTTAAAGAAATGTTCAAAGTCCTTAGTCATCAGGGAAGTGCAAACCAAAACAACTCTGAGGTTACATTTTACTCCAGTCAAAATGTCTAAGATCAAAAACTCAAGTGACAGCACACACTAGAGTGGATATAAAGCAAAGGGAACCCTCCTCCACTGCTAGTGAAAGTGTAAACTTGTACAACCACTTTGAAAATCAATTTGGTGGTTTTTCAGAAAACTGGGAATAGTTCTACCTCAAGACCCAGCTATACCACTCCTAGGCATATACCCAAAAGATGTGCCTCTATACCACAGGGACGCTTGTCCAACCATATTCATGCCAGCTTTATTAGCAATAGTCAGAAACTGGAAACAACCTAGAAGTCCCTCAACTAAAGAATGGGTAAAGAAAAGGTGGTACATATACACAATGGAATACTATTTAGCTATTTTAAAACAAAGACATCATTAATTTTGAATACAAATGTATTGAACCTGAGAATATCATCTTGAGTGAGGTAATCCAGACCCAAAAGGACATGCATGGTGTGTACTCACTTATAAGTGGATGTTGGCCAGAAAATACAGGATACCCCTGCTACACTCCACAGACTCAAAGAGGCTAAACAAGAAGGAAGATCCAAGCTAGGATGTTTGAATCTCACTTAGAAGGAGGAATAAAATGTAGGTAAGGAACTGGGTGGGAGTGAGATAGGAAAGGAAGTGGGGAGTTCAGGATCAGATGTTGGGAGAGACAGGGGAGATGGCTAGATGGTCATAAGAATGAATAGAATCTGCAGCTGGGGGCAGTGCACCTTGGCTGTATGTCAGAGACCTGAGATAGGAGAGGCTCCCACGAATCAGGGATTGGAGGGTTGACCTTAGCTGTGACTCACAGCATTTGGGATATAGAAACTGAAGAGACCACCTCCTGTAGCCAGACAGGAACCCTAATGGAGTGATAGTTACACCAACCCACCCACAAAACTTTGGACTAAAATGTATTCTGCCCACTAGAAATGCAAGGAGGTGAAATGGAACAGACTGAAAGAATGGCCAACCAATAACCAGCCCAACGAGAGACCCATCCCATGGGCAAGCATAGATCCCGGACACTATTAGTGATACTCTGCTATGCTTGCAGACAAGAGCCTTAGAGTGGTTGTCCTCTGAGAGGTTCCAGCTAGCAGCTGACTCAGACAGATGCAGAGACCCACAGCCAAACATTAGATGGAGCTTGGAGAGTCTTATAGAAAAGTTGCAGGAAAAACTGAGGGCCTGGAAGAAAAGAGGAACTCTATAATAGGAAGACCAACAGAGTCCACTAACCTGGACCCCTGGGGGCTCTCAGAGACTTAACCACCAATCAAAGAACAGATATAGGCTGGGCCTAGCCCCGACCCCTGTATGTAGCAGGTGTGTAGCTTGGTCTTCATGTGGGTCCCGAACATGTGATGAAAGGGTTGTCCCTAAAGCTGTTGCCAGCTGTGAAATTCTTTGCCCTAACTTGACTCTCTTTTGTGGCCTCAGTAAAAGAAGAAGTGCCCAGCCTGCAAAGACTTGATGAGCTGGGGGAAGGGGGCTGCTATCCAGAAAGGGGGCATATCCTCTCTGAGGAGAAGCAGAGGTGGGATAGGAGAAGGGATTGTGGGAGGTGGGGCTGGGGAAGGGGGCAGTGATCCTCATGTAAAATGAATTTTAAAAAATAAAACAAAACAAAAACAAAAACAGAGTAACTGAAAAAAGCCAAAGGGCACGCAGGGGAATGAAAGATAAGCATTCACAAGTCACATCTCCTGAAGACACAAAGATCATAAATTTCTAAAGAGGAAGATTACAAATGCTTCCTGTCAAATTTATGCCTTCAGTTTGCACTGATTTAAGAAACACTTTGTTCTTTACTGGTTGCTCACTTAGAGTTACTTTTTAACTACAATGATTAATTATCAAATGAGCATAAATATTGAGATTAGGAAATTCAGGCATTTGTGGGAAGTGCCTCTGTTCACTCTGTGTTTATGGTAGGAGATGGGGTTGGTGTACTTGGGCACGCTTGAAGGCCTGGCTAGTTATGTGAACTTAAGCCACATCCCTTCTGAGGAGCCTGACTTGAAGAACCATCTCCTTCAACCTTTACAGCTATTTGGGTAACGGTATAAATAATAATTATGGAAAGTAATTAGTGGTATAGAGAATATCAATTTCTTCATCAGATAGTTTTATTTGCTAAGACCGTTGAATTTTGGTAAACATCATTATTGACTTTGGGACAACCCCGTGGGTCTACAGATCAGAAGGAAATAAACACAAGTGTTGTGTTGTTGTTGCTGCAGTCTCTGTTCTTCCCTATTGGTTTATACCCACTGTTGGTATATTTATACTCCTGTACCTCAGCACAAATAAATTTATGATCTTTATTTTAGGCTGCCTTTTGTTACAATTAAATTTATGTTTTCAATAGTTCATTTGCTCGCACACATTGGGAAAAGTTAATGAAGAAACAAGGAGAGCGTAAGGGACTACAGTTAACCTTAAGAACAAAACAAGTATTTATCACTTCTACAAACAGCAAACCTCCCTCTAGCTGTTAATAATTCTTAATAAAGACAGCAGCTACCAATTAGTGAAGTAAATCAGGTTGAGGACAAAAAGACAAAAGAAACACAGTCGTAAAATTTGCAGTTACTCACCTCTAAGTTGTCAGTAATAGCTGATTCACACTTAAAAGAGGTTTGTAGCTTGCTGAGGGCCACAGTTGACAAGAATATGGGATGAACCCATGGCTGGCTATAATTTGGATTTTGCTCCCATTTGTCAAACTGAGTACACAAATGAGAACTCACTAATGATGTGCACTGAAGGTTGTTATAAAATAAAGATTTGCTTTCTCAAAGGACAAAACGATTATTCTAAGAGCCCGAGGTAGTGGACAATCTCAAGGAAATTTTTCCAGATACAATAAGGCTGATGCCTAAGTAAACTCACAAAGTCTGTGACAGCACAAGACCCGTTCAAGCTCAAGGCAGACAAAGTCCCAGCACAGAGAAGGGTAGGTTGGCATAAGTCCCACCCCCAGTCAAGAAGCTATATATAAATGATAGTTCCCAGTAGAAAGAATTTATTTTCACTTGTGAAGTGACATAGTCTGATTCCAAAGCTATAAGAATCTTAAGTAATCAATAAAGCAGTTTAAGTAGAAGGAAAGATAACTCTTACCATTTAACCTAGGAACCTTTGCCTTCTTGTACTGATGAAAATGTTCCTCAAAATGTCATGTTAGAGATTGGTTATAATATATAAACTTTGGGGAAGACATTCCTATTATAACATGTCTTCCTCAGCCACCCAATCATGTCTTTTTACTTGCAAACAACTTTTGTTCAGGCCCCAAAGGTCTTGCCTTGCTTCACTGTCAACTCAAAGATCTGAAGTTCAGAATCATATTTGAAATATATATATATGAATAAGATTAGTGCATGCTGCTATCCAGCTCTGAGCTCATGAAGTCAATAAGTTACATCCTTCAAAATACAATAACGGAAGAGGCATGGCAAACATTCTCATTTCAGAGGCAAGAAGAAAGAGAAAAGTAGTTCTAGGTAAATCTAGAATTCTCAGAAATGTAACATCAAGTCTTAAAGTTGGAAAAGAAATCTTCCTAGACTCTGACCCACATTCTGAGGAAATAGCAATGGAAGCTAGATTCTCAATACTCCATAAAGTCCAACCCTGAGGGTTTTCTAAGCTCACTGCACCTAGAAGTGCTCATGGGGTGGATTTTCATGTCTGGGGTGGAGCTATATGTTAATAGGTCTACAGTTCTGAGATTTCTGAGATGATCTAATTCCCATGGATTCGTGAGTCATTTCACTAGTGGTGATTCTCTGTGGCATCTCTGACCCCACAATTCTTCTAGCATTACTCCAGTAGAGGCTGTCTCCACTGGCTTTCACACTTAGCTCATGTGTCTTCTGGGCTATCGAGCTTCCAGTGATAACCTTTGAGATCCATGCAGATGGCTTATGTACTCACTGTACCTGCAGAGTTAGTACCATGTGGATGCAATTAGGATTTACTGCTTGCATCATCCAGGTCAGGAAGCATGTAATACATGTAGGTTTACTACTTGAGCCAAGACTGGAATGTCCAAGAAGCACTGGGCTGGAATTCAAGAAGCAAATATCTGAGGCAATACAAAGATAGGAGTTCTGTGACCCTCTGAGCCCTGTGTTCAGGGATTTCACTTATACTGCAGCGCTGTCTATGAAATTACTGCGAGCTCATTTTCCATCGTCTTGATATAAAGCACCTGGTTTCCTTCTACCCAACCTGATCTTTGTCAGAAAACAGTTGCTAGGCTACACCTTCGAGTTTTGCTCCCAAAAACAATTTTTCTCACTGTGCATGGCCAAGTTGCAGGGAATTTTTTAGTATTATTTCTTCTGCTCCAATTTTAACTATGGTTATTTAAACCATTTCTCTCCTTGGTCATTTTACTGCTGGCAGTTAACAATAATCTTGCAACCCTTCCAATATTTTGCTTAGAAATTCCATTCACACACCCAAATTTATCACTTTTAAATACTTCCATCCATAAAGTTCTGAGACATGGAAATGAACTCCAAGTTCTTTGCAAATACACAATAAAGAGCATTTCCCCAAGTTCCCAGTGCCTTGTTTTACAGCTTTGCCCAAGTCTTCATCAGAATGGCTTTAATACCCACAAATCCAGAAACTATGTTTTTATACATTTACTTTTTTAAATTAATTATTTTATTTAGACCAACAGTGGCCATCCACTTTTGAATCATGAATGTTCGAGCAGCTCCTAAGAAGCATCAGTCTTTTCTCAAATGTCTTCTTCTGCGCCCTACCCTGAAGGTCCCATTCCTAAAGATGTAATTTTTATTATGTTACTCCTACAGACTCTTCTAATGTCTGCCCAGTATTTGTTGCAGCAACAGCCCTGCTTCTAAATGCCAATTTTCTGTCATACTAAGTTATATGTATGCCCAAAGCTGTACAGTTCATAAAGAAAAATGATTCGTCAGCTCATGGGTCTGGAGGCTGAGAAATCCAAGAGCAAGGATCTTGTATGAATCTCACGTAGAGCTTCCTACTGCATCATGCTATGGAGAAGGCAGCAGGGTAAGAAACGGGATTGAGTATGAGCAAAATTATTATTATTCCAATTCTTACCTCACAGTAAATCATTAACTACCAGAGTAGTGACATTAATGTACCTCTTAAAGACCCCCTTCTCAAACAACAATTGCATTTGGGAATTATGAACACAACATATGAATATTGAGATACCCACCCAAATCATAGAACCCCTACTTACTAACTTTCAAGTAGTAAATAGAGAAAAATAATGACTAGAATCAGAAAGATTTGGAAAAAAAAAACAAAAATTTCATGTCACTGGCTTTATTGTACATGATTCTAAATATTTGCAAAGTCAAAATATCAAATATATCTAACTGTTTAATTGAGGAAAATATGTAATAAAAAAAGAACTCTGGAGGATGTGTTAAGTATCGTCGTTCAGAAATGTCCTTTCATAAACTATGCACATGAAAACCACATTCAAGGGTCGAAAGCTCCTTATTTCCTGTTCTCAATGGTCCTAGGCATGTAGTCCCTTTTTGTTTACCCTCCACAATTTATAAAATTGTACAGCGTGCTGGAGAAATTGGGGACTTTGATAGGAGACACAGCTTAATGTTTAACTGGGCTCTGTTGCTTATTGACTGTGAAACATGCTTCTGAGAAGTGCAGATCTAAGCTCAGATGTGAAAGCAATTGGACTGAGTAACACACACACACACAGTAGTCCCACGACAAATGTCAGTACAAGGTACTCACATCTCCCCAGGAGCTCTTTTCTGCACTGAGCACAACGCACCAGTCTCTGACTCTTAGGCACTGTGCATATAATTCTTTTGGTTGCTATTTCCTTTCCATATCAAGTTCACATTCCAGCCATCACACACACACACACACACACACACACACCTACACCATCACTTACACCATCACTGTTGGCTAATCCATAACTCCACCTGAGGAGTTCTGCTGGCCTAATATTTCTCTGGTTATTAAATCTAACACCCCAATTATTGAACAACTCAGATTTTTTCAGCATTGGACCTAGAGAAAAGATTTAACAGGTTTACCAGTTGGAGCTATTCAGTAAGCCTTGTAAACTGACTGGATATAACATCTACTTTGTTGGGTGGAGATGGGGATATGGGTGGTGAATTGGAGCCAATACAAAGATATCTAACATAGATGAATGAGAGACTGGGCTAGGATAAATTATTCAGAACATTTGGGAATTAGATGTGATTTGGGGATTAACCAAGACATGGATATTAAACAGTTGGAGAACCCAGGGAACCCAGAGAAGGATGCCAAAGGAGACAAGTGCCAAGAGAGGCATGGTTGCAGAGATGTGGTACATTCGAAGCACCGAAACAGCATTATGTTATACCTCATACGTAGTTAAGCTTTTGTAAACAATAGAAAATGAAATGAATAGAAGAGAAATTATGAAAGAATACCAACACTTTAAAACAATATTTTAACAGCATTTTATTTCTGAGCTTTTGAACAGGCTGAACAGGACTGCCTAGCTGACCTTTGTTTGAGTCTTCACATGACGATGAAGACAGATTCAGTAAAGTAAACTGAATGTGAAGTACCTTCTATGCTTCACTGTGAAGTTCAGCATTATTGGACGCCCCTCTTTGCATTTAAATAGAATCTTTGTTGCCTAAGAATGATCCTGTTTTTCCTCCAAACGTCTCAATCTTGTAATGAGAAGCAGGTGTTCTTTGCTTTTCTTAGATGGATAAATTATAAAACAAAGAGGTGAACAGAAGGCTCAGAAAAAGCAGGCAGCTGCTGAGGCAAGAGTGGGTTGGGGCTATTCTATGTCCCTAGCTGGTAGGTGTCTCAGCTTGATTTCCCGCCTGAATCTCCTCCAATACAGGGGCATGTGTTGAAGTGACAGCTGCCCTTCTGTCCAAGTTCAGGTTGCACTGCCTAGGAAGATTCATTTCAGAGCAGAGTTAGCAGGAATACAAATAAATCCTTACAAGGAAGACTATACTGTGAAGAGTATTGGTAATTTAGGGATGATTTATGTTCAAGTAAATTAAGGTCGAAGAAACATATGTTTTGAAGACATCTTGCATATTAAGTAATCCTCATAAACTACACACACACACACACACACACACACACACACACACACACAATGGGTGACTGTCTATACTTACTTTCCTCTTTTCCAGATCCTTCTCCATGCTTGTTCATGTTAATTTTGGTCCGAATAGTTTGACTCAGCAATCTTCTGACAAAACTACCCTCATCCCTTGCCTTAGCAGGCGTGGTTGCCAGTAGAAAACTATAGAATGAGGAGAGAAAATTCTGTAAATTCTGTATGAGGGAACTTCCTGTCAGTCAGCAGGTTGATCTCAGAGCAGGTGTCTGCTGGGGACATTTGAGTCTCTGGAGATGGAGTTCCAGGATGTTATGAGATACACGGTGGGTGCTGTAAATAAATCTTAGCTCTTCTTGAAGACTCACAGGTACCCTTAACCACTGAGCCATCTCTCCAGCCTTTCTCCCTCAGTCCTTCTTTTTCATGGTGTGAAAACTCTGGATGTGTATGAACCTAAGAGAAAATGGTTGGCTGAGAGTAGGATGGCCATTGCCAGTCTACTGAAAGGACAGTTCTAGACGCACTGCACACATCCTCCCATTTATCCACCACAATCATCATTTGAAAGAGCAAATATTACTATCTACCCCATACAGATCATGAGGAAAGACACTGAAGTCAGGCCTTACACTTCTCACTATGCTGGGGCTATTTTCTGAGAGAGGAGAGACAGAGACAGAGACACAGAGAAAGAGAGACAGAGGAAGAGAGGCAGAGCAAGAGAGGCAGAGAAAGAGAGACAGAGATACAGAGAGAGAGATTTGGACTATATAGGTAGCATTCTCTGGGTGCTGTTGAATCATCCTGGAAACATTTTAAGGCCTAGTTCAAAATCCCACTCAGGAAGAATTTAATTTATTGGCTCCTGAGTGGTTCACATGATAACTGGAGTTGAGAATCTCTGAACTATATAAGTTCTCAAGTACCCTCTGATTCTAAAATGCTATCATTCTAATCCCTTTCAGATGAAACACTACAATATGGGTTTATTGTAATATGATCTGAGCATTTTATACTTTCTTTTTTTCTCTTTAAGTTAGAGTAAAACAATAGTTTTCGAGAAAACATGTGAAAAGTGAAATAGACCTAAAAATAAATCACACCCTCCTACAGCCATCATATATATGTGGAATCCTGGGTACCAACAAGGCCCTCTGCTATCAGATAAGTAGACCACAATATCTGCCTACAAAGAAGCTTAATGGAGAAAATGATGCTAAACCCTATAATTAGATTGTGACCCAACAAGTTCAGTGGCATAGTTATGCACAGTTGATAGGTCCCTGCAACCCTACAGAGTAGTAATGCCACAAACACACCCTAAAATATTAACAGGGATATCACAGACCCCACATACTCACTCATAAAAGTGAGTGGGTCAGTTTTATCTACATATGAACACAAACAATCCAGTCCATCTGAGCTGCGAATGCAGGTTGCTTGGCAACAGTGCTTACAGTTGTGTTATTTGCTCAGAAATGAGAAGAGCTGGAATTTTTCTCTTTAAAACAAAAGAATATTAATCACAGCAATGATGGGGGTATTTATATGCCTACATAATATTTTAGTTGATGTGTTCTTTGTAGTCAAAATGTGGAGGACTTTTTAAAGGTAGAAGGTTCAGAGAGAAACTTACATAGAGGTTCCATCATGGGGGGCGGGGGAGCGTCTAATAGTCAGCTATTAATTTTATCAACTGAATGTTCATTTATTAAACACATATTTTATGCTCAGCCTTTAGTTAAAACTATGAAGAGAAGAATCTATGGGAGCAAATGAGCATAAACGATGTTCAGTGTGTAGAGCCCATGTTTTAGGGGTTTTGTCAATTCCCACACCATTTCACTTAGCTTTGTCCTATATAACTCTCCCAAATCAACATGCAAAAACATAGACAAGCAATGGGAAAGTCATAGAAAATAAAATGTTCTGCCTCTAAAGAGGGATAATTAAAGACAGAAAATTCATACAATTGTACCTCTCTTACATACCACCCCCTCTCTGTACCTACCATTAAGAACTTCCTCTAACTAGGCCATCCTCTGCTACATATGCAGCTAGAGACACGAGCTCTGGGGGGCGGGGGGGGGGGGATACTGGTTAGTTCATATTGTTGTTCCTCCTATATGGTTGCAGACCCCTTTAGCTCCTTGGGTACTTTCTCTAGCTCCTTAGGGGCCCTGTGTTCCATCCAATAGATGGCCGTGAGCATCCACTTCTATATTTGCCAGGCACTGGCATAGCCTCACAAGAGAGAGTTATATCAGGGTCCTGTCAGCAAAATCTTTAAGATCATATGCCCCAGTACAGGGGAATGCCAGGGCCAGGAAGCAGGAGTGGGTAAGTTGGGGAGCAGGGTGGGGGGGGCATAGGGGGCATTGGGGATAGTATTTGAAATGTAAATGAAGAAAATATCTAATTAAAAACAAAAGAAAAAATCAAAGTTCAAAAAAAAAAAAAAAAACTTCCTCTGAGAAGTACATGCATTTTCCTTGGTTGAAAATATATATATAATAGGTCAAGCTACAAACAAACAAAAACTTCATATCAACATCTTCCTGCAAAACCCAGCTCCAAAGAGGGAGGCAGATATTTTATTCCCTACTGATATAAATTATGACAGCTAATTTGTTCCACAGCATCGGAGCATTCTGAAAAGAGAAAAGTGAATTAAATATAAAATGCCTAACAAATGTGAAGCAAACAAATGTCCATTTAAAAATATTGCTCTCATCTTGGGCTTCTCATAAAGATCATGTCAATTTCAAGGCCCTGACCATCTTTCATTTATTTATCAGCTGTAAATGTCAACATATTAGTAAAACCAAATGGTAGAAAACAATCTTGGATATCCGGTCAATGTTTCCTATGCTACGGTTGTCATTTTGCTCATTACTGAGCAGACAGATGGAATCTAACTTGTCATACCAAGCTAAAAAAAAAGGAAAAAAAAAAACCATAAAACTCACACATGAAATGATGCTACCAACAAAGCCAGAGAGAGACCTATTGTACCCAGTACGCATTCAGGGTCTATAATTTGTAACCAGGTATGATGGAAATAATCCATGCCTCAAGGGGGAAAGTGTCAGGATGGAAACAATTTGTGGGCTACTTTCTGGAAATGAATGTCTGTGCTCAGCATAGCTTACCCATATCACTGGGGACTGCACCAGTACTGAGCACCCAATCATGTCCTACCACATAGACACTGTTTTATGTGTCTTCAAAGATAAGTTTGCTACTATCCATTCTTCCTTTGCTTCATTTCTTCACTAATAAATTGCCACAGTCACCAATAACCATCTGTATTGTTGCTCTCTAATGTATCTGGCAGGAGAGAAGAGAAGAGAGTCCTCCATTTATCTGGATTAAACTTTCTAGAGAGGCAGGGTGATATGGAAATAAAGAAAAAAATTTTTTGTTTGTTTGTTTGTTTGTTTTTTGGTTTTGTTTTTTGGTTTTTTTGTTGTTGTTGGTTTTTTGTTTTTGTTTTTGGTTTGTTTGTTTGTTTGTTTGTTTGTTTGTTTGTTTTTGAGACAGGGTTTCTCTGTGTAGCCTTGGCTGTCCTGGAACTCACTTTATAGACCAGGCTGGCCTCGAACTCAGAAATCCGCCTGCCTCTGCCTCCCAAGTGCTGGGATTTAAGGCATGTGCCACCTTGCCTGGCTAGAATTATTTCTTGACATGAACCAAAACATAATACACTATGACACAGGGATGTATAAAAGCTAGAACTTGATATTCATAACATTTAGCAAAGGTACATTGACTTATAGAGATGAAAGTGTCTCACTTATCAAAAATGTCATGAATTCAAGCTTCTGCTTGGGATGTAGAGTTAAAAAAAAAAAAACTACTGTCATTTCTAGCCTTGAGTGAAACCCACTTAAAGTGAGAAAAATCTGCACCATGAAAATATTTGCTGATTCCATAAGCTAGATGAGTCATAGAGAACCCAGCCTGAAGCAGAAGACAGAACAGATCAAGGGTAAAAACACGTTAGCCTTTGATTGCTCGAAGTGGATTGGAGCGACTCAAAGCCATGTAAGACAGGGAGAACAATTTCACTAAAACATGTGAGCTTCTTAAAGATGGAATGTGTGTTTATGTGGAAGTGATGTCATACTGTGTGGGAGTTGGGAACCAAAACTACAAGGGACTTTGCACATGCTTTCAGACTTTTTTACAAAACTCCCGAGATATGCTCGCACTGTGTATAAGAATCCTCATAACATCCGTATTAATCTAGAAAGAATCCTAGGCCATGGTGGGGAAGACACGGGGGAAGGCATGGAGTCCTGTGTGATCCCTTCCCTCCATCACCCCTGGGAAGCAAAATCCTTAAGTCTCTAGGGGTCTAAAGAAAACATCACCCTGTAAGGCATATGAAAAATCACAACATGGTTGACTGAAATGGCAAACAACAACAAAACCCTTTAACCCTGGGATACCGAGATGCATAGTATGGAAACTGCGGGGGTGGGGTGGGGTGGGGTGGGGGTTGTCCAGCAGATAATGTGAGGGCTTGTGTTCAGAATCCCAGAATCCATGTAAAAGCTAACAGACATGATAACCATCTGTAATCTCAGCACCTGGGAGGCAGAGACAAATAAAACCTGACACAAGCTCACTTGCTAGACTGGGTAGAATTGGTGAATTCCAGATTCAGTGAAGACCTTGCCTCAATAAATCAATCAGGGAAAGACAGAGGAAGAAAGCAATCACTTCAACTGCATACAGAACATTCTAGATCATATAGGAATGTATTCTGGACCAAAGACAAACAAACAGAAAACCCTAATAAGGTTTTAAAAATTAAGAGTATATGTAGTATGTTCTTGGATTATATATTAAATAAACTAAAAGGTATCTGGGAAGATCCACCAAAATTTTAAAAGGTAAATGACACCATTTAAATTAACTCAAGAAGAGGCTAAGAAGTGGGAGTGGGGGGGAAGGAGAGTAGTGGGAAGGCATGGGGGACTTTTGGGATAGCATTGGAAATGTAAATGAAGAAAATACCTAATTTTAAAAAAAAAAAGAGGCTGGAAAGATTCAGAGGTTAAGGGCAACTTGTTGCTCTCGCAAAGGAGCCTGGTTCATTTACCAGCACCCACATGACAGATCTCAATTGTTTTTAATTCCAGCTGCAAGGGATCCAGTGATCATTTTTGCCATCAAGCATTCATGTGTTGTGCACACAAACATGCAGGCAACACATTCATATATATATACTTCTTTTTAAAAACTTTCATTAGTTAAAAAAATCAAAAATATATAGTGAAATAGTTTGGCTTGAATTGAAAAATCATGACATAGCAAAATAATGAGGACAAAGAGTTGTGTTGTAGTAGATACTTGGGAATTAGCTCTCAGGAGGAAATGTTGTGATTTGTGGTATTTCCTAGATTTCAAGATGTAAATATTCCTATCATGGTTGACACTACAGAAGATTGAGTGGGATTTGGGTAAAGATAATAAAATTATTTTTTAGGAGTTAGAAATTTACAGCACTAGCTATAGATAAAGCAGTGTGTAGAGTTATCATAATAAGTTTATATTAGAAAAGATCTCAACTTGATAATTTAATATTTTGGCAAAGAAAATAAAACAAGAACAATTCACACTCAGGAAGTCAATGAAATCAAGGTTGTAAAAAGAATAGGAAAAGTAAATTAAGCTGCCTCTTAGAGAACACAATGTTACTGATAAACAGGAAAACATGCTAAGAAGAAAAAAAAAAGAAATTCAAATTGCCACAATCAGGAAGGCATAAAGGATGTTATCAGCAAGATGGCTTCCTACAGGTACTGGCAAGCATCTCTCTACAACAAAGGACCCAAAGAGAGAAGGCATCTCAGAGTGCAATAAGGATGTAAGATATATTGTAGAACATAGAGAGCACCATGTCCAGGGAAGCCAGCAGTCGTATCTAAGAGAGACTCATCATCCCTGTTTGAATAAATCTCCCAGGTCCTGCTGCCTATGTCACTAAGGTATTGCAGATACTGCTAATAACCATTGCTGAAAAGGCTATGCAAAACATTACACTAAAGTGTCTGCTTCGGTTCCATGTGCAAAGCACATCCAGCTAATATCCTAGAACACGCTGCTTATAGAAAGCCTTTATGGTGAAAGACACCCTGTAAAATTCTTAGTGGCAACTGACCCACCTGGTAAACAAACACAGTTTAGACACCTTGTAAAACTCATACTGGCAACTGGCCTAACAGCTACACAAACACAGTGGAGACACACCTTGTAAAATTCATAGTGGCCACCTACCTACCATCTACACAATTATAGTATAGACATCCTGTAAAACACCCAGTAGCAACTGACATACCCACTACACAAATACATTATAGACACCCTGTGAAATTCATAGTGACAACCAACCCACCAGATACAAAACTATAGTGTAGATACCTTGTAACATCCACAGTAGTGAGGAAGAAACACAAATGCAGGGTAAATACTCTGTAGCATCCTTAGTAGAAACAGACCCACCACAATAACAAATGATGTGTAGACTCTCCACAACAGTGGCAACAGATCCAACACACACACACACACGCACACGCACACGCACACGCACACGCACACGCACACGCACACACAGTAGGGGAACAAGAAACATTTTTAAACAAGAAAGCCTGATACCTCGAATGAAACACAGCAACTCCCAAGCATTACACCTCAAAGTAAAAGAAGTTGACAAACTGTTCAGCAAATGGTAGAAGAGAATGGTTTTCAGAAAAGTTAATGAGAAACAAGAAAATATAGAGTTGGTTGGAATTGAGAAAACATTGCATGGTATCAGTGAAAAGTTCAAAAAAGGAATAGGGATTATTAAAAAGAACCAGTTTAAAATATTATATATTAAATATTAAACAATTTAATAAGAGAAACATTTGAGCCTACAAAAGCAGAAAAGACAGGAAGAAGAAAGAGTTTCTAAGATTGGAGATAAATCTTTTTATTAAAGTAACTTAGTCATATTGTAAAACAAAATCAAAGAATTGAGGAGTAAAGAAACCATTGTAAATTCATAGGTCCTAATTAACAAAGCAGCCCTCTGTTTCACAGGAAGCAGATGCGTGAAGCTATGGAAAGTGCACCCAATTAAGTAATTGATGAAAATACCCTAAGTCGTGGAAAAGACATCTAGGTCCAAGGAAATTCAAATCATCATTAACAGTGTCATCCAGCCTGATGTGATGGTTTGGGCCTAATATTATTGTAACTTGTTACACAATGTTTAGTTCCTGGGAAATCTGCTCTTTTCCGAATGGAAACAGAGGAGTGGATCTAGGGTAGACAGTGAGTTTGGGGAGATTGGCAGGAGTAAAGGGAGAGGAAGCTAGGGACAAGTTAGGTAATATATGAGAAGATTTTTTAAAAGGCTCAAAAGTATGAAATTCAACAGTAGAATAGTTATTTACGAATAGTGAACCAAGGCTCAGCTATATAGAGAACCACTGAGCCACAAACCTAAACAGAAAGAAAGAGTATAACTGCTGAGCCATCCCTCCTGCCCTTTCTGTTGGATTTTTATATATTTTCTCTCTTGCTGTTTGGTTTGGTGACTTCCAGAAGACCTGTGCTCAGTTCCCAGCTTTCATTTCAAGCAGCTCATAACTCTCTATAATCCCAGCTCCAGATAATCTAACACTGTCTTCTGGCCTCCTCTGTAGGTAGTATACTCATGTGTATGTACACACAGGCATACGCACACACACACACACACACACACACACACACACACACACAATTAATCAAATATTTTTAAAAGAAAACATAAATTTATAGATAACTATGTCATTACCTATTATTACTGCCTTGGATATGGAGTGTTTACATTCTTATATTAAATGAAGAGAATAAAACAATAATAGACAAGTTTATTTTAACAAAGCCAAAAGATTGAAATCATATGACATATCTTTTCCAAACGAAATGTTCGTGAATGACTGGTAGATCCATGAAGAAATTGCAGTGGAAAACTGGAAGTATCTTGAAAGAAATGGAAATGAGAACACAGATTACCAGAAAACTATAAGAAACAGCAAAAGCAATCCTGAGGGAAGTTTATAGTCAGTGCCTATATAGCAGGGACAGAGACAGGATGGGGAGAAAAAGTTACATGCAAACCACTCTCAAAATTAGGAAGGAAAACCATCACCAACTCGAGCAGTGATGCTATCCACGTGTGTAGAGCAAAAAAAAAAAATTGCCAATTTTTAAAGGATGAACATTGTTGTCATACTTGCTTTAGCTAGATTAACTGAGAAAAGAGAGAGAAGGCCAAATAAATTAAATCAGATGTGAAAATGAAAATTGACTCCATAGAAATATGAGAACCATAAGAGGCTACAATAAAGAACTATACTTGAATTTGAATTTAAAAGTTTCCAGTATATAAGTTTCTGGATACATATAACCTATCTAAATTGAACCATGAAGACATAGGAAACACAGAAAGGTCAATAACAGCAACAAATTGCTGGCATAAAAAACACACAGACAAATGGAGCTGAGTAGACCCCAGAATAAATCTACATATTACAGTTAACTGTTTTTTTTTTTCACAAAGGTGTCAATAAAATCTGATAACAGCTTCAAGAGAGACTTCTTTAATAAAACAGCTTCAAGAGAGACTTCTTTAATAAACTTGCTAGCCATATATATGAAAAAGAAATTATGCTCATGTCACTCACTGTCCACAAAATTCAATTCAACCTGAAATAAAACTCAAATGTAATATATGAAATGACAAAGCTATGATACAGTATATAAGAAACTCATCTAGGAAAGATGTTCATCTAGGAAAGAAAGAGTGTGTTTATGCCTCCAAAGGAACAGGAAAGAAAAGTCGAAAGTACAAAGGGATTTATATAAAACTCAAAGGAACCTTTCCATCAAAGAAAGTAACCAAAAGACTACAGACACAGCCTAAATAATGGAGTGATACTTTCTAGCTGCTTATCCAACTTTAATTTTTAAGATCTATAAATTACAGACACATTTCAACAGAAAGTTCCTTTCTCCAATAGATGTCATTGGATGATATTGATGCCCTTGTCAAAAAGAAAATAAAATGTAAACAATAGAGTGGGTAACCTGTATACATATTTATCAGAGGGGAATATGCCAATGACTAACAAACATCAGGAAAATGTGATTCAAAACCATGAAACATTGTTTCATCCAAGATATAGTGGTTATTCTCCTAACACAAGACAATATGGAATGGAGGAGAGATGGAGTGGAGAGAAAAGAGAGTTCTGCACACTTGCTGGGAATGTACTTTACTGTGGTACATTATGGATTAAGTCAGATTAAGCTGTTAAGGATTTCCCATACAAAGTAGAACAAGCTTTTCCATTGATTCTGCATTCTCAGCACTGGGTGTACAACCAACAACATTTAAATCAGTATGTCAAGGTGATACCTGCAGCATTCACATGCCTACTTCAACACCATCGTCAAGAGTCAAGATATAGAATCCATCTAAGTATCAGTGTATGAATGGATAAAGAAAATATTGTGGGCATAGGTGTCAGGATGTTAGTCAACACAGTATAAAGTTTGGTCTTTTGCAGTATAACAAGCTGAAGTAGAACATTGCGTTAAGTGAAGAAAGCCAGGCATATAAAGACACATACCTCACTGTCTTACAGATATGAAAGTCCAAAATGTTCATGTTAAAGAAGTAGATAATCATAGTTATCAGATCCCTGAAATGAGGCAAACATGGAAGGTAATATGCCCTTGTGGTAATGGGGACTGGAAAAATAATGTTCAATGTTCCGAGCATAGTGTAGTTTTAATTCACATTAATTAACTGAACATACAGACACACACATCTATAGACCCAGATACAAGTGCTTAATAAAGGAGAGAGATCCCAGAAGAAAGAACCTACCACACCTTTCCATCTTAGACTTAGAGACTTTACCTTGTGAAGAGATTGATTACTGCTTAACCCATTAAGCTATGACATTTTGTTACAGTAGCTCTAGCAAGCTAATACAGACCCAAGCTGCTGTGAAATTTTTCAAAGGTAACATGAATCGTCTACTGCTAGCAAGGAAAGTTATAATCAATGATCTTTCAGTAAAGAAACCTCCAACCTCAGATGAGTTTGCCAGTGAATTCTTCCCATATATATTAAGAAATAGTACCAGTTCCATGGTGGTGCTTCAAGAATAAATAAGAACAAGGAGGTCTTCTTTCTTCCCTTTAAGAGACCCAGAATAGACAATCCATTGCAAGAAATAAAATTGCTTAGCCAGTTCCCTCATAACTATAGATGTAAAACATCATTAAATGCAAGGAAATAAAATCAAACTTATTTTAGGAAGGATAGTATATCCTGTCCAATCAGGGGTATAATGTGAAAATTAAAAATGAGTGTTCTAATACTGACTAGTGTAACCCACCATGTAAGATAAAAAAGTAAATATTTGATTATTTTCATCAAAGCAGAAGATTTTTTTAATAAAATTGAAGATTGACTGACACATGCAAAAACCCTTAGGAAAGTAGGAAATGGTGATAAAAATCAAGCCATGGGAAGCATGTGACATTACCGCAATGAAGATAGTCAGTCATCCTTCCAGTTCATGCATGAAGAAGCCCCAGGAGCTCAGAGGAAGGACTGCTTTCCAGTGCCCAGATGTTCCTTGGCTCACAAGGGCTCCAGCTTCATCAGCTGATTCTCTATTAATGGATCCATGATTTCCCTAAATCGTGAAGTCTTCTGGAGGGGAAGCCATAAGAATTCACAGGGTCCTGCCCACTTCATGGAATACTTTGACTTTTTCCACTTTCTCTGTAACTCTGACCTTTCCAGAAGGTCATACAGTTGAAGCTGCTCACAATACAGGCTTCCCGTATTGGCTTCTATCACTCAGTAATATGTGTCCAAGTTTCCTTCACATCTCTTCACGGTTTGGTAGATCACTTATTTTTATAATGAATAATATTCTCTCATTTGGAAATACTCAGTCTAGCCACTCAAATGTGATGGGAGTGATATTTTTCATGCAGAGTTTTAAAATGTGAGTGAAACTACAATTTTTGTGTGGCTCTGTCTTAAACTCTCTTGGAAAATACTGAGGATTGGGTAGCAAAAAAGTGCTTAGTTCCATAAGAAACTTTCTCAGAGTCTATATTAGATAACACTCTCCCCCACAGCGGAGGCCTCTGGGCCCTGCTGCTCCTGACACTCTTTGTAGCCTTTCCTGTCCGTGCCTCACTTGAGCATTTATCTGTACATTCTATAAGAAGGGGCATGAGTCTCATCTTTCTTTTAATTTTTCTTTTCCTGGTGATAGATGATATAAAACTTCTATATGCTTGTTTGCCATCTAAGGAGCTGTCTCTGATTCAGATTGCTTTTCTTCTTGTCAAGTAATAAATGGCGTCTTCCTTGTTTACTATAACAGCTCCTTAACAAATGTGTCTTATCAGAATACATTTTCTCGGTGTATGAGTTGCCTTCTCACGTTATTAAAATTTTTATTCTATTCTATTTTATTTTTAGGAGCTTAGCAGGAAGCCATTTGTGTCAATGGTTAAGTACAAGGTACAAATGCTTTTCCCTCTTGTGGTCTCTGTAACACTGGGCCTGACCAAATACCACAGAACTTTATGCTGGTGTAGCAGAGCATGCTGGTAAGAGGACTCAGTCAAAAAAAAAAAAAAATTCTTGTGATGCAAGCAAAGGGACCCACGTTCAGATACGCAGCATCTGTGCAAAAGCCAGGGGCATCAGCATCCATCCGTAATCCCCGTGCTGGGAGGAAGTGTACAGACAGGTAAATCCCTGGAGCTTGCTCGTCTGGTTCGTCAATCTAGCCAAATCAGTGAGTTTCAGGTTGAGTGAGAGACTGTCTCAGAAAGATAAGATGGAAATAGAGAGATGCACACGCACACAGGACACCAACCAACACACACACACACACACACACAGAGAGAGAGAGAGAGAGAGAGAGAGAGAGAGAGAGAGAGAGAGAGAGAGAGAATGAACCTCACTGGAAACGTTGGCAGAGCTTTCCCAAAGGATTCATTTCGTGTACTCATTCCTCAGGACAGCTATTCGTCGTCCTCGAGTTGTAAAGCATCATCAACAAACAGGAAGAGTCCAGCATCTCAGCTAAGGGTTAAAATCAGGTCAGCATATATTTAAATTCTACCTTCTGCATTTACTTAATCATACAAGTAGAATAAATCCAGGAGAGAGAGAGACAGAGACAGAGACACAGAGACACAGAGACAGAGACACAGAGAGTATATATGAACCCCTTGTTTGTTCAAAGGCAAATTTGGGAATCTAACGGGTAAAACCAACTAGGACCCTGTTTACTCTGAAATGTTCCAGGGGAAATTCAGTTCTTTACCCTCTTATGTTCCTGTCCTCTGCACTCTGCTGACTCTTTAGGCATCAAAGAACATCTTTGAATGCCTGAATATCCAAGAGGCTCAGAAGCCACTAAACTAATATAAAAGCCACAGGAAGTACACTTTCAATTTTATGAACAGAGACACTGATGCTCAAAGGTGATAACCCGAGTGGATTGTCAGAACTTCATTTGTGGCTAAATTCCTCCCCAGGGACTTTCTGTGTACGTGGCACACATTTCCAAGGTGTAACTTTAATATGTCAACAGGGAATGGTTAATGCCGAATCTGACTGGGCTTTGAAGGCCATCAATAGAATCTGACCTACTGCCTTTAACTGAAAGGAATTTTGTTGAAAGTTATTATGTTGCTTAGATATTAAAAAAATAATTTAAAAGCACAAAAAAAATGTGCTGGCATGAAGGGATGTCCACTTAATAATCTGCCTCCACACTTGCCTGGTGACATCTCTTTGCATTTTTCTCTGTGTGTAAAGTAGGAGTGTTGTTGAATAAAAGCACCAGCTTCTGACAGGTGATCTTCATGTCAGGGCAGACTTAAACAGGAGCTCTATGGGCCTGCAAACCCCACCAGGAGAGTAAAATCCTCTCAAAGCGATACATCAGTGCAAAATGCCCACCATAAATACATCCTACATAAATTACACATTCAGTCCCCAGGCTCATACAGATATACAAAAATATGTATAACTTCATCATTACACAGTACTGTCATCGGATTGTAAACTTCCTAATATAAAACTTGAAACAATTTTATGAGTAAAGTACTGTAAAATCTACTTAACATGGATAAGCTTATAATAGTTACATATTCACTATGTAATAATAATAATAATAATAATAATATACATCCCTATATAAAACTTATTTTTTCCCACTTCCAAATAGTTTATTTTCTGGGTTGGCAGACAGAAGATAAAATGAAATAGCTGAAATAATCACATGGTTCATGAGTTAAGAACTTGAACTTTTCTTGCAAAAGTTCAGCTCCCAGCACTCATTTCAGGTGGCTCACAACTGCCTATAACTCCAACTACAGGGTATTAAACTTGGAATCTAGTAGATCCAGCTCTTTAAAATCTCCGTGTGTGTGTATGTGTGTGTGTGTGTGTGTGTGTGTGTGTGTGTGTGTGTGTGTGTGTGTGTTTGCACGTGCATGCATGAATGCACTTGCATGTGTACATCTTAGTGCATGCATACGTGTGTATGTGTGTGTGTGTGTGTGTGTGTGTGATACACACAGCTATTAGAGCTTAAGGTACTGTGAGTAGGTCACAAGAGAGTGTGTAGTTTGACTGAAATCAGCATGCATTCTAGATGTGCTTATAAATAATGTAACTAAATGAAAAGATAAACTGTAGAAGTCACAAGAATCAAAACTTTATATACCTGTTAGACCACTTGTGTAATATTAGATATGTGAAGAGAGTCATTGGAAAGTAAACTTTAAATTGGGTTCTAAAACAATTTTCTTATATTATTACCTGCGTCCCTTGAGTGGCAACTACCATGACATTATTGAAGTTTAAGAAGCAAACAAGCCTCTGATCAATTAGCAATCTACTCCGGCCAAAATAGAGACTATATATAAGGTACAAGAAGAACGAGCTATTAGCTGTGGGTTTCAATTCTTGACATGTGTTTACACAATATTTAAAGACATAAGATTTTGTATAATTGACCAGAGAAGATAAAAAATGTCAGAGAAAACTTTTATGATAAGTGCTTCAATTCCTGAATTCATTTGGCAGAAAAGAAAAGAAAGAAAAACACTTCTAATTAATAAGTGCAGATATCTAATTAATAAGTGTAGTCTGAGGCTATACACATGCTCGTACAATTAATTGCCTTGCAAAAGTAAGTATTCTTTGCCACCAAAATAAATGATAGTATATCACTCTGTTATGAAGTAACTTCTTAGTAAAGTGTTGCCCCTCGGTGCCATACTTCCATTCTGTCAGCTGCTATATCTTTTTTTTTCACACACTATCTAAATGAAATGGACTCCAGTGAAGCATTATGGGTTGATATTAAGAATTCATAGATTTGACTATAGTGCTAATTAGATCTTCAACAACTCTTGATAAGATGTTGTAGGTCCTATTTATTGAAGTGAAAATTAAAGATGGATTGTGGATGCAGTTCGTCATATGCAAGGTCCTGGATTTGATCCTTATTAACACATATACACTATAAACACACACCATATTAACACACACCACACATATACACACCACACAAATACACACACCACACAAACACACCACATGAACACATACATAGATACCACACAACAACAAACACACACAATACACACATACACAACACACACACATAAATACAGTTGATGTCATTGTATCTTTTTCTTTTTAAAAATGCTGCCACAGCCTGGCTTTGGAAGTCAGAGAACAATTTTCAAGAGACACTTCTGTCCTTCCAGCATGTGACACTCTGAGATCTGACCCAAGTCCTGACTCCTGGTAGATACCTGTACCTACTGAGTCAGACTGGTGACCAAGAATAATTATTAAGACTCACAGACTATAAATTGTGAGTTGATGTAAACTATAGTCTGTACATGTAATAACAAGTTATTCATGTGAGTTCTTCCTCAGATCTCACTTTGACGATGGCGTGGGAAAGCTTTGCTCTCTGTGTGGCTTTCTACAGTATGATATACTAATATGCTTTCATAGTTACAGATAATAACTACTTGTTAATTATCAAAAATACAACAGTTCATAGATAATTTAAATAGGTTCCAAAGACTCTTTGGTGTGACATTACTCTGCTAAATACATGCAGATATATGCTCATGTATTTTTATGCAATCTTTTTGTGAGGCTTTCAAAATGATCTCTACTGAATTAGAAAAAGGCCATGTTAATTGAAAGTAATATCAGTAACTAATTAACTATACTTAAAATCGATTGGTGTTTGTCTCTGAAATAAGAACACAAAATAACTGGGCATATTCCTCGGGGCTATTTGGGGGGATGTTGCTTAGGGACAGTCTCGCTGGCATAAAAGGCTCAATCATATAGAAAAGTGGTACTCTGTAGGGATTCTTTATAAACAGGGATGCTAGGCAAGCTATTTGCTATTCTCCATGGATCTTCAAAGGATCCTAACTAACGCTGAGCCAGAAGTTTATAAAAATTGTTCCTCTATTGACTCTTCTCCTTCTATGTCTTCCTTTTCTTGTTTCTTCATGTCAGTATTTGCATTACGTCCTATATACGCCAAGAGACATCAAATGTGTGCTTTAGACTGTGTGAATAATCAAATAGTAACACATCTCCCTCAAAGGAGGAATTACCAATAAAATTTCTAATCTTATAAAAATCCTTTCATTTTTAACATACTGAATTTTTAATTATTTTATAGAGGAAGGAAACTATTAAGAAGATAGTCCCCATATGTGATTGGTGTTGTGGAGTATCTCATCTGATATTTTATTAATATAGGAATAAAATCAGTGCAGCACTAGGTTAATTAATCCGTTTACTCTGAAAACTTTCTGGAGGGCTTTTATGTAGTCTCAGAATATGCTCTTTCAAAGCTTGAGTTTCCTGCTTCCCCAGGATACAGGTCATGACTTCATCATGCAACCTTGAAAAGAAAGACTGCTATAAAAGAGACACTATGGCAGAAGCAGGGGGTAAATAGGGAGGCAAACCAAAACACCTTGTCCAGAATTGAGCAGCAAAATTAGCTTTGAATCATGGGTGACCATTGCACAAGATTATCAACCAGAGAACTCAGAGAACTTTATATCCTGGCTGTGAAAAAGAAAAAAAAAACCGGCAAGGGCAGTAATTGCTCATATAGAAAATAATTGATAAGAATACAAATACAGTGCCCACCTTCATTAAGAAAGTCCAGATTCCTTGGTGGTGATAACGAGCACCCAATTATATTCCCAATAGTAATATTGCTGCCAGCACACAGATAAAGATCTGTATCATTCCAGACGCTTTTATTTGCCAATAGCAACAGCAACAGAAATGCACTCAATCGTTCCCACAGAACAAGCATTTATTTCTCAGATAAATATTCCAAAGGAATCAGAGCAGACTCATGTGCATTCCTGTCGCACATCACCATGAAAAGTCTTGTTTCTTCTCATATCCTGTTTCTTACAGTGTGGTTATAGTTTTAACCTGACTAATGGGATTTCTGCACACTTGCCAAAAACGTCCACAGCTATGTTTTCCCTCTGTTCTTGTTCGTCATGAAAAGAGACTGTCCTTCTGTACTGCTCTTTTGAAGGGTTGGAGGCATACTTTTCTCCAAAGTTACAAGGGAATGTATCCTTTTACCTTGTTGCCTCAAGTTTTCCTTTATATCCTTATCCCAGATTCAAGAAGAAGCCATGGTAGCATTTCACAAATTAGCTTAAAGAAATCAGTGCTTATGCTTGATGCACTTGAGACTCCAGATAGTATCCTAGCTACAGAGTCATCTCTAATGGGCAGTTACTGTTCCAGGTGGGCTTTAGAGAAGGCGTCTTGCTATGCAGTCCAGGCTGCTCCTGATCTCTGCCTCTGCCTCCTGGGGGCTGAGATTGCAAGCACATGTCACTACATCCCATATCAAGTGATATTTAGTCAGGGTTACCACAAGACATTTTGAAGCAAGTAAAAATACAGACCACACAAGAGGCAAGCCAGACATCTATTTAAGTCAATCAGACAAAAGAAGGAAATTCAGATCTTACTCATATCTAACAATGCTCATTTATATTGATTGATACATTACATGACTAAAAATTGTCATTCATCCACATCTGAATACAATATTTTAATTAACTTTCTTGTGAATCTTATACACACATACAACATTTTCACCCTATGCCTCTTCTTAGTTCCTCCAAGATCCAACCCCTGCCTCCAGTCTCACCCACACCTTATATACTCTTTTTCAATCCACTGATTACAATATGGGCTGCCTATATCCTCCAGGGTGTGGACTACTCGCTGAAACATATTACTCATTTGATTTGGTATGTGTAGGTAACTAAATTTTGATGAGACTAACTAAATCTGCAAAGTTTGTATACAAGTTTTCTATTACACCATTTTCATTTTTCTATAAAACAAGGGTGTTACTTTCTTATTAAAATGCTATTTCTTTTCAAATAAGGCAGATAGTAATGACTACTGTACCTTGATTTAAAAAATGTATGTTACAGTTTATTAACATCCCAAGAAAGCAAATATAAATACTTTAGGATGCTAAGACACACCCAATGTAAGGATATTTTAAAAGAGCTATTAAAAGTAGTTTTATCCCTCAATCCCTCCCCCTCTCTCTCCATCTCTCCCTCCCTCCATCTCTCCCTCTCTCCCTCTGCCCTTTTCTCCTCTCTCCCTCTCTCCTCCTTCCCTCACCTCATCAAAAGTTGGATGTGGTGAAAGTGAGCTGCCCACAGAAGGCTGCGCACCAGAGAGAACACTTCCCTGAGCACTGTTACACTTTGGATATCCCTCATCTTCCAGATTTTTCTCTTCAACTAGTAAGATGGATTTAGGGGGATATAGAGAATTTTGATATACATCCCCGGGTCCTGTTAGTCATACTGTTAGGCATCAACAGGTAAAAAGCTGCAGCTGACTGTGAGGGAGGACAACAAAAGGGCTGAACTCCCACTGGTGATGACTCAAAGGCATCAGGATTTCTGTGGACTACATGTGGGCATGAAAATTGGAAACAACACTGGGACTTTCCTTTCTTTCCTTATTTACAATGTGTGTGCATGTGGTGCTTGCATGCATGCGTACATATGTGTGTGTGTGTGTGTGTGTGTGTATGTGTGTTTTCTCTGTGTGTGAGGGTACATTTGAATGTGAGGGTACCTATGGAGGCCAGAAGAAATCATTAGATCACTGAAGCCAGAGTTATAGACAGCTGTGAGCTGTCCAAATGAGTGCTAGGAGTGGAACTCTGGTCCTATGCACCAAGTGTTTGTAACTGTGGACCAAACACTGGGATTTACTTAAGTCTTCCTAGAGGGTTGGAATGTTAATAGAAAATAATAAGTCTATCCAAATGTCCTGGGTGATGCTAGGATATTAGCTGAAGGAGCTGCATCCGAAACACTGCACTTGAGCCCATTAGGCAGCAGGAACAAAATCAATGTTGACCCCTCCCTCATAATCCAGAGAACTGGGACCAACTGGTGTCAGTCAAGTGATAACCAAACTACCCTTCTGATTGTTTTCCCTCCCTATGGCCATCACAAGCAAGAGTAAAAGTTTGACAAGATGGTGAGATGGTGCTGTCTACAGAAAACTTTTAAGGTGCTGCCCTATCAGATGACTCCTGTACATTCCTGTTCTCCTGTACACTCCTGTTTTCCTGTACACTCCTGTTTTCCTCGGGTGCCTTACAAGAAAACACAAAAGGTTTAACCTGGATCAAACCCTGAATCTATCTATTACTCTAAACCAGATTGCCAAAAATAGTCTCTGGTGGTTATAAGTGAAAATATGGCTTTTTATTGTCTAAGTTATGAGAAATGAATGTCATTTAAATATGAAAGAAAATTAGCAACATTTAGTATAAGTTTAGAGAGAGAAAGAGTTGGAGAGAAAAGTTAGTAGTTGCTTCATCAAGTATATTTTCAATTCTACCCTTCAAACATTATGGATATAAAACCCTCTCTGTTACTAAGATGGGATACATAGGATTTATTTAGCAAGCATCGGGCTTAGCTTTTCAAATATCATTAAGATAATTTTTCATTAAGCTATATTTTCAAAGGTTGTTTGCTATATTTTTTAAAGAGTTAATTTTACCATTTCAGCCCATGTCTCACCCTGCTCTGGTGTTTAATTATAGACCAATCATATTTAATGGATTAAAAAAGAAAACTCTTTATAGTAAAGCACTTGGGAAAATGTTATCTGCACCCAATAATTAGATGATTCAATGTTTACTTGTATTAACAATTTGTAATAGAGTGGTTGAATTCTAGCTTTTGTTGAGTGATGACATCATATCTGGGCCAGTGAAGTTTCTATGGGAACACAGCTGGATTTTTGGAAGACCAAACTATTCATAAACAATGAAGATATTGGGGTTTTTACCAACCTTAAAATTAGATTTCACATTATATTAAAAAGCTACCCTTTCCGTTTATTCCCCAAAAATAATGCTAAAGCTACACCAGGATGGTCAAGGTTATCTTCATCATGTGGAAATAAAGAAACTTTGATGTTAAACATGGATAGCAATTGGTATAGTACAAGTGAAAGATATGAGCATATGCATAGTGTGTTCAAAGATTGCGAATGTAAGCCTAGAAACACAGTAGACTGCAGTATGGTGTTTATAGATTGGAAACAGAATATGTAATAAGAGTTTTCTCAGAAGCTAATGAGGGTCATACTAAGACAATGGGATCACTTGCTATTCATTACAAGAAATATCTCACTTATCTTCCTTACCACCCCCAAAAATGGAGTTTCTCAAGGCTTTGTCTTGGTTGAAAACAGATTCTTCTAATGGTCTGTTCATGGTGTCTCAAGACCATGGACCAAGGCTTAACAGGCAAAGGAAGAACTTACAGCTGAGAAACCAAGTATTCTAAGTGTCTCTGACCCGTGGCTGGTCATAAGTGTATCCTACCTCGTAACGTCATGCCTAGTGTTCAGGAAACACTATGACTTCATTTTGGATCACTCCTCCACAGGAAAATGGATTTGTCAAGGTCTAGGATAAAATCTAGAACATAAATATAACATTCTTTCTGAATATGGATGTTCTTTTTAAATAGATTACTGCTTTCTACCTTAGAGGTTAGTTAGATATGAGAAGGCAAGGGAGTGGATAGACATGCACAGCTCCTATGGCTGAAGACTAGTACTGCTTCTTGGTGAAGATCAGAATCTTCCTGGAGCCAGCATTACCTTAGCCAGGCAATCAAGGTATACTAAGTCCCTAGGATGTCCACACAGAAAGAAAATAAATGCCTTTGTAGTGTTCACATCTTGTTCTAGAGTCCAGGATGTGTTGTTCTCCTATTTTAACTTTATAAATCACCTTCACCATCTGTTTTATATTTCCATGCCCTTCCTTGGAGTAGTGTCGGCACACTATACTCTATGGGATATTGTGGTTTTGTATGGTCTATGACACAATGATTTTTAGGTGCATAATTTTAAAAAAATACAAAGAAGAGTACTTTATGATGCATGAAACAGATTAAATTCAAATCTCATTGTAAATAAATAAAGTCTCATTGGAACATAGTCTTGTTCACTTGCTCATGCATGATCTATGGCTGTGCTCACACAGCAACAACAGTTTCACAGTCCCATCATGGACCATATGCCCACAGGGACCCAAATATGCAGTATCTTGTCCTCCATGTGTAGCTCTCCGATTTGTCCACACTGAGTGTTAAACGATTTGGAACTGTTTCCAAAGGCAACTTTCTCAAGGCCTTTACAGCATAACCTAGGCTCTTCCATAGCATCAGTTTTGTAATTTCTGTAGAGTTGCCTTCATCTCTACAATCTATGTGCATCTTATTAAAACCCTGTATACATGCTATTTATCCTGCCTATAGCATCTGCCCTCATCCCAACTCCAACATGCCAATTGTTACCCCAATATTATCTAATTCAGATATTTTTAATAATCCAAAAGCTAGATTAGATTTACCTTTTATATACACTATTTATTATTATTATTATTATTATGTCTTTAAATTCCTTGTTTTATTAATTTAAAAGCATTTCATACAATGTATATTGACTGTATTCTCCCCCTCCCGCCAACTCTTCCCAGATCCTGTGCAAATCCTTACCCACCTAGCTTCGTGCTTGCTTGCTTTTCCTCTCTCTGCCTCTCAGTCTCTGTTTCTCTGTCTCCCTGTTTGTCTGTCTTTTCTCTGTCTCTCTCTCAAAGAAAAAAAATCAAGAAAGAAAATTAAAACAAACAGAAAATTAACAAGACAAAAAATACTAAAACAAAACAAAAGGCACACAGAAAAAAATGTTGAATCCCTTTTGTGTTTTCCAGCTACTGTAGACTTATAGCTTGCCCTAAAGATAGAACTGTTGATAGAACACTTGGGATGGTTGATATATCCAATGTCACTCCATTGAAGAAAACCAACTTTCTCTTTCCCAGAAGGTTGGCATCAGTTGCAAATAGCTTCTTCATTGGGGACAGAACTTTAAGTCCACTTCCCTTCTCTATGCTGAAAGTTTGCCTGATATTGATCCTGTGTAGGTATTATGCATACTGTCACAGGCTCTGTAAGTTCATCTATGTATCAGCCTTGTTATGTCTGGAAAATGTTTAATCCTTCCAGTCATCCACCACCTCTGGCTCTTATAATCTTTTCTCCTCCTCTTCCCTAATCCTTAATCTGTAAAGAAAAGGATTTGATAAAGACATCTCAGTTGGGGCTGAGTGCTCCAAAGTCTCTCACTCCCTCCACATTGTCCAGTTGTGGATCTCTGTGTTAAGTCTTGTGTCCTCCAAAATGAAGCTTCTCTGATGAGGGTGGATGAATACACTGATCTATGAATTTTGCAATATGTCGTTCTATTGCAACATTCCTTTATCAAAACAATTGTAGTAGTGTTCCCCTAGGTTCCATGACCTATCTAGCCTCAGGTTCTTGGCCACTTTAGCAATGCCTAGTGTGTGTTTCATTTTGTGGAGTGAGCTTTAAACCTAATCAAAAGGAGATTGATTTCTCCCATAATATTTGAGCCACAACTGTCCCAGTATATCTTGCCAGCAGGACTCTGTTTTAGGTTGCAAGACTTGTAGTTGGATGACATTGATAATCATTTCTCTCCTCTGGTGCCGTTCAGAGTACCTTCCAGCACCGGGAATGCTCGTGATGTATCTAATGTCTAAAAGCTAACGCCCACACATAAAAGAAAAGGTGCAATATTTTTCTTAGGGTCTGGGTTATGTCACATAAGATGATTGTTTCTAACTTCATTCATTTACCTGCCAGGTTTATTTTATGTAATAGCTGAGTAATATTCCATTGTATAACAGCACATTTTAATTATCTATTGATCGGCTGATAGACATCTGGGATGTTCCCAATTACTGGTTATTATCAACATGCATTCCTATACTTTGCCTTTTCTCCTTGCTGTAATTTCATGGGCAAATGGACAATATCCATCTTTTTGCCATTATTCTCAACAACTGGAACACAAGAGGAACGCAATATGTGCATAGAGAGAGAAGGAGAGAAGAACTGTAGAAGTAAGGAAATGTATGTGTTTTGATGAAGATACTTAACAGAATGTTTAGAAGTTTCTGAGTTGCTTCTAAAATAACTTAATCTATTGATTTTGCATTGTAATAATCAGAATAAGTGATAATTTCTAACTTTAACTCTAAACTATTAGGATTTATATACAGAGGAAGTCATACTCATTCACAAAGGTAAGGACTTTCCAGAATAATGCTTCCATAAAAAAAAAAAAATAGGATAACTTGATAGTCTTTTTGATAGCACATTAGAATTCAGAATTGTGCAAAAGACTCTTAGAATTGAAATGACTTTTAGCCCTGGACCAGATAGCACACATTTAGCAAATCATCCACCACACTTCAGATGAGCTAATTCAAGATTAAATCGAATATTTTAATGAAGTAACTCATTCTGTTGTGGCTTTCTATTCTTAATGTCATTGTTTGAATTTCATTACTTTCTGACCCACAGATGCTATTATTTTATTCTACACTGATTGGGCTCAGTGTAGAGAACTTGTCTGTCCTCAAGTTCCAGGCTCAATTGGGAGTACTACAATAAATTAATTTATCAATGCACTCACTTTTTAAAAAATTTTATACACGTGGAACGATGTAGCACATTCAAATATGGATGTTAGATAAATGGACCTACCCATAATGCACATACAGACTTTTACATCCATGATCTCCTAGGCATTTGTACATTTTTCTCAGCTCATAATATCTCAGTGACACACTCGGCCATAGACCCACAGGGGCCTTTACTTGTGCCTATACAAATCAACAAGAATTACCTTCATTTTCATTGGAACTATTTGTAATCAAGCTAGAACCTACTGAAACGAACCCATTGTCATTAATTACAATTTAGTATTAGAATTAATTATTAATTATTAGAATTAATTAGAATTCTCCTTAACTTTAGATTGTAATTTTCACTATTTCACTAAGATTTGACAAGAAATGCATTTATCTACTCTGAGTACATTTTGAGACTTTGAGAATCTTCACTTTGGGTTACTTATTGATATTTCTTATTCTTGTAATTTTAAAGTGAGTCAGCTTCCATCAGTTGATTTTGTGAACTGCTAATGGGCTGTGTTCCACAGTTTGCAAGCTGCCTGCAGGCTGTCCAACAGAATCATCACTGTAACCCATATTTCCTTTATTCTTCACTTTCACAGCCGCTCCTTTTCTGAAGTGAAGCCTAGGTTTAAATTCTACCTGTGACTCTAATGTCTTGATCCCACCCCCTGGTGGTTTTATCAAAGCCTCTCCTCAGAGGCTTAGAAAGGCTTTCTCACACCGGCTGCTCAGATGTTGACACATTCTCTTTATCCTCACACACTGAAAATATTCCCATGGGCAGAAACTTAGCTAATAAAATGCCTTCTACTTAAAAAATGAAAAAAGAAAAAGAAAAAAAAAGAAGAGGGAAAAAACTTCAATACATTAAATCTTTTCACGCAGATCCTGATTTGAATGCTATTTCTTAAGGCAGATGTATTTGATCATAATGTATTAAACTTTGAATGAGAGATGAGTGCAAAGAAAATCTAAGGCTTTTAAAAATAACCAGAGCTTGAGCAATCAAGGGATTTAGAGGAGAATGGAATGAAAAAATCAGTTCTGAGATATAACATAATTTGGGTCTTCAGAGCTGGAGAGAAATCAAGCAAAATGGGGGTAGATGCCTTTCAATCTCTATTAATGTAGGAAGAGCACAGATTTAACTCTTGAGGCAACAATGACTTGGCCTTTATGATGACATGTTAGCAGGATTCATTACAAGCCTTACTTAAGATAGAAGGGGCACATCCTTCATTTGCTTTAAATTGGACTTAAGTATAAAGTTTTACTAGCGAGACTCCAGAAGGAATGGGTAACATAACATGAGATGGCAGGACATTTCATTTGGAACTTGGGTATAACCGTAGGTGCAGCTGTTTTGTTGCTATGCCACAGTACCTGTATAAGTAAAATAAGATCTGGATCTTTATTTTAAATTTTTAAATTTATTCTTATCTTATATATTAAATCCAGACCACAGTTCTCCCCTCTCTCCTCTCTTCCTAGTCCCTCTTTCCCTACCTCACCTCTCCCTATCCCCCTACCCCCCCCCCCCGTCTACTTCTCCCTCCACTACTCTTCAGAAAAGGGTAAGCGGGCCATGGATATCAACCAATGATGGTGCATCAAGTTACAGTAAGACCATGCACCTCTCCTAGGCTGGACAAGGCAACTTAGCAGCAGGGAAAGGGAACCTGGATCTTTTAAGGTTCATCCTTTTGATTTAATCATGTTTTATTCATCAAAGAACTGACTTATTTATGTTTTTTCTTTTGATTCTAAGTGATTCTGTCAGAATGTTGCAACCACCTCATGGACATATACATCATTTATGATTTCACAAAGTCCCTTTAGTACACTTAAGATGAAGTACTCAGGAACCAATGACATGACACTTGCTTCAGAGAACATCTTCATGGCAGTACTTTTATTTGTAAATAAGTTTTTGTTTCAAATATATTTTCATACCCCAAAGAACTTCAATTCTGTAACTACCTAGGAATTTCATCCCAAGAAATAAGAAAGAAGTCTATGAACCTAATTTCCAAAAATCTTCCCAACACTAAAGTAGTCTCCATGAATAGAAAAATCACACTAAATTTCCCATAGTCCTTCTGTCTATTTACTGCACAACCAAGGTGAAAATGGTTTAGTTCATATGGATAAAGAATAATGTTTTATTCCTTTCCACATTCCAAATTCGGGCACCTTGACAGATCAAAACCTTCTCAATAGCCTGTTATTTCTTTCTCCCTTGAAAGTAAAGACAATAAGGCCACTTGACTCATATGGCTATTGGGGTAACTGAGAAGATATATTGAAAATACATAAGATATGTATCGCAAAATAGCTATGATTAAAAAAGAATTTTGTTCTCCAAACCACTTAGTCTACCTTAAAAGACCTATTGTTCACTTAAGTCAACTTCTCCACATTTAGTCTTGATGTTCTCAAACACATACTTAATAATGCTTTTCTTTATGTTGTAATTTAGAATGTATTTGAATTAAAATAGACTATGGGGTCCTTAAAGTAGAGAGTACAGGGGAAGATGGCGCAGAAGTTAAGAGTCCCTGCTTCTCAGGACCTGAGTTCAATCCCCGGCACCACAGTGGATAAAACTCACAACTGCCTATAACTCCAGGTCCAGAGTATCGGGTCCTTCTCTGACTTCTGCAAGCACCAGCACTCATGGAGTAAGTTCTCTCTGTCTCTCTGTCCTCTGTCTCTCTGTCTCTCTGTCTCTCTCTCTCTCTCTCTCTGTCATCTCTCTGTCTCTTTGTCCCTCTTCTCTCTCTGTCTCCGTCTCCCTCTCTCTCTTCTCTCTCTATCCTCTCTGGCTCTCTCTGACTCTCTCTCTCCCTCTCCCTCTCTCTCTCTCTCTCTCTCTCTCTCTCTCTCTCTCTCTCTCTCACATACACACACTCACTCACTGTCTCTCTCTCTCTTAATACTAGATTGTCTTAGTCTTAATAGGAGACAGATCACTTACCATTCAAATAGTGTATACACATAAATTTGTCATCAGAAGGTCAACCATGAACAACTTGCAATTCTTTGCTTTCATTTGGAAGATTTATGAGGTTAACTTCAGAAATGAAAGTGTCCATTATATATACTAACTTTTAGATCAGAGACCATCAAGTCATTTTTAGTTCAAATAACAGCCAAAGAAGAAACATCACAGCCGAGCATCTTAAAAGTACATATTCTGAACATACTGAGTTTTCAACTGTGATATCATAGTACCAATTAAGGGGTGAGTTTCCTTTTGTGGCCTGGGTCTCAAGATAGGTCAGTCATTGGTTGGCCCTCCCCTCAAACATGGGGAAGGATTGGTGTCCCAATCCTTCCATCCTGGTTACAGAAGATGGACACTTCAGGCTCCATATTCCCATTGCTACAAGTCTTAGCTAGGATCACCCTCATATATATAACTGTGAGTTTCCATTGTCCTATATTTCTAGCTCATTCCAGAGATGCCTCTCTGAAATCCAGTTGCCTCTTCCAGTACTCTCTCCTTCCATTATTCCCCCAACCCACCTGCACTGCCCCAACCACTCCCCTACCTTTATCCACCGTGAATGTCTAATCTATTTCCTCTTCTTAGTGAGATTCAAGGGAGCCCCTTTGGGCCTTTCGTGTTACTTAGCCTCTTTGGGTCTATGTTTTCTAGCATGGTTATCCTATACTTTACAACTAATATCCACTTATAAATGAGTATATACCATCTTTGTCTTTCTGGGTTAGGGTTACCTCACTCAGTATGGTATTTGATAGTTCTATCCATTTGCCTGAAAATTTCATGATGTACTTATTTTTAATAGCTGAGTAATATTCCATTGTGCAACTGTACCATATTTTGCTTATCCATTTTTCAGTTGAAGGACATTTAGTATATTTTCACTTTCTGGCTATTACAAATAAAGTTGCTATGAACATAGTTGAGCAAGTGTCCTTGGGGTATGGTGGAACATATTCTGCTACATTTGCAGACACTAGCCTGGCATAACTGTCATCAGAGAGCAACTGATGGAAAATGATGCAGAGACCCAGAAGAAAGCATTAAGTGGAGCTTGGGGAATCCTGTGGAAGAGTGAGGGAGGTCTGAAAGAGACAAAGTGGTCTAACACACCACAAGAAAACCTACAAAATCAACTAACATGGGCCTATAAGGGTTCATAGTGACTAAACTGCCAACCAGAGAGCAAGCATGGGAAGGATGTAGGTCTCCTGCACATGTACAACAGTTGCGCCCCTGGGTCTTCATGTGGAGGTCCTACAGAAGGAGCAGGGGCTGTATCTAACTACACTGCCTACCTTTGGATCCCTTTCCCCTAACTTGACTGCCTTCTCTAGTCGAAACAGAAAAAGATAACATCTAGTTTTGCTGTAACTTGACATGCCAAGGCTGCTTGTTAAACATGAGAGGCCCACCCTTTTCTGAGGAGACAGGCAGAAAGGGTACATGAGGAAGGGTGAGATCGGGGAACTGGTAGGAGAGGATGGAAGAAAAGCTGTGATGGGGGAATGGAAAGCAAATAAATAGCTTAATAAAAAACAAAGTGTCAATCAAAAGTTCTGCTTTCTGGATGAGAAACCCCATGGCAAGCAAGCCACTCTTCAATAGCCACTCTAAACAATTTCAGCCAGAATTCACATAGGACTTAGTCTATTCTGGTGAGCATTCTGGGTATCACGATAGATGAAAACCTCTCCTTCTACCTCCCTTATGCATCTAGTCTGTGGTTCATTTGCCCTCTTCAGGGAACCCACAGCTGCTAATTACATCTGCTTGTCTTCTCAGAGAAGTACAGATTCCAGAAGGATACCTGGGTCTACTTCATTTTTCTAAATCCATGCTTAGGCAGGAGTCCTAATATCCTAATGTATAACAACAAAAGAAGTACCTTATAAATACATGATTCACAATTGATTTCTATCTGGAAAGCATGGACTTTGTCAGCAGTAAATTTTCCCCTTAAGTCTTCCATCCTCCACATTTCAGGCAGAGCCTTAAAACTGAATAGGTCACTTCTCTGACCATCAAGTTGCTTGAAAATGATGGCCTCCAACAGGTAGTATTTAGTTGAAAAGGATTTTTAACAGATTGCACTGACAATGAAATCTCCACAGTGATAACTAGACCTGGGTGTTTGAGACAGCACAGAAGAACACAAGTGAGTCTTCTGTGAACAGAAATACACCCCATCCATGACCTTCCCAGCCAAGCTTCCCATTAACCCTAAGTCCCATTAAGCTGTTAAATGGTCTATCCAGCTTTCATACAGTTCTCAAAAAGAATTGGGCGGCTGGAGCATATCTCCTCACTAGAGGCCGCAGAAGATGGAACTTCAGATGAAGCTGTTGACATAGCAACAAAAGCACTTACCATTCAAGCCGAGATGACAAAGGTACAGCAGATGATGGGAAGTGGCATTTCACAAATGCATTCCATTCACAGTGCAGCAGCCTGCCATGATTTTCTCCCACAAAATTACCCCACTCCAGGTTTCTAAACAACTGTGTTTAGGTTTTGTTGAAAAGAAAATGTAAAAGTGAATGAAAATGATGACGTAAGCAGCAAAGTTCTTAGTGGTTTGATGAATTCTATCCCCCATAATGGCTAAATGCTATGAATACATTTGTCATAGGTACATTTTCCCCCAACAATTGGCATTAGAATCAGGCTTAGAAAACAGTGCTAGAATAAACTATTCCTTTTCCTAGCACAATTAGGAAATAACAGCTTTCTTTACGAAGTTATTAAGACACGCATTTAAGGAAAACCCACTATGTTGTTCATACTTTTTTTTAAGGCCAGTGCTTATAGGAATAACATTCTAATGAGTTTTCAAGTGCAAGAACACAGAATTAGAACCACTCTACAATGTTTTTTGCATGCATTTGTTGCTTAGGTAAATGCAAGTTTGTGAGGGGAGTTGTCAATTTATCTATTTGAAGATACAATGGGAAAAATAATAGACAAAAAGAGACATTGGGTAGATGGGAAAGAAACAAAAAGAGTAATGAGGACCAAAATGGAGATAAGTGGTGGGATTGGATGTCTCTTATAAGAGGCAACAAACTAAAAGATGGCTCCAACATTCCCTATCCTACTGATTCAAATTTAACCTCTCAACATTGATATTTAAGGTACTCATGCTTACTTTTTAGAAAAACAGCTAACTAGACACAGTTATAAATGACTGTTTGAGAAAACACATTAGAAAAGAATAACAATTATAGAATAAACCTTGAGCATAGTGATCAGACCACAGAAAAATCAAATGAGGTACAGTCATTAAATGGGCATACTTTAATTCAAACTTACTATGAGGGATATTTCCAGGTGACCAGAGTTAGATTATCTCCTCAGAGTGAGGCACAGAATAAGCTGCCCAATGGTGTGTTCTGTCTCTGCCTTCGAACTTTGCAGTTTCTCTCTGAGCCGCTCCTACTTTACATTGTTCCTTGGTGAATTCCCATCTGTTTCTTCAAAATGGAGATCTCATTGCCCTCTGGGAAGCCTTCTTCCATGTGTACCCAAAAGGAGTAGATATCCTCTTAGCTCTAACCATTGGGGTATGAATCTGACAACTCTTCATGATACAATCTGAGTCTGCTCTTGCTCTACTTAAGGAGTTCCCTGGGGATAGTAACACAATTTTTTTTTCCTGAGCTCAATCATGACTGTAAAGTTATGGATTCGACTGTATCAAATCCAAGAAATACCAAAATATTCAAGGAATACCTGGAAATAACACCACTAAAGGTTCCTCTATGTGTGTACCTGTGATCTAAAAACCAGGATGTGAGCCATGGTGTACCAATGGTCTTCCACTCATCTGAGTCCCACTGCCTCTCCATGAGAATAGAAGCCACCCTCAATTCCTGGAGTCTCTGCAATAGATAGAAACTAAGAATGACTTCTTGTAAACACTGGCACAGTTCATAGGTACAACCTGTCCCACCTCAGCTTTCTGGACAGACTCCATTGCTACCAGCTTGAGGAACTCTCCCACATGCCATTAGGTCCCATGATGCTCTTGAAGTAATTCATCAGCAAGCAGACATTTAGACATTCCCTTCAGTAACAATCTTCAGTATTTACCAATTATTTCAAAAATGGTAGTTTATCCACTACAACAAGATGACTCAGTCCTCTATCCCATTTTGTCTCCTAATACATTTCTCAGATGTTTTCTTCATCTAAACTAGAGGCATCAACTTCCTCATTCTCTTTGGCTCTCAGAAACACCAATATGACAAGTTCCTTCTCTGTCAGGACTCCAGTAAGCACTAGCTTAAAATCCAAAGTCCAGAGACTGCAGGCAGTTCAGTTATCTTGCAGGCACCAAGAGCTGAATTCCATCTCTAACTCATTTAAAAAATCCAGACATGGTGGCAAACCCAGCCCTCCTATTTTGAGATGGAAGGCAGAGTCAGGAAAGCACAGGGCCAGTTAGTCTGGAGTATGCAGTGCAGCAAAAACAAGAGAGACCCTTGCCTCAACAAATAGAAAGAGAAGAACCTATTCTCAATACCTGTCATTTGATTTCCACATATACACCATAGTAAACATGCACCCATACTCACTTACACATCTACACACACACACACACACACACACACACACACACAGAGAGAGAGAGAGAGAGAGAGAGAGAGAGAGAGAGAGAGAGAGAGAGAGAGAGATTTCCAGTAGAACCATACATAGCAATTTCAACTTTTATTTGGAAAGTTTGTAAAGTTTTAAGCACCCATTCCTTGCAGTAACATCTCCCTATGGGTGCTGTATCATTATTCTTTGTTTTATTTCCCATTTGGAAAGAAACCAGGCTTCCTTACTTGGCTCTAAATCTGCATATCTCCTTTTGCTAGGCTATCCTCAAATTCAAGGCCCCCAAACTGAGCCTGTCATTGGCAAAACCAGAGATCCAGATACTTCTGCCTCTGAGATGTCTACCTCAAAAATGACATTACTGTGATGCCCTTACCCAGCTTCCACAGTCCCTTAATCCAGTTAAAGCCCCAGTCCTAGGGGACATTTACAACTGCAAATCCATCACTTCTTTCCAGATCATTTCCATTGCTCTAGCTTAGACACTAACAATATCCTACCCAGAGCATTGCACTGGGTCTCAACTGGTCCCACTAGTTAGAGTTTATGTAAAATATTTATTTTCCAATTCATTTAAGTAGGATATCTCTGGAAATTCTACTTAGATAAGTACTTCTGGATATTCTTTATCTAAACAATCCTTTGTGTGCTTTCATAGCTCTTAGCCCAACATCTATTTGTTTCATTTATAAACATATCATTTGTTATCCTTTGTCTTACTAGACCCCCAAATAGCTTAGGATATGTCCATCTAATTTAATAACATCTCTTTGTATATTGTAAAGATTATCATACATAGCAGATAATGAGCAGTGGGCAATGAATAAGTAAAAGAATAAATGATAGCTAAAGATCTATCCTATTCTGTTCCAAGCACTTAACTAGGCCACAGGCTACAGCAACACATTAAATATAAACAGCCACTTCCATCACTGTTGTATCTATCAATCCTTTTCTCCAACCTATTATCTGTATTATAGAAGAAATTTTCTACTCTACAGCACTTGCATCCTGTCTGCTTTTATTATTTCCAAGTATCTGGTGGTTTAGACATTTGTGTAGAGAAAGTCTAAATTCATTTTGATGTGGCTAACTGGGACTTGTACAGTCTAGCTTAGTTTGCCTTGTCAGTCTTGTCTGTGGATTTTCCTGCACTCTCATCATGAATACATGCTTCTCTCAGAGACCACAGTTCTCTTCCCTCTTGAACCCTCTGCACGTGCTTCCTCCCTCCTGTTCTCCCTCCCTCCTGTTCTCCCTCCATACTGTTCTCCCTCCCTCCTGTTCTCCCTCCCTCCTGCTCTCCCTCCCTCCTGTTCTCCTCTCTCCTGCTCTCCCTCCTTCCTGTTCTCCCTCCCTCTTGTTCTCCCTCCCTCCTGTTCTCCCTCCCTCCTGCTCTCCCTCCCTCCTGTTCTCCTCTCTCCTGCTCTCCCTCCCTCCTTTTCTTCCTCACTCCTGTTCTTCTTCCCTCCTGTTCTCCCTCCTTCCTGTTCTCCCTCCCTCCTGTTCTCCCTCCCTCCTGTTCTTCCTCCCCTCCCTCCTATTCTTCCTCCCTCCCACTTTTTCTAACCTAGGTAAATCTTAATTTAGCACTGAGCTCCTCTGAGAGGAGTGTCAGAAGCAAACAACTCATACCCTGAGCATCTTCTTTCATAGAAGTCTCTACTTCTCTTTTTGTAACACTAATTACCCTGACCTAAATATAAAATTAGCATCTGTTAGGGCTTTTTTACCTTTACCTGTGTAGACTTTTGCCACTGAATCTAGTTCTAGTTTTGCAGGCAATAGAAAATCAATAAATGTCAGCCTATGAAACACAAAGATTATTCCAAGTTGGTGAAATAGCTCAGTCAGTAAGACTCACTGAGGAAGCACAAAGATCTGATTTCAACCCCAGAACGCAATCAAGAAAGCCAGGCATGATGGGTAATGTCTGTGATCCCAGTATGGAGAAGGTGGAAACAGGCAGATCCCTGGGGCTTCTGGCCAGTCACAAAGTTCCAAGCCAATGAGAAGCACCATCTCAAAGAAAAGAAGGTAGATGGTGGATATGGGACTGTTTAGATCGTTAACTTGATCCTGATTTATCTTTGGTACCTGGTATCTGTCTAGAAATTTGTCCATTTTGTCCAGGTTTTCCAGTTTTGTTGAGTATAGCCTTTTGTAGAAGGATCTGATGGTGTTTTGGATTTCTTCAGGATCTGTTGTTATGTCTCCCTTTTCATTTCTGATTTTGTTAATTAGGATGTTGTCCCTGTGCCCTCTAGTGAGTCTAGCTAAGGGTTTATCTATCTTGTTGATTTTCTCAAAGAACCAACTCCTCATTTGGTTAATTCTTTGAATAGTTCTTCTTGTTTCCACTTGGTTGATTTCACCCCTGAGTTTGATTATTTCCTGCCGTCTACTCCTCTTGGGTGAATTTGCTTCCTTTTTTTCTAGAGCTTTTAGATGTGTTGTCAAGCTGCTAGTATGTGCTCTCTCCCGTTTCTTCTTGGAGGCACTCAGAGCTATGAGTTTCCCTCTTAGAAATGCTTTCATTGTGTCCCATAGGTTTGGGTACGTTGTGGCTTCATTTTCATTAAACTCTAAAAAGTCTTTAATTTCTTTCTTTATTCCTTCCTTGACCAAGGTATCATTGAGAAGATTGTTGTTCAGTTTCCACGTGAATGTTGGCTTTCCATTATTTATGTTGTAATTGAAGATCAGCCTTAGTCCATGGTGGTCTGATAGGATGCATGGGACAATTTCAATATTTATGTATCTGTTGAGGCCTGTTTTGTGACCAATTATATGGTCAATTTTGGAGAAGGTCCCGTGTACTTAATAAAACCCAAGATTGCCCTCTGGCTACCACATGTGAATGCACACAGGCACATGCATATTTCCCAACATGTGCAAGTGCACACAGATGAATATGCACACACATGTACACAAATCATTCTCCTATTATGAGTAGAATAATAACTTAATGAATGAGTAGATAAAACAGAAAATAATGTATACTTATTCACTTTACCGTTTAGATAGAAATACTAGCAAAAGTGAAGAAAGCTTAATTGCAAGCATGGTGACCTGCAGAGTACACTCTTTATTAGAGATGGAAGCCCCAATGCCTACAATGTATGTTTGGTAGACAAACTGGGGTGCTTTTTAAAACTTATCCATTATGTGTTATTGGAAGATAATAATCTCCCTTACCACTTGCACTGGCTAGTTTTGTGTCAACTTGACACAGCTGGAGTTATCACAGAGAAAGGAGCTTCAGTTGAGGAAATGCCTCCATGAGATCCAACTGTAAGGCATTTTCTTAATTAGTGATCAAGGGGGAAATTTCGGCCCCTTGTGGGTGGTGCCATCTCTGGGCTGGTAGTCTTGGGTTCTATAAGAGAGGAGGCTGAGCAAGCCAGGGGAGGCAAGCCAGTAAAGAACATCCCTCCATGGCCTCTGCATCAGCTCCTGCTTTCTGACCTGCTTGAGTTCCAGTCCTGACTTCCTTTGGTGATGAACAGCAGTATGGAAGTGTAAGCCGAATAAACCCTTTCCTCCCCAACTTGCTTCTTGGTCATGATGTTTGTGCAGGAATAGAAACCCTGACTAAGACACCACTGAACCAAATAACTAATTCATATAACTAAATAACTAATTTAATAAAAGGGTGGGTCTTTCACTTTATTTTATTTTTCTTGGGTTTTTGTTTGTTTGTTTGTTTGGGACTGAAAAGATGATGATGGAAAAGGAAAGATGAACCCTCCAAATCAGAGTCATTTACTAATCTTTGAGACCTGGAGAATTCCTGTCTCTGGTTTATGAAATTCTCAGATTTCACCCAACTGGGAGCTATTCTGAAGGTTAAAGGCCAATGTTGGAGCATCTTCAAGGTCATACAAGTTTAGAAATGCACTCACAAGCTCTCTTTGAAACAAGTCATGGTTTGGTATTAATTCTCTGCAAAGTGAATCAAATAAATGTTGATATGCTGCAATGATTTTTTGATGTGCCATCTTACCTAGGTTAGGCCTCCGCCATTAATGGAGACTAAAGCTTAGCTATATCAATGCATTGAAATTACAGTAAAGTCCACAATCTTCAAGAAAAAAAATTAGCTTAGGTAATGAGATTGGTCTGTTTCCATCAATTTAAAGGTCTAAAATCAGAACTAAGGGTTCTCTGACAGAAGAGTATCATGTATGGGTAGCAACTTTGATATATTCCCAAGAGGTCTAGAGTGCCCAGTTTTGTGAATTGTCTGACTTAGCCAGCCCTGGACCTGTGTGATTCCAAAGAAATGTGTTACTATGTATATATCCTCGTGACTAAGACTTGACTGGCATTTATGTTACCATCTAGATTCTTACAGAATTTCCTAGAACTAGGCTAATCCAGTAAAATATAGAAATTAAAGAAAACTGTACAACTGATAGTTAAAGAAAAGGTTAAAACCAAACAAATTCAGAGAGCTTTAATTCCTCTGCATTCTGCTGTGAATGCAGAAGAGGAAAAGATACTTGTTTATTAGCTAATGGCTATTTACTGTGTAAGCCCTCAGCTCAAAGAAAATTAAATATCTCTATGGATGTTTCTTGAATGGATTTGATGAAGTTTTATGGGTGCTTAAAAATGTTTAATAGGTCCTGTTCTAGCCACTTGACACAGTATAGTACTCTGCAATTAAACTGAACTTCAATGATTGTCATATAAAAAATAAATTTATTGTCTCCTGCCAAAAATTGATTTCATTTTATAATGTTTAAGCTAATTAGAAAAGTGTTATCCAACTGATCTAATCTCAAAGACCTAAGAAAATGTTCTGTATTGAAATATTTAATTTTGTATCTTTTTAAAATTTTTTATTAGATATTTTCTTCATTCACATTTCAACTGCTATCTCAAAAGTCTCTTATACCCTCCCCTCACCCTGCTCCCCTACCCACTCACTTCCACTTCTTGGCCCTGGTGTTCCCCTGTACTGGGGCATATAAAGTTTGCTATCCAAGGGGCCTCTCTTCCCAATGATGGCCAACTAGGCCATCTTCTGCTATATATGCAGCTAGAGACACGGTTAAAATACTAATTGTCTGCCTACCACAGTGGTGGGGTTTTGAATCTATATCTAAGATAGCATACAAATTAATGAGTTTCATTGTGCAATTTTCATAAATATTCATATTCCCTCTCTACCTCTGTCCCATTGCCCTGCTCTCTAGATCGATGTTGGTCATGAATAGTTCTCAGTCAGGGAAGATGGCCTCAGCTCTTCCCTGTTCCCACTCCTGCTACATCATCAGCTCTCACCATTCCCTTTCCAGTTTCGTGAGCTGTACACAGCCTTCTTCTAAGAAAAATATAATCACCAGCATGAAGAGACAGTCCACATGAAAAAAAATCGCAACAACACATCAGCGCAGGTTTTATAAAATACGTTCTTTTCTTTTCTAACATCAAAAATGAGGGTGTCTCGAAGTCTCACTAAAGAGACACAGGTCACCAAATACTAATGATCAACTGTCAGAACTGTCAACTTCGGCCAAGAGAATAGATTTTTTAAAAAAAACAAACCTCCCTGGACCAGAGGCACACTCAATAGTCAGTGTTTTCTAAGAGCATTACAGATAGCTGGATTCTGTACAAAGCTGTTGCAAATTAAGCCAAGAGATTTTCCACTTCCCTATGTAACTCAGAAGAGTAACACTGATTGAAGTTGAACTGTTGATGGAGCTGAGGGCTGGTAGATGACTGCTTTTAAAGAAGTTATAATTACTTCATGTTGAGAAGCTATTCTTCTGAAAGAGTTCTATCAGAGGGGCAGTCAGGGGGACCTGCACTCATTTCACCCCACATGCCTGATTTCCTGCCAGGTTAAAAAGAACCCTTTCCTTTCTGCCAGGATCTCCATTCTCCAGTGCTCACATGCCTGCAGGGCACTGCAGGAGCCAGACATGGAGTTCTCAATGCTGTGAAAGCAACCCCTGCATTTCAGAGACTGGCTCTTTTTATTGTGGAGAAACGTCTATTCAGAACCCAGAACACATGCCCTAGCACTGAGGTAGGAGGTGGGTTCAGCATGTTTGGTGAAAGGAAGTTAGCTTCAACAGCAAAGCCATGGGTGGGCACCCGGGTTTTTTTTCCAAACTATTTCTTCTCTCTCTCCCACCCACCGGCAGCTCCCTTCTCTGTTCCTACTACTCCTACAACAATACAGCCACTTCCTCAGTTATATCAACAAAGAGCAGCACTCCTTCTGCCAGCCCTGGTCCCAGCCCTCCGTGTTACTGCAGTGCGTCAGCAGAGGAAGAATAAGATGTAGAATTATTATTATTATTTTCATTATGGTCTTATAGCATCTTTTCATGTACTTCATGATGTGTTGAGCACTTAACATCTATTTTCTAGTTTAATACTCTAGGGTTATTATTGTTATTATTATTCCTATTTCATAGATTTCTTAGAACTCTGCAGATATGGTATTCAATAAAAGATTTAGAAACTGGGGAGTCTATGACAAGCTTCCTACCCTCTGGCTCCCCACCCCACCCCTACCTTCCTCTTTATTGCCCTACTTCACCCTTTTCTTTTGCCTTCTTCCCAAACAGTCCAACTCAGGCTCCTCTGAGTCACTAAAAAAATTACCCAAGATAAGAATCAAGAAAATACCTATGATTTTGCAAAAGAAAATATAGCAGTTTATATTTTTATCTAACCCTGTCTTTAAGGCTCACAGAGCATTCCGAAAGTACAGCAATGCTGGTCTTTCCACTGGGTGGAAAATGGCAATGATTCTCTCCTTCGAGTTATTTTAAAACACAACCACAATACCACTATTTCATAAGAGTTACAGGTCCTGGAAGAAGAACTTGCATCTCAGCCTCTACCATCCCGGTTCTCTGGTCCAGTTCTCTGATCCTAACACTCTGAAAAACTGCTTTGAGTGACAGATCCGCTACTCAACACACCACAAATGAAATCACTAAATTGAAAGGAATGATGGGGAAATAATAGTTAAAATGAAGGAACTCCTGCTAGCTCATGTATCATTTGTAAATTCCCTTCCATGAATAAAATTTACCGTTGCGTCACAATTTACCAATCTGTTTTTTATATCTCACCTTCAACTAGTTTCCCATGAATCACTTGATTATTTTTTAAACTCTATTTAGTGGAATAAAAGATTTCTCAGACGCCTGGAGCCATACTGCCAACCTTTTCTGTGGCACTCCATTTCTTTTAAAGTTCAAAAAGGTGAAGAAAACCAAAGTGGAAAAGACTGGCAAATTTTTGTCAACCTTCACCTACTTAATCAAAAACGTCCCAGATCTTCAGAGCACTCTGAGAGCAAACTAGCTGTGCTCTCTAGGACAAATCATCCCAGGGGAATGCTTTTTCTATCCTTCCTCTGGCTCTTAACCTAAGAGTTGAAACTCAATTTTCTAAAAATAACAAGAAAGTATGTTAGCTGCAGGATGGTCACAGAGAAGTGTATTGGGCTTGGATGGAAATGATTCTGATTTGAGTTCCAATTATGTCAGCTTCTAAATTTGTATTCAACTTGACTAAAAAATGATTTGAGTCTCTATTCTTTGTCTATAGTAGCAACCATGACAATAACTAATTTATGGATTTTCTCTTAAGATTAATAGATATGAAATCACTTTATAAGCTGGGAAGAAACTGTAGATGCTGGAGAGATGGATCCACAATAACGAGCCATTGCTAATCATGCCAAAGACCATTTGTTTCCCAACACCCACGTATGGCATCTCATGACACCTTAAAACTCCAGCTCCAGGGTCCTTGGTGCCTGCTTCTGGCCTTCATGGGAACCCACACAACAACATACACTCACACATACATACATACATACATACATACATACATACATACATACATACACATAAATAAAATAATCTTTAAAAGGAATAAAAAACTAACTACAAAAGTTTCATTTTTTAATTTTGTTGACAGATGATAATTTTGTATCATTTACAGCTTTTCAAAGTTTCATTGGTTTAGTCAGCTCATCCTGAGTTTTTCCAAACAGGAAATTATTCTATTCAGAAGCATTGGAAATTATAAAAAGTTAAGACTGAAATAGTTTTAAACAAAGAACTGGAGAGGTCTATATTGAATGACTATGCCTGACAAAATCCATTGACTTCCTTTCTTCTGATCGGATAACTGCAGTGTGTATCTGAAGTTAATAAGTGTATATTAGCCCACCAAAAATGGCCAGTGGTTACCCCAAAAATAAAGTGGAGAAAAATGAAGAAAGGCCAAAAGGAATATGAATATACATTTAGGTTTTATTTTTATTAGTTGTGTAGAGAACAGGGGACATATTTGAGGACATTGATTACATTAAAATTGTCTCCCTGTGTTTGTATTTAACACTTCCAATTCAAGAGTGACTTAAAATCATGAAATTATAGCTAATTGCAAAATAGTTTATGCTAGTTTTATTGCATTGAATGTCTTCTAGTAGAGCGTGTCTGCTCTCAGTAAATAAATGATGAAAAATTGTTGCAGACATCTATGTGAAGCATATCATGATGTTCACCTTCTCAGGGTACCACTGGAGCCTATTGGGTCATGTTTCAAGATCACTCATTAATGTGCCTGCATTATTCAAGTCCCAGAATCCCATGGGATTACAGCCATGTGTTCTACTCACCCTTTAACTGTCTATTGGTCTGAAGGTAATCTGATAAGCTTTAAGGATAAAAAAACAAAACAAAACAAAACAAAACAAAACAAAACAAAACAAACAAAAAAAAAACAAAAAATATCAAAAGCCAGAGTAGGACTGAATGAGAAAGACAAAAGTCTTTGGTGGGTAAGAGAAAGGAAAGAGAAAACAGTCAAATGCTGACTAGAGTAAACATTTCCCTCTACAAACATCTGCTGCATATAAAAGACAGGGTTGATCCTCGCTCTTGCAATAATTCTTCATGGGAACTATTATAATGGTTAATTTCATAATGCATAACGAATAACCTCATGTATGCTAACTAAGGCCACTAAGGGTTTTGATTAGAATCTAATACCTTGTGTCTTTGACAGCAAATTTCTTATTATTTCCTTTCCAGCCAAAACAAGTTGCCGTCTGGTGTTTAAGAGTTACCTATGTACTCTGGGAAAATCTCAGAAGCATTTGATGGGGTTATGTCAACCATTTATGTGGTACTCGGTACTCTATCTCTTCTCAGTTCTTTGTGGGAAGTAGAGGGAGAAGAAAGGAAGAAGGATAAGAAGTAGGCAAAATGTTTTTCTAACATGTATGGAAAATTATGATCCTGCTACTGACAATATCAAGTTATCAGGCCTAATTATCCCCTCTCCACATCACAGGCAGTGTCTTCAAAAAAGTGAAGGACGAGTGAGGATGATCTGGGAAACATGAGTAAAATCGCCCTTTCCTGTCAGACGTACATTTCTGGCCTGTCATCCTCCATATGGCACTGACGCTACCTCCTGCTGCTCTGCCAGCTACTACAATTCATTCTTCTCCCCCACACTCAACGGCAGGACGGGCTTCCAATAATGAGCTATGGTATTAGTCTTTGATTTACGTCTTAGGGCCAATCCACGATTCAGCCTATATCAGCCATCTCTTGTCTTTGAAGTTGTTCTGTCAGGACTTCTATGTCTTTGTCGATTTCTTCTTACAATGACAAAAAACTTAAGGATGGCAATGTATTTTTTAAAATGTTATGTCCATCTCCTGCTTAGTTTTTGGTGCTTAAACTCCAAGATAATGCAGGTCTATATGTATAGACTTCAGTGAGGACCTCTTGTCTACACAACAATATGGCTAAATTAACTTTATAGATTAAAAAGGAATGATAACTCAGTGGTCTCCTTTGTTGTATTTGACAAAATGCTTGGATATTAGAAACATTCCATGCTTTCATGGAAATGTTCAACTGAACCATGGTATCCAGAACTCACTTTTCATATTACTTTAAACTTTAATAATTAGAAATCATTTTAATGCTGAGAATGATGGCATTACTTAGATTTCTCCTAATGTACTAGTTTTCTGCGTGTTCATTTATTCACTAACAAAATATTATGTAACATTGTGAGGCCCAATTCCTTATCATAACTTAAAGCACAAGGGCCTTACAAAGTGAGTGGCCTTGTCTCACAGGCTCTGAGGACATGTTTTAGGCATCCCATGTTCTTCAAAGGCAGACTCTCCAAAGGCCGGGACCAGCCTCCCACAGCTCCCATGGCTCCCACCCACTTTTGTTCTCTGCATCTGTCACAGACGAATGAAGACCAGAGGCCAACGTGCTTTTCTTGTTTGTGATAGTGAGTATTCCCAGTGCATAACAAATTGCTTCAAAGTTTGATTTATTGCTTTCTTAATGGGACTTCCGTTTTAAAACAATCTTTTAGCTGACCCATGATGTAGCATGCTTTTAATCCCAGGAGGCAGATGAAGGCAGGCCTCTGTGAGTTCAAGGGCAGCACGGTCTGCATCCCAGTCTACATAGAGTTACAGGTAAGCAAGGAGACCCTGCCTCAGAAACTAAACTATTCAACCTAAAAGACCACTATCTTTCTTTTTATCAACCTCTTAAAGTAAACATTTAAGTTAAATCTGAATTCTTTCCTTTTTTTTTTCCTTTTTTTTTTTTTTTCTCACTGAGTTGCCCAGGCTGGTTTCAATCTCTCTATCCTTCAGACATTTGAGTACTGAGGTTGCAAACCTATACCACCATGCCTAATGGAATTTATGGTGAACATGATGCTGTCAACTGGGACAGTTCATATTCTAGTACCAGACTCATTTGTACAGATACCGACCTGTTTGACGGGATCATGTAAAGTTATACAACATGTAGACAGAAAGCTGTGTGCCCTCCAAATGACTTTATACTACAGCATGTGTTATTTTTCCCAATGAGAACACGTATATTAGGAAAATTAACTGGCTATATTTTTTCTATGGTAACATGTACTTTCTTTGCTAAGCCCAAGAGCTCAGGAGAATAAGGTAAATTGTTAAAAGCCTTTATCAGTAAAAACCCCTTTGAGCTAGAGCCCGGCTATCATTTCCTTATTGACACCCTGTAAACAGATGCACTATGTATCTGCAGAGTTCACATCACCAAGCAGCTGCCAAAATAAGGGGTTTGTGAAGCTCCTGCTGTCACCTTATAAATTAACACATACATAACTCCAGAGAGGTGGCTAGCAGCTCCCAGTATCTATTAACACTTCTTTGAAAGCTGTAGGTGCATGCAATTAGCACTCAATAAGAACATTATCCTCAAAAATAACATAAAATCTACATGTGTTGAAGCACAAGAGAATTCATTCTGATTAAAAGTTTGATATAAATAGGGATTGAAAAAAATACTTCCTTTTGGTCTGAAAGAATTTGTTTCTATTGACACATTCAAAGTTTTGAGATAGGGTGATCAATATTTTAGCACCTACAGTGTAAAGAATTCATATAAAAAGATAAATTTGTATAAGCTCCTAGATGTTTTTCTTTCTTGCCTATGGAATTCAGATTGGGAGTTCCAAAAAGCAGAGAGAATCCTTCAATATAAAAGTTAAGTAAAGCATATGCTGTCAGGTCAGATGGTATTTGGAGGAATGCAAACGTTCTCATCTGCTGACTTACAAGCCCGACCAAGATGGAGATAGCATCTGTCCACCAAAGGACTGAGCACTCTCCTTTCATTATAAATCTGCCCCTGGGAGAGGGCCACCTACTAAATGAATATGTTTCCCACAGCTCCCTGAAACTAGGCATGCCTTTTGACTAAGTTCTAGTCAATGGGATCTAAGAAAGAGGTATATGCCACTCTGCAAGCAATTCCTCTGTCTGCTACTTGGAAGCCAAGAGTTTCAACCATGTAATGACAAAGTGACAAGCTTAAAAAGGCTGAAATGCCCCTCAGAGGATTCCACATGAATATCAGAAGTCCAATGTCACACAGTTACATGGCAAAGATGCACACTTATTTGTATTAAACTTCTAAAGTTCATGGATTTAATTTTACAGTGTCTAGTGTTATCTTAATAAGCACAATGCTATAAAATTGAATTGCAGAGAAAAAAATCTTTTAAGTGATCTTTAAAATGAATTTACATGTGCCAATCTAGTACCTACTTATAGCCATAAACTTGGGCATTTCCCCATCTTAAAACAAGAGGGAAAATCAGTGCCCACAGAAGAAAGTGACTTGTCTGGAGTCACACAATAACCAATAGGGCAGATTGAAAGATGAACCAATCTATAACCATAGTTATTTCAGAAATGGAGGCTGAACTTCATGTTAAAACCAGCAGGGTGTGTATCAGAAGCTAGGCCAGGTCAGCGCAGTACAGGTTCATTCTACAAGCATTTAGAATTCACATTTCATCGAGAACTATACATAATATTTTAATGCATTTAACAGAATTTTGCCTGCTCCCTGCCCAAGCTGTGTTAGGTGGTTTAATTTCTAACCCTTGTAATCTGATGAGAAATGCTGTGGGGCAGGTATTAGAAGAACTGCTTCTGCTGATGGGAGACCTAAAGCTTCAGAGAAATAAAGGTCAGAGAAGTTAAGGATAACACTGCTAATAAGAGTCTGCATGTCCCCAAGTCACTCTGACTTCAAACTTCCTCAGTATTATACCAATCAGCTCCTGATGTATCAATTAGCATACTGAAAAGCTGTGACTGCTTAAAATGAGCATATACTTTAAAGCACAGCCTTGCTGCAAATTTTATCTTGAGTGTATGGAATGGAGAGCATATGTGCAGTTTTGCAAATGAGATCCGTAGTACTCAGATATCAATACCTATCTATGTACACGCCCATGTAGGAGTGAACTCTCCAAACATCAGAGTTCAGCTAGTTTGATTTGACCAAGCTCTGAAGCATCAGAGATACAGGTCCTTCATTAACAACTTGCTAGATGTGTTTCAGCATTGGTTTCCAAAGACTACCTACAAAGTGTTAGAAATTCGTTGTTCACCAGATAACTTCTGCCATGTATATTTACTGAGCTTTAGTAAATCATGTGTTTTTAAATAAAAGTGTGTGTGTGTGTGTGTGTGTGTGTGTGTGTGCGTGTGTGTGTGCATTTGTGTGCATTTGTGTGCACATACACAGGTCCCAACAGAGCAAGCACAGGGCTTCAGATCTCCAGGAGCTGCAGTTACACGTTGTTGTGAGCTGCAAGAAACCAAACCTGTATCTTCAGCAAGAGCAGTGAATGTTCAAAACAATTAATCATAGAATTCTAAGCTTCAGTTTTACCATTTGTAAACCATGTTTAAGATTCCCTGTTTCAACTGTAGTATTACAGATAAATACTGGAGAAGCTAATGTGCTCTGAATTGAAATTTTAGAACTGTAATAAACATATGATCCATTTGGCTATGTAGCCTTTGAGAATCAGTTACACGACATGACTTCCCCACAGGGGAAGCCTTATGAACAGGATTGGTGTCTCTATAAGAGACACGAAAGATTACCTCTTGCTTCACCATGTGAAGTCATAAGATGGTAGACTACAATCCAAGAAAAGAACTCTTACAAGGGACCATATTGGCCCAAATCATGATCTTAGAATTGCCTTACTCAGAACTGTGAGTATGAAGTGTCTGTTCAAACTATGCAGTTAACAGGTTGGAAGATATTTATTGGGATACGGTCCTCCCATTAGAGCTTTCAGCTTAATATTTGTGTGGGTCTCCTGGGTGTGAGAAATACTTGTCCAACTTTAATATGATAGTTTTTGCTTTATCTTATTATATTTTATGTTGTCCTGTTTTGGTTTTATCTCTTAGAAGCCCACTCTTTTCTCCTGAAAAACAGAAAGGGAGGGTAGCTTACCTGGAGCAAGGAGGTGGTGTGTACTAGGAGGGTTAAGGACAAGAGGAAATATGATTAGGATTCATTGTCTGATAAAAGAATCTATTTCAATTAAAGGGGTAAAAAGAGAACATTTGCTGGGAAAGAATGGGGAAATGGATTCAAACCCCCACATAAAAAAATCAGGCATGGCCTCGCGGATCTGTAAATATAGTATTGAGTAGTAGAGACGGGTAGATTTTGGGAGCTCACTAGCCAATAGCTCAGCCCAAAGGGAGAGTTTCCACTTCAGGGTGAGAATTTTCTCAAAGGATAAGGCAGTGAGTGAAAGAGAAAGGTGTCCCAATATCCTCCTCTACTCTAGTTTCTAGATGCATACACATACACACACACACACAGAGAGAGAGAGAGAGAGAGAGAGAGAGAGAGAGAGAGAGAGAGAGAGAGAGAATGAATAAGGAAAAGGTGTCCCAATATCCTCCTCTAGTTTCTAGATGCATGCATACATACATATATACATACATACATACATACATACATACATACATACAGTAAACCATGTGATTTATGATACTTCCGAGCATGTTGAGCTGACCTCCCAGACCCTTTGAAAAGTTCTGGCATGTGGTAATTTGCACTGTAGCTATTTGTTTAATAGGGCAATAAAAATTCAGAGCATTCCACTGAACAAAAAGTAATGAGAAGCAATAAGATCTAAAAATATCAAATAAAATATGATCTATACCACTAAAGTGATTTATATGAGTACCTGAAATTTATACTACAAATGTAAAGTTCACTGCTCTTTGAAGTGTATTAATGGATAGTCTCCTGGACATGATTTACAAGAAAAATTCACAGTCACATAAGCATAGAAATGCAAGACTGTGACAGGCATGAAATGCACCACTTAGGTCTCTTGTAAATATATATATATGGATTTACAAGCAGCCATGTTTCTACCAAAACATTTCCCAAGAGCTCCTAACAGACAATGAATGAGCACTGCCAGGGAAAAATTGCATTATCAACTTGACGAAAACATCCTTGAACTTCACTGTAATCTGAGGCTCTTTTTTACCCAAATTGCCCCTCTTATCCTGTCCTTTCCTGATTTGTGGTTTGCACTATGGTTCCAAGTTGCCTGTTTTCTCCTGAATCCTTCTGTTTATCCTTTACAGTCCATCATCATTCCTTCTTAGAGAGTGCTTCAGTGGCCATGACAAAATATTTCCCATGAATTATAGCCTCTGACTATGGGATATATAGGTATGCTGATGGGAGACCTGAAGCTTCAGAGAAATAAAGGTCAGAGAAGTTAAGGATGACACTGCTAATAAGAGTCTGCATGTCCCCAAGTCACTCTGACTTCAAACTTCCTCAGTATTATACCAATCAGCTCCTGATGTATCAATTAGCATACTGAAAAGCTGTGACTGCTTAAAATGAGCATATACTTTAAAGCACAGCCTAGCTGCAAATTTTATCTTGTGTATGGAATGAAGAGCATATGTGCAGGTTTGCAAATGAGATCTGGAGTACTCAGATATCAATACCTATCTATGTACATGCCCATGTAGGAGTGAACTCTCCAAACATCAGAGTTCAGCTAGTTTGATTTGTCCAAGCTCTGAAGCATCAGAGATACAAAGCAGTTAAGAGCACTCACTGCTCTTCTAGATATCCTGAATTTAATTCCCAGCAACCACATGGTGGCCCAACACCCGTGGGGTTCACATTACGAAATGTACCGGTTGCAAAAAATTAGCAACAGTAAAAACTTTCTGAACACAAAGCCACCAAAAATGTATTCAGACCAAACCACAGAAAGAATAGAGAGTGTTTCTAGCAGCACCTACCTGTGTGGTTGGAGTCACAGGGACTCACTGAAGCCTTGGTCCCTAACACACAGCAGGGATAATTTGCAACACCCAGGAAAGCTGTCTGAAATACTTTGTCTAGATTTGAGACTATTGTGTGCTGGTTCTGGAGAGGTGGCTCAGCAGTTAAGTGGCTACACCTCCAGAGGATCCAAGTTCAATTCCCAGCACCCACATGGTAGCTCACATGGGATTCACATCCTGGCTTTCATGGGCATTGCATGCATGAGGTACACAGATATGCACTTAGGTACATGCAAATAAAGACTAGACTATGTTGTGGATTGCAGAGTCTTTGTGTACTCAGTTTTCTTTTATAGAAACATAAGAGTATAGTCACAGAGGAAATTTAATATTGTCTGCACACAATATCTTAGCTTATGGGTTTCAATTCAGTATATCTTTGGATTACATTGTGCTACAGTGTTTGATTTTAAAAATTGATTTTTGGGTACCTGGAGAGATGGCTCAGCAGTTAAGAGCACTCACTGCTCTTCCAGATATCCTGAATTTAATTCCCAGCAACCACATGGTGGCTGATAATCATCTATAATAGGATCTGATGCCCTCTTCTGGTGTGTCTGAAGACGTAACAGTGTGCTCACATATATAAAATAAATAATTTTTTTAAAAAATTGTATTGAGATAGTTTTATTAAAATTCATTCAATAATTTTTAGCTTCAGGTTAGAACACAATATCCAACAATTTTGAAGTGCCCCTAGACATACTTCTGCCATTCTGTACTATGTATGTTTATAAGGTGCTTTTCCAAATATGGATGATTACAAAAGCAAACAAGTGATCAATTTTGAAAAATTGGTGAAGATGCTCTGTGTCCTATTCTGTCAAATATGTAGTTTGGAATTAATTGTTTTATATGAAAGAAACAAACAGGCCCATCTCATTAAAAGGGGCATTTGTTTTCATCTTTAAATATATGAGAAATATATACATATATGTATACATACATGTATATATTTCAACAGATTGTCTTATTATGCATTTCTCTATAACATTATCAGTAACCGATTTGTATATACACTTTATATAGCTATATACTTGGTGCTACACAAAAATTTATCAAGTGAAAAGTAATTGCTAGTGGGAAAAAATTAAAAACCATAGTATAAACAGTCTAATGTATGGATATTATTTCTTTTATGGATCATAATTTGAGAGTTAAAGTCCATGGTTGGTTGAATTCACTGCTAAGGGTCTCAGGCAAGGCTCAAACACTTCATCAGAGACTGTGGTAAAGAAGAGCCCCTGGCCTCATGGTGGCCAGGAGCTAGAGAAATTGGTATATGCCATTTAAACTTCCCACAACAAGGCTCCTTCTTCTAGTTTCTAGCACTTCCTGGTAATGGCGTCTAATTAAGAATCCACCAGAAGAAGACAATTTATGAAATCAGGATCCAATCACCTTTTAAAATTCCATCAGCTAGCAACCAAGTCTTCAGAAGATAAGTTTAAGAGTATGCCTCATAGTCAACCATTACATCCTTCACAAAATCTCTGTCATCTTGTCTCATCTTAGCATTTACCTATGCAGGACCTGAAGCACAACAATGACATCAGGAATATGAGAAAACCAATAGAAAGATGGACTTTTAATTTGGCTGACTGACTTCCAAAAGGACAAAAATATACTCAGCCTTGGCTGGAGTGAGCCATGCCAATCCCTGCAAAAGGTTGACAGCGATAATTACAGGTTTAATATAGTAACCTAGGAGATAGAGAATATATAGGTTCATGGACATTGATAGAGAGGATGGTTGCAATCTCTACAAGACTAAGGAGTTGCCTGGTTAATGCTAAGCTGGACGGACATTCTGCAGAGAGATAGGAAGAAACAGGGGCCACGTTAAGCAGCAGTTTTAGGGCAAAACAAGAGGAAGAGAAGCTCAGTCACTCACCAAGAGATAAATACTCCCTTCAATGAGGGTGAAAGAGGGGCAAAGCAAACCCCCCGATGTTACAGTAACTGAGCTCTGCAAATATCCCAATGATTGGCCAAATATGAGGTCATCACTGGGAAAACATGGGGCCCTGAAATATAGGAGAAGACATGTGTATGGATACATCTGGATTGTGGCACTGCCAAGCGTCTCAGCTTTAAAACTTGTTAAGGTGGAGCTTTAAACTCTTCCCTAGAGCGAGCGGGCTTACATTTCTTTTATACATAAAAACTATATAGAGAAGTAACTGCATGGTACAAGTGCTTCTTGTCAAGCAGGTAATGAGTCGAAGTACAAATCTGTTAGGAGCATCCAGGGCCTAAGGAGATGGAGAAAGAGGGTATGTTGAGAGCATCTGCAGGAGTCAGGCAGCGTGCATCGGCAGGAGCCTGAGAAGCACCTCTGGGGTTGAATTTTAAGGTTGCTTGATTGACAGGCTCCTAATTTAGGACTAGAAAGAAAGAATTCATTTCTTGAGTATAAAGAATTTAACCACCTTGACAAGATTGTCAAGGGATGAGAGAAAACTCACTTTCAGAGAACTCTTAGAAGTCTGGAAAAAGCATTAGCCAATACTGGTGAATTAGACGCGCTTACGTTGACCTGGAAAATGCCAAAGGAAAAAAATAGAGTGTGAAGAAAGTTCATAGTACAGGTGGACAAATGTACAGCCAGACAACACACTAATTGATATGCCCCATGGGAAGCCAAGTAACACATGAACATCGCAAGCCCATCTCCGAGAGAGATGGGAGCATCATAGAACAGTTCAGTGGCAGGACTCGATCTAGTGGCCGAATCTTAAAAGAAAGTGCATATAAGAGCTTGCCAGTGTTGGTGAGGATAACAGTGCCCTCGATGACAAATGCGATCGGAGATTGCTTTAATCTCTAAAAGCCAGGAGTCAAAATTGCTATAACAACAAAACTGCTCGGAGGACTTAATAATAAGGTAGAGAACTTTAAAAATATTCAATTTTTATTTCCTGTGATAAAAACAGACAGGAAACTAACAAGGGTGCTTCTTAATATATGTAACTAAAAATAATGAAGAATGGAAAGTGTAAGTATGAAAGGAATAGTGTAAAAACTAAAAGCCACGAAGCCTTGATCATTTCTCAGACCTCACAAGTTTTTCTACTTGAAGCCTTTGATATATTGGCTAAGCAGTTAGAAGAAAGGATCCAGCATTTTCCTCGTCGTTTTCCAAAGAAATCTTCTACCATATATTCATGTGCATCTCTGCTGAGAAAAGGGAAGGCTATAGACTTAAAGGGCTGAGGTAAGCTGTATATGTTGATATTAAAAACAAAAAAACAAAAAAAAAAAAAAAAAACAAGGAATCATTAGGACTTCTCTGTTAAAGTGATGTCTGTAGTGGCCAGGTTGGAAATGATAAAGCTTAACAAGATTCAGTTTTGGTCTGTGCACCTGCTCAGTGATGATTGCTCCAGTGTTCGAAGATAAACTGGAAATCATATACTTATAAGCTGGTATTGTCACTACTTTGGGCTATTTAGTTTTAGAAAAGACACAGTAAAGACATTCTCAACCAACAGGTTTCTCACTTCTGGGCAAAACAGTAAGTTCAAAATGGGTTTTATCATTGAGTTGGGCAAACATAGATCATTGCCACTATTAATTTTTACTAATGCATGGTAGATGTTGCTATCATGTGTCCACTTGATGCCCTGTGCTAGCTAGCTCTTGAAGAATCCAGATAAAACTGAGTAAGAATTATAGGTAACCACAGGCCTGGCCTTCATTTCAGCTAATGTGCAAGGTTGGTAAAGCTTTGTTTATTTTTCACATATAAATTTATTAAGGTATAACTTATTATAGTAACTGTACAGTTTTATACATGCTGTCTAATGAGTTTGAACATATGCCAATATACTCAAAAGTGTATGTGTAAGATAACTTTGTTTTTCTTTCTTCCATTCCATGTTTCCAAAACATGTTTTTCTTCAGTGTCGTTTTGCAGTAGCCAGAGGCAGTTCCTCATTCTGACAACATTTCTCTCCTCTGTGGTTTCTCACTCTGGGCAGAGTTAGCTTGTCCCCTCAGTTAGATTCTATATACTACCTATTATCATCTGCTGTCTTTGATTTCTGTCTTCCCACATGAAGTATGTCTTAAATGAAGTAGCTGGTGGGAAGTCTATCCTACCTCCAGTGGACAACGTCATCTTGCCTTTCATTTCTCAGCTTTCTACTATAACAAATATCCCAGTATTTTCTACTATAACAAACCCCAATAGCTGTTGCAAAGGCCTACTACATGTTATTGTTCAGTAGGAATAATGGTTCAATTACAACACATGAATAAGTTCTAGACGTCTACTATACCACACAGTTCCCATGGTTAGCAATATGCCATGGCATATCTTTCAACATTGGTAAAATTACAGCAATTTTGAAAGATAGGGATTTATTTTACTGATTTTCTGTGCTTTGCTCTTTCAGGAAACACATTCTAGCACAGAAAGATTCTTAATGAACTATTCTTAATGGCTTATTAAGGACTAGGAGCAAGATCAGGACACAATACTAGTCCTCCGTTCACAAGTATTATGTGAATTGACACCATGGTTCTTAAACACCCAAGTACATCAACTCATCTGAGAGATTAAGGCATCAGAGTCTAGGTCCTGATGAAGACCTGGTTCAGTGGTTCACAGTAGATACTAAGAATTTCCATTTTTAAAAATCCTGAGGCACACTGAAACCGCCATCCAAAGAAAAACTTGTTGAAAATGATTGAGTCACATGATGAACACAATCCCTCTGCCACCCTTGCATTAGTTGCTATATTTACTCAAGCTTGTGAATTATACTTTTTCAGTTGATATTCAAAACCAAAACCAAGTAATTATAGATCACTTAAAGATCCAATTTCTCCTGAAACCACTGATTCCCTTTTGTCTAAACGTATCAAACTAGTCATATTCTGTCCAACATACCTAGATGATTATATAATTAATTATCCCAGTTAAAATATCCTTGCTCAGGAAACGCTACACTGAATCAAGTGTTATGAATGTAGGGCCTCTCAGATTTATCAAGACATATGGTTTCTACCTAGTTCTCTCTCAGTGTCTTTGCCCTTGAATAAAATTCAGTTTTTATCTAGCTGCTGTTACTTCCATTCCACTGTCTTCATTATTATGAGAAGCAAGTAGATAAGTATATAGTTTTCACTGAAAATTGTTCACCTCTCCAAAGAACCATATTTATTTATTATCTTATTATGTATTTTTCCTTTTATTGGAACTCCTCAGAAAATTAAGCAACAAAGCACAGAAATCCAGGAAAAACAAAATATCAGCTTTATTGGCAGCATAATACTGTATTTGAGAATTTACTTTGTTCTTAAACACAAGCCCAAAGAAAATGTGCTCATTCTCCTGGAATGAGCATGTCCCTGTGCACTGCCAGGCCATCAGAGGGGAAGAGGAGATCTAGTGGTTACAGTGCTGCTAAGTGGAAAAACAATTTACAGCTCACCAGTTAATGGCGCTTTCCTCCACACTGGTAGTTCTGACCAAGTAAAAAGAGATTTGCACAGTTCCCTCCTAATGTCTGTGAACTTGCATTTCTATGGGCCTATGCAAAAGTACTCAAAAGGAAAAATGGAAAAGGGCTTCATTTCTATCTTTGCATTTTTCCTGCCAATTCATACTTAACTTATTATTGTATCTCGAGCCAATGTAGATCACATTCTAAGGATGAAATAGAGGGGAATCAATATTAAAGTGGTGGTTAGTGTGTTACACATGTGCCTGCAGCTTTCCAGTGATTCTTCTTTATGATTTATATGCAGCAGTCTGTTAGGGACTCGGGATGATGGCTCATAACCTGAGACACACTCAGGGAATATCCCAGAAACTACACAGCTACTAAGAGTCAAAGCCAGCACTTAACCCAAATCACCAGGCATAAGGTCCATGTTCTTGATCTCCACGCTATAATAGTTTGTGATGACATACCTACCCTCCAATAACACAGAGCCAAGTGTAGGCATAGTAGTTTTGTATGTTGTGTAAAATTTAGCCTTATATTATTCAAATGCTGGTTTCTCTTCCCTCATATCTCTTTTTTAATCCAAGCATGGCATTGTAATGCTTATAGCAAGAATTTCCTGTCTCAAGCCTGTGTGGAGAGTTCTTACAGTTTATTCTCTGCCTTCTCAATAAGTGCAGTAAGTCATACCCTATGACCAGGCAGAACAGAGAATAAAGCCAGACGTCTGCCAGCCAGAGGAAGGAGCGAAGGAGAGAGTGAAATTTACATTAGCTGGAGGATGGAGGAATTGGATCCATGAAGAAGGGGTCTGGAAAGAGATCACAGAAACACACAGGGAGCCCAAAAATACCATAATAATAATAATAATAATAATAATAATAATAACAACAACATACAAGTATCATGGGATGGAGCTGGGAGGTAGCCAGACTAGCATAGAAGGTTTTGAAACCTCTTGTGTGTGTTTTGAATAAGCAGTGTATAAATTCTTCTGAGACAGAATTGTGTCTGGAGTTGAGTGTCAAAGAAGTCCTGGAACCTCTTCACTGATGTTCTGGGAAATCAAGTAAGAAGTTTAGTAGTTGTAGAGTTGGAATACAAAATAATTGTAAGAAGGCAGAAATATTAAAAAAAAAACTTTAAAGGTAGACATTTCAAAAGACAGCTCAGCTGTTGGTTCAATTAGAGATCTATTTAAGGAAATCTAAGGTAAATTGATTAGATGAATTGGAAGTCATATATTTGGACACTCAAGATAAATTGGAAGAGAAAATGGCAGTCCAGACTCTGAAGCCATAAGGAGAAGTGCATGTATTGTCCATAAAGCTGGCAACTTGTGGCAGCTTGTCATGGTCCCAATGCCACAATGACTCAGGGGTTCAATGGAAACTCTATGAATCCAGAAAAGGAATGTGTGAGCAGAGGTAAAAGAAGCTCAGACTGTTAACACAGATGTGAAAATATGCTTAAACCATTAGAAATGAAAGCAAAGAAAATTAAAACACAGACAGAATAAAATATCCATAGGACAAAATAATTAAAATGGTGACCAGAATTAAGCACCAAACAATTATGTAGAGGCTGAATTTTCATACACTGCTGATGGGAAGATGATCTATCACAGCTACGTGAAAAGCAATCTTTTAGTGGCTCGTTGGAATTGGCAATGTGTATCCTCTGTGATCTAGCAATTGTAATCTGAGAGTCATCTCTTCCAAATCCCAAAGGGGACAGAAATGTTCGTGATAGCAATAATTAGAGACTATCCAGGTCTCTGCTTCTAGAGAAAAGGAATTTAAAGTGTAGTAGAAACACATCAATTTAAAGCAGTGTAGACAGGTGAATTGGAATAGATTTACAAACATGGTGTCAAGGGGAAAAGAAAATAAAAAAGAACAAAAACACATATTACATAATAACATATTAAATCCCCATGTATACAAAAGTATATATCTTTAAAGTTGATCTCCCTTCTATAGAAATGACATTTAAAGACATTGTTGATAATTAGATGAGTTTTTCAAAGGTACCAATTTTTAATAGATGAAATCCTTTTTATTACACTTTTTAGTACCAATTATTGAGTTTACATCATCCCCATTAATGGGCCAAAACACAGTTTGTGAAGTATTGGCTTCCAAAGAGGTGAGAAAAATGCTTTCAGACAGGAAAACGAAAGCATAAAGGGAAAGGGAGAGATTGGGGATGCCTGGCAATGAGCATCATTTCAGTCACTCAATGACATGCTGTTTGTTTTACTTCTTAGGAACTGCTGAATGCTGTAATCTATTGCTCCTTTGAATCCCTAGGTAAACTGACATCTAAAGACAAAGGCTCTGTCCTAGGTCAAAATGTTGGCTAAGCTAGAAGGGCAGAAGTCTAAGCCAGCTCTGTAGATTTCAGTGTTCTTCCTCTGGAATCATCAGACTGTTTTCCTTCTATGTGTATCCTATTATTATTCTATAATTATTACTCGGAAAGATGTTTATGTGAATTTGGAAAACATATGTCTCTATTTTTCAACTTACTGTCATGCAATTTTTGTGACTTATATTTGTTTCAAAATGTTGCAATCAACATTCATATTCAAAAGAACATGTCAGAGTACTCTATGGGTTTCCCCTTTCAATACAGTAAGAAGATTCTAATATTTAGAGATCAGTTTCAGGCCCCATAACTCTCCCTTGTTCTGGAAGTTAAGCAGCATTATGTAGGATGAGTCTGCAAGTACTGTGGATGATGAGTTACTCAATCTGATGTTAGCAAAATTGATAGAATACAATAAATCTACACTCACTCACTCTTCCTGGCGTCTTTGAGATGAATTACCCTTTCCTCGATTTGTTTATGAGCTGAGTGTTCCCTTTTCAAGCACAGAGAGAAACCAGTTTTCTTTTTGTTCAATACGAAAGCTTGTCAACATTAATCTGTCACTGTCCAGAGAGTGACTGACAGCAAAGAACAAAAGGTGACAGGTTGACTTTAGTTTCAGCATCAGAGAAAGGAAAGAGAAAATAGATGCAACATAAGAGCCAGAGAGATTGAAGAAAAGGGAGAATGAGAAGAGCAAGAAAGATAACACTAAAACAAAATACAATTTTGAGAAACAAGTCAGAAAATAAAAAGGAGATTCAATATTTCATCCTCCTTTATAGACAGACAGAAGGTGTCAACTTTGATCCCAAAGTGAGGGGTTTAAAAGGACAAGAATGTGACCTTGAACTCAAATCTACTTTGAGTAACAGAGCAAAGATGGTTTTAAAGGAGACTCTCTGGTTTAAACCACAAAGGAAGCCAGCAATAGAAGTAAACACAAAGGATCTAGGGCAAAGAAAACCATTTAAGCTCAGGGTTCATTAATGTACAAGCCTTCTCATCTATTACAGACACTATGTTGAGTGCATGAGAAAAAAATCCAAATATAATCTGATTCTCCCTCTAGAAGCATAAATCTCATTAGCAGCATGTCTGTCCAGAGATCAAATAACACACTGTGGCATTTCTATGGCAGAGAACTCCTGGTATTCTAAGATGACATGAGATAGATGTGGCAATAGAAGAGGTTCCAGGGGAATGGATCAATGATGAATCTCCTTTATAAAGAGGAGCAGGTTGCCGGGCAGTGGTGGCACACACCTTTAATTCCAGCACTTAGGAGGCAGAGGCAGGCGGATTTCTGAGTTCTAGGCCAGCCTGGTCTACAGAGTGAGTTCCAGGATAGCCAGGGCTACACAGAGAAACCCTATCTCGGAAAACCAAAAAAAAAAAAAAAAAAAAAAAAAAAGAGGAGCAGACAATTGTTAGACAATTATACAATTGTTGGTTTAGCAGGCTCCCTACACAGTAGAGATGGAACAAATGTAGAGGGGGGGGGAGAGGAGGAGAGGGGGGAGAATGAGAATGGCTGGTCCTCAGACTCAGACTGGGGCAATAGTGATTGAAATATACAGGGGCATTATTAGTTCACATGTTAAGGTAAATACACTGCTGAGAAGCCGGAGCTCCTGCCCCAAAACTTTAAGCATATTTAAATCATGGAGTACTGTGCCTCAATATATCAATGTAAATCATAAATGACAAGACTTAGGGAGATACATTGCAATTCCCAAGTCAAGAAAATCAGTTAAGCTGCAGCAAGGGCCTAAATGAAAGGCTGGAACAGTAGTAGTAGAGACAGAAGAAAGAGGACAAAACCAACACAAGTTGAAGACATAAAGATGCCAAACATGGGAACCTGGTGTAGAGACATATTTAAGTGTCTGTGTGTAGCCTTATCTGGGGCCAGTAATGTGGGCACCACTCTCTGTGTCACTGAGCCAGGACACAGAGTACAATTAGGGAGTAATGACAAGAAACAAAAAATGCAAATATTCAATGTAGACATAACATTTTTTCATAAAAATGTTCTTTATTTGTATCTGGTTGAATATGAAAATTCAGGACCCAGCTGGGCATGGTGGCACACGCCTTTAATCCCAGCACTTGGGAAACAGAGGCAAGCAAATTTCTGAGTTCGAGGCCAGCCTGGTCTACAGAGTGAGTTCCAGGACAGCCAGGACTATACAGAGAAAACCTGTCTCAAAAAAACCAAAAGAGAGAAAGAAAGAAAGAAAGAAAGAAAGAAAGAAAGAAAGAAAGAAAGAAAGAAAGAAAGAAAGAAAGAAAGAAAGAGAGAGAGAAAGTAAGAAAAGAAAATTCAAGACCCAAATATAGATCCAATAACATACACACACTCACACACACAAAAAACGTTAGATTTCATACATATACATATATGTATATGAATAACAGGGCACATATATATGAATGCCATAGGAGTGATAGGTGTCTTAGACAAAAGATAAAAATCATTTTAGAGCTTTTAACGTTTGCAACAACACAACAAAATAAAATGTGATCCAGTATATATTTCATGGGAGTTATGGCCAATTGTGACCCAGTGTATGCTGCAGTGGCGTGTGTCCATTGGCAACAAAGTAAATCAGATGTGGTATTTCTCTTAAACCTGCCTTACCTCATTCTTCCAAGAGAAGGATATGCATCTAAGTACTCATGTCCAGTATCTCACCATTTCCACAATATTTTATCACACACAACTTGTTAGGATTCTGGAATCTGAGGAAGAGTGGCCATTCCATTATTAGAATGCTGACCCTAACGTTCTTGCTCTTCACACTGATCAGCACATTCTCATTTCCTCCACACCCCATTCACTGGAAACATTTTAGCTGCAAAGTGTGCTATATAATTACCTCATGGATTTCAGTTTTAGAGATCACTTTCTTCATTGACAAAGGTCTTATTATGCTTCTTTTCTAGTCTACAATTGATTTTGCTATTGTCTTTTCCTATTCCTTATGACTATTCTATCATTATTATTTTGTTTTGTTTTGTTTTGTTTTGTTTTGTTTTATTTTGTTTCGAGACAGGGTTTCTCTATATAGTCCTGGCTGTCCTGGAACTAACTCTGTAGACCAAGCTGGCCTCGAACTCAGAAATTGGCCTGCCTCTGCCTCCCAACTGCTGGGATTAAAGGCGTGTGCCACCATGCCCGGCCTTATTATTATTTTTTATTATTTAATTATTTAGGAATGCAGTGATCATTACATGGTCTCTTTGTTTCTGTTCCATTATCTCAAGATCTGAGACAGCAATGTCCCTGAAATATGTGTTGCCTGGTTCCTCCAAGGTATGATTTTTTTTTTATATGCCCTCTATTTGTTTCTCTTGTGGCATTTGTAGTGGAATGTCTTCCTTTAAGAGTCCTGAATACCTTGGTTGAGTTGCTACCTAACCGTTTTTTGGGTTTTGGGTTTTGGGATTTTGGGTTTTCCCTACGCTCTGTGTGCTGATTCATGATATATATATATATATATGGAAAAACTTCAGCCTTCCAGACTAACTAAGGCTCTGCATTAGGGCTGCAGTTTCTTCCTTGCTCAAAACCATGGTAGAGTCAATTCCTTTGTTGCTCCATTCAACAACTGAGCAATTTCTACACCTTTTAAAATATTTTTTTTAATTTTTGAGGCTATATGTTTGTACAATGAAATATGATCAAATCTGCTTCAACTAACCCCTTATTGCCTAGGCATACCCCCTAATTCCTAGTTTGTGACTTTTTAAATTAAACCACTAAGTCTAGTTAGTGTTGCCCATATGTGCATGGATATGGTCATTGGGCAGAGCATTGGTAATCTCAATGAAGAATGTCTCCCCCTCCTCCAGCAACTATCTACTTACAAACTACTCATTACTTACAAACTTACTTACTACTCTACTTACAAACGCTCCTCGTTAACGGGTGGTCCTGGAGCTTACCTACTCACCTTTGCCAGGATTTGGCTAGCTTTGTCCTGTGCAGGTAACTACAAAGCAGCACTTCTTAAGAAGGTTTAGCTTTAAAACTTCTCTTTTCTCTCCCCTTCCCTTCTTGTTCCCTTCCTTTTTCCTTCCTTTCTTCCGTGTGTGTGTGTGTGTGTGTGTGTGTGTGTGTGTGTGTGTGTGTGTATGTATTGTGTGTGTGTGTGTATGTATTATGTGTGTGTATTTATGGTATGTGTGTACAAGATTTGGAATATACTCCAATATATAACTATAATGCTAAAGACTGGAAAGTGTCTTCTTTGCCTGACAGGACTGAGCCTTCATCCTAGGCCTCCAAGATGCTTACAGGAAGTAGTCAGATGGAAGAACAGTTCACAGGCAAAAGAGTTAGAGATCTCATATGCCTGATTAAGCTGCTATCTAGATGAAAACAGAATAGGAATTCCTTCTGAAATATAGAGAGACAGTAAAACCAAAAGCTACAAGGTATCACAGTGGCACAATTCAGGACTGTGAGAGGCACACAGATCTAGTGGGAATCCCACGAAGAAAAGGACAGGTTACTGAGGAAAATAGGAAGTCAGTCTGATCACACAGGAACCAAATCTAGAGCCTTGTAGTTTTCAGGGCTTTAGAATTATCAACTACCTGAAATTTCAATAATTTCCTTCCTATTTGTTCAATCATTGTTTAGACTCAATAATCATAACACTGCCGTAGCTTTGTCGGCGTTGGTATATTACTGGTTTGTAAGGAAAGAGGTGGTGTCTCCATTTCCAGCTCTTCTCAGAGTAGTTGGGTATAGCTTACAGTTTCAACAACTGACTATTCAATGTGAAAGGATACAACAGGACAGGATGCAAAGTCAAAGGACCAGGGAGACCAGGGATATGGAGTGCTGAACATCATGAACAGGGCATTTTCACTAAGGTTTCCTTGGACCTGAAATCAACAGGAGGTGTCACTGAACACAAGCTTCCCTGAGTACACACAGAGCACAGAGACCTCTGAAAGTGGGGAATGGGGAGCACAGTGAGTGCTCTTCCTCAAGGAGGGTGGGAGGAGTAAAGATCTCCGCCCATCTTAACCCATTCCACTCCTGACAAGGGTAAGGCCAAATGACCCTGAATCAGACCTCAAAGGAAGGATCATAGAACAATTAGAACAGCCTGGAGAAGGATAAAACATGTCAGATCAAATTACTTTTGAAACAAAATGCAGATTATGAAAAGAAGTAACTAATATAATTTAATTAAACATTAGTGCGGCTTTCAGATATTTACCATGGTTACCTACTAGTTGGATAATTTGTTAATGATGTACTCCTAACTGTTAGAAATATGTGCATGCATTTCAACATTTATACCTGTACTAAAATTATCATTAAAAGAATAACAATATTTTATGTATTTACATGAACTGTATGGTCTACCATATATGTATAAATTTGATTCTTAGGCATCACACACTTGCTTGTGTGTAAACTTTTCAGAAACCTAGTTTCTTATAAGGAATTAGAACAAGGCACAAACTAACAGAGGTTATTTGGGGCATAGAACAGAGATGGTCCTCTACCAGTATATACTTCCCTTCACCTTTTAAGCTTACAGAAAGTGAAGATAGTAGAAAGGTATCTTGACGTGAGCATGCCCAGACTGACTGATGCCTGAAAATCATGAGAAGATATGACAGAGGCTATTCCACATCATCTTTTAAAAAGAAAGGTTACAGTGTTTTCTCTCTCCTTGACATACATAAAGTGGAAAGTTCTGGTACTGATGCATGGTGTGACAGAAGAGAGTCACACATCTGGGTACCACAGACAACTGAGCAGCCTGCCTATTTGCATTGCCTTACCAGGCACAGACTCGAACCACATGCTATAAGTGAGAGAGAACCAAGCTCCCCTTTCATTTAAAGCATGAAGTTTGGAAATTATCTGTCATCCACTGATCCACTGTCTTAGCTTCTACCTTAAGTAGGTAAACAACCAAATAAGCGTGCTGCCTTTATCCTTCTTTAAAGAATCTCCTATAAAGTTTCCCACTAATCTACAATGTAGGCTCATTATCAAGATATAGCTGATTATACCATGTAGTAGTTAGCAATGGTTTAGAAAGGTTTCAAGTATTAGTAGATATGAGAATAAGTAGAAGTGTGCTGGATCCCGTGTCTCTTGCATGATCTATTTCCTGTGGCTAAACCATGGAATATTGGTGACAAGAGTGACCTGAGACTAATGGGAATCAGTGCTGGTGCAATCATACTATACCTGAAAGCAGTATACTGTGGGCAATTGTATGAAATATGCTGTTAAATGAAGGAGTTGAAGAGCATAATGAACTTATTTCAGTGACTGAGACTAGTTGCTTCTTCATATTACAAAGGCAAACATAGCTGAAAGTCTGCATCGCATGTACATACAGAATCTTTAAAATCAGAGATGTTTGTCCTCATGCCGAGCCATTACAGCAATGTATACAGAAGCAGAGTCTACTTGTTTTTTAAAAATTTCAAATTACTCTACCCCAAATTTGCAAATAACAAGGCTGATACCCAATTAAGAAGTAGAATTTCTGGAGGAATTTTGACATGATTTTTAATGTGAAAATAAGACAGCAAAAGGAAGCACCTTTAAAAAGATATCCATGGCTTTAGTGCATAAAAGACTGAGATGGGTATCGGATCATGAATCAAAATCAAAGACTTGTCAGGAGCTAAGACTAAGCCACTGTCTCCAATCCTGTAAACAACATCTCCCTGATTCTTAGAGAGAATTTCTTAAGAGAGATTTAAAAATAAATTTTTGGCATATTCAATCATCTCATTACTTGATAACTGCATCTCTTTATACAAACTGAAGATGTACTTGTATAGGTAATGGAAAGGGGGAATGAAAAGTCATAAGAGTAAACTTAATGATAGAATTCTATTCATAGGCTTCTTCAGGAAGAGAATAGTCAAGATGTGATTGCCAGGATAACAGAGCCTTTCAGAAATGGAATTGCCTATGACACAGAGAAGAGAAGCAAGAGACTGGCTATTCTCTCACAAGTGCAAAGAAATCCTGTATACTAGTAAGAAAAAAATCCAGATTTTATTCTATAAACAATAGGGAATCAAAAGTCATTCATGATTTGAACTGATAGGAACAAAAAAAATTTTTAGAAAGACAAATTCAACAGTGGGAAGCAGAATACATTTGAAAGAGAAGATGCCCCAGAGAAAGAATGCCAGCCGAAAAGCTGATTCATTTATCTCAGCTCTATACTGAGAATTTGGGAGTTGGAATTCCTGTCCATGCTGTGACTTGTACTAATTAAGAGAAAACTTGATCCATTCTGAGATGATTTGATTGAATGATAATTATGGGCAGGAGTTTCAGTTTTATAAAGAGGGTACTCTGAGCCAATCAGAAAGCTTGCTACTTTGCCCACTAAACATTCTCTTTTGAGGTCATTTTTATTAGCAAATAAATAAATGAATGAACAAATAAATAAAGCACTAAGGGGAAAGTAAAGAGCTCTCCTACTAGATCACAAACAATACCATGGTTGATTGGTTGTCAACTAATTATTGAAAATAACTTCACAAAAAATTTATATTAGAGCCTTGTTTTGTTCTTAAAGCAAAATTAAAAATATATTCATAAAGAATATATATCCATAACTGTGTATTGATTCAGTTCTTTCCCTTCTCCAGTTATGAACATAAATTATCTTTCAGTTAAATTAATTACTTTAGGACAAGAATCATTTGGGGTTTTGTTCATGAACTATTTATCTGCTGTTTGCTGCATGATTGAGTGACATAGTTTTCTCTAAAGACTATGGTCTTTTCATCTGTACAGATTAATAAAGTCCTAGTGGTGTCTCTGCAAATGTATATTTCATACACAAATAAAAGGATTAACAGAACATTAGAAACATGATCTACTTTATCAAAATCCTCCTGGTGTGATTTGAACTATAAATGTCTATTTTTGAACAATAGAATACCTTCTGTTTCTGTCATTAATATTCATAAATATTCTTGACACTGTCTTGATTAGTTTACAGTAGATTTGTGTCCTCTTTTTTTGAAATTTAGTATTATACAAGTAGTTCATTATGGTTGCTTGATTAAAATTTTCTGAATCTAAAATATTTGAATAATGGAATCACATTCATAGGTTGCTTGTGTAAAAGATAGCACGTGCAGAGATTCTGCGTTCTAGATAGAAAACAAAGTCAATCTTTAATGGAAACTGAATAGACTGGAGTCATGATCAATACAAATAATCAATATTTCTGACTCTTCTAGGCATATAGTCATATTGCCGTTCCCCTTGACAAGCTTGACATGATCCTGTAACCTGCTTTATTGCATAGAATATGACTATGATTGACATTTATTATTTTTGATATCAGCCTTCAAATTTTTCCTCTGTCTGCCATGCCATGCAGTGGAATTTTAAACAAGACTTCACCACTTACATTCTCCAATGAAGCCAATGTATAATCCAAAGTTTGTGTAGTTTTCATGGGCTTACAATTAAAATAATGCTTATAAATGTCTGCTACCAAGAATAATCAGGAACGTCTTAATTGACATGGGTATTTGTAAGATATAAACAAGTGGCTAAAACAAATATACTTTTAAACTACATAATGTGCATTGATGTAGCAACAATATGTATGGAAACAACTGTTATAAGTTGAACAGTGGAGAAAAATCTGGTAAAGTTGACACATGTCATACGTTGATATGCAAATCACATAACCAATGAACTCCAAACTCTCAGAAAATGGGTTAGAGAAATAGCATGTGGCATGTGCCAGAAACTATTTTAGAAAAGTATACTGGAGTTAAAAATAAAAGTGGAAAAAAAATGTTTTCTACCGCAAAGTTCAAAAGACTTTGTAGACAAATATCAGACTAAAAGCACAGCTCTAGTACTAGAAAAAGCTTGCTACTGGATTAAGATACCTTACTGTGAGTTTCAACCAAGGGAAAAGTGAATATCCCAGCCAAATTTGCTAGTAAGTATCTACAATAAGGCAAAGCTTACAGATGTGTGGACAAAGTTTAAAAAAGAAAAGCATTTGTCCTAAGAATCGTGTTTTACAAAGAGCTGTGGATGAAATTCCTAACAGAATGTGTAGATTGAAATCAAATAGATAAGACACCAGAAAAATACTGTAACAAACTATGAGGATGGTATAAAAGAGGGTGATTGAGGCTTAAATCAATTGACTTAGGTTTAAACCATTGATTGAGGTTTAAATCTATCCTGGAAATGGCAGCTATCTGTAAGAGGAAAGTGGACATCAAAAGCCATTTGTGCCTGAAACGAAGTTGTATTCTCCAATTCTCGTATTTCACAGGTGTCTATGAAGTAAAATACAAAACGAAGAATCTTCCAGAGGACAACAAACAACAAGGAACAAGGGAGCTATTCTAGGAAGGCATCAGAGTCTGTGCAAGAAGCAGAGAGCTTTCTCAGCTCGAGAGGGAGAACTCTCTGACCCATCTGTCACATAACTTCCAATGATTTGTTTTGCAAATGATATTCATTGGAATTCTCCTGCTCCATCTTGGCTAGTGTATACTGGGTGATTAGAGGAACACATTAAGATCTATGTCTCTATGTTGAGTACACTCAGATAAGCTGGATGTGGCTAGAAACTGGGGTCCATGAGACTTAGTCAGTATTGCACATGAATTCTGAATGAATTCTGAATATGTTTGATCACACATATGTTTGCCTTTAAACTTTCTTGGTCAGTGGATATTTTTAAGTGTGTACCTTCCATTTGGGGATATAGTAGGTCCTTTATGTGAAATAAAATGTCCCATAAAATGTGAGTGCTGTGTGGTAGACTTACATAAATGTTCTAACCAGCACCTTCCTTTTCTGTTTCCATCTGTACTGACTGGTTTTGTGTGTCAACTTGACACAGGCTGGAGTTATCACAGAGAAAGGAGCTTCAGTTGAGGAAATGTCTCCATGAGATCCAGCTGTGGGGCGTTTTCTCAATTAGTTATCAAGGGGAAAAGGCCCCTTGTGGTGGGACCACCTTTGGGCTGGGTTCTATAAGAGAGCAGGCTGAGCAAGCCAGGGGAAGCAAGCCAGTAAGGAACATCCCTCCATGGCCTCTGCATCAGCTCCTGTCTTCTTACCTGCTTGGGTTCCAGTCCTGATTTCCTTGGTGATGAACAGCAGTATGGAAGTGTAAGCTGAATAAACCCTTTCCTCCCCAACTTGCTTCTTGGTCATGATGTTTGTGCAGGAATAGAAACCCTGACTAAGACACCATCATAACCAATGGTCTTACAGATCATAAAGTCTCCATCAGGCAATTCCTCTTGATGAGGACAACATTAAGCAGAGGACTGATAAACATGAGATGATGTACAACATAAAGAATAAATGCACTTTATTTCTATGCCTTTATAGTGCTAATGTTCGTTGTTTTGCCATGTATCCCACCTGAATAGGTAGGATATATAGCTATAGGTAACAAGCAGTATACTTGCCACAAGCCTCTACAAAGATTTGGTTAATGAAAATGAATGCATACAGGCATTTGCATGTAGGTGGCAAAACTCAATCAAGGAAAATGCAGCTTAGTAGAATCTCATAACATTCAGTGCAGTACAATTCAGATAATTCCCACATGAGCAGTTGAAAGACAGAACAGTATTAGTACACAGTTGCAAGATTTCTCAGTAACCAGAACAATAGGCCATCTCAGGAAGCAATGGATTTTCCATCCAGCAAAAACAAAAAGAGAGTAAACATGTTTAGAAAATCAGAGTGAGTTTTTGCTTTGAAAGTGAACTTGAGCCGAATGACCTTTACATTTTTTTCTGATTTAAAGATGCTAGGATCACAATTATCTCCTCTCCTGTCTCTTGAAACTGATTTCAGACAAGATTGGTTGGGAGCTAAGTGCCAAGACTGAACTCAAGATTTATGATAATCCTGCTCAACAATTTTATCTTCTGTCGAGTGCTTTTATATGACCGAGGTGACCTATTTTAATGTCGAATTCTTGGCTGAAGCCAGCATGTTCCAGGACCTACATTTACAGTGCTTCAGGGTTCTCAGTGGGGAGAAGACCTATTTAATTTGACCACTCCAACTGTGATTTACAGTCTCCGTGGCCTGATTATTATCACACTTCCCAAGACACATCCTCTCTCTCTCTTTTTTTTTTAAGCTGGGTTCCTATCCTTACTGAAAGTGCACAGAACTCATCAAGTTAGACTGATTTAGAATATTAGTGAGTGAAGGAAGACAGGGCAGACATTGAAATCACCTAGATCAGGAGTCAGACTCAGGAGAGAAATGTACAGCAATTAGTATCAATATATGCAATCAGCTGAGGCATACAGGTTAAATAAGAATCACCTAAGTTCTTCAGAAAGGCACAAAGAACAAGACCATAGTGAGAGGCATGGGAAAAGACCATGAAGACCATCCATCTTGGGCCTTCAACAAATAGGAACTAAAATTTAAGGGGGTCATTAACTGAATGGAACTGTGTTCCCACTCAGCTTCTAGTAGCTAATTCCAAGACAAGCTACTATGACTCTTCCTGTCACTAGGTAATATTCATATATCCTCTCCACTTCAGAGAACACCAAAGAGGTAGGACAGAAAATAATACTTATTTCCCAAAATCCATGCTCCCTTTCTTATATAACAGTTTCTGGCTATGTTCATGGTCACTAAGTAAACGGACCAAGTGTCCAATGACCCATGGAGATAAATGTGGCATCTTAACAAACTCCTTGTCAATATTATATGACAACTCATAGTTATTTGTCCACTTATATACAGACCCTTGGATGTGTACAGATAAGTAGTAGAGCTTTTGCCTGGCATGAACAAGACCTGGGTTCTATCCACCTCTGTAAAACAAAGAAAGAAATATAGAAAGAAAGAAAGAAAGAAAGAAAGAAAGAAAGAAAGAAAGAAAGAAAGAAAGAAAGAGGAGAAAGAGGAAGAGAATCAAGAGGAGTAGGAAAGGGGATGAGGAGAGAATATTTACTTTTCTTCTCTTGTCTTTCCAATGACAAGAACATTGGAAATGTGGCTAAGTCCTATTGAAACTTGATGATGAGAACATCAAATGGACCAGAAATTAAAGGAAACAAACATGTTTTGACCCCCATGGACTTCCCTACCAGCGTGCAAGTGCTTATAGTCAAGTTGTTAGTTCCATATTTGGTTGTTTACGTATTTACCTATCTATGTATTGTTTGTTTATCTATTTATTTTACTTTGGCTTTATGAGACAGAGTCTCAACCTGTTGCCTGGGCTAACCTAGGTCATATTAATGCAGACTGGCTTCAAACTCACCAAGTGTTCCTGTCTCAGCTTTTTCAAGTGCTGTGATTTCAGGCATGTGCCTCCATGGCTGGCTATCATTTTTCTACAGTAGGAATCACATTCAAAGCCAATTGGTAAGTTAAAGCATGTGACTTTATTACTAGTTTTATGAGGAAATGCTGATATACATTTGTCTAGGATACCAACTTGGTCAGTGATTAGTCCTCTCTTCCAAGAAAGAGTAAAATGATTTACTGCTTAAACAGAACATATGATTTGATACATGCTGTGAACGACTAAGTCTCAGCTTAGCTAGGAAGTGAATTGCAAATATTCAATGCAAGGGATGATCTTCTATTTTGGTACCTAAAACATTTTTTTGAGGAAGTCACATATATGGATAATTCAAAAGCTTAAAACATATTACATGAAATCCACCAAATATTTTACTTAAAGAACATCAAAAGGGCAGGCCATTCTTACCACCAAGGTTCTGCGTGCTCTCCTAACACAAGATGCAAATGATTGATTTTCCAAGTCTATTTCCAATTCAGACAATGTTACATGCACAGCTGTAAGCAACTTAGGGGGAACTGGGGGATGAAATGAGCTAATTTCTTGCAATCAAGACAAATTCAAAAGGAGGATGAATTTCACCCACCTGTCATACGGGAATTCTCCTGAGGAGAGCTCTAGAAGCCATCTTCCCAGGGAGAAACGCTCAGAGAGGAGGCAGCACTTCCAGCATCAAACTTCTTTTTCTTACTTATTAATGAAACAAATGAGTTTTCAAACCCTGTGCAGCCAAAATATATGTTTACAGAAAACAATTTTCAACACATGTCTGAAAATGAGTTGAGAATGGAAAAATTCCAACTCAGAAAAGTAAAACTGATATATAACTCTCATATTATGTCTAATCAGCTTTTTTATTTTCAGTAAAACAAGGATTTAATGGATAAACTGTGATAGTACCTGACATAATCTTCCATAGCACATAGGAATAATTCATTTTGCTTGTCTATTCTTCTAGCAATTTTATATATGTGTATAAAATTTGTTAAACAAAATGAGGATCACAAGATATTTAGGTCTCAGTTAGTTCTTTCCCATAACTATCTTTTTAATTACTTTTATCACATTTTCTTTTTATTAACTTAACTTGTTCTTTGACAGTGTCATATGCATGTGTGTGTGTGTGTGTGTGTGTGTGTGTGTGTGTGTAACAAAAATATCCATATATAATATTTTCTGGTTGCTCTCACTCCCACTCTTTCTTGTCTTCCTCCCTCTCCCATCTACCAGGCTTCTTCTACCAACCTCCTTCCCATACTCATATCTTTTTGATCTGTGTCCTGAGTTTGATGAGAACCATCTGTGAGGCCCTGGCACTAGAGTCTGGTGGGCCAGTAAGTACATTCCCAAAGACAGCAGCTCCTTCTCTTGCAGACTCTGTCAATAACCCTTAGTTCAGCAGTAAGGTGCAGTTTCCCATGAACTACACCCCATGCATGATGGACTGTTCACTCAACTGTCTTATGCAGGCAAGTACAGCTGCTGTAAGTTCATGATTATGTTGGTTGTATCCTGTCTAGTCGATGAGACTTCACTGCCCTTCGTCCTATCTTCTAGCTCTCATTCTTTCTACCTCCTCTTCCTCTACCTCATCTTACAGAGGGTAGTATAGATGACCTGTTTGCAACCGAGCCATCATCCCTTACTTCTTCTCAGTATCTTGTGTAGCCATGCTTCATTTGCCATCAGTCTCTATAAGTAGGGACTTTACTGACTAGGGTTGAGAGTGTCCTTTGTATAAGGATATAAACACAGACATTTAGAAGGCAGAACTGTATATTTAGCTGAACATACTGATTTTTCTTAGGTAACCTAAGAAGCCCTAATGGGGCTTTACTAGGCTCTCTGGATCAAGCATAGGACCCCTTCTATGGATTGAGCCTAAATCCAGTCAGGGAGTAGTTAATTATCCCCATAATAATCATGCCACCATTGCACATTAGTTTACTGCTTGGTTAAGATGCTTAACATTAAGCATCCTGAATAGCATCTTCTAGCAGCTTGAAAGCTAGCTAGCAGAGAGAAGGATTCCAGCTCAGTTCCTGCTTCTTGACTCCTCCATACCTTGCAGGTGGTAGCTTCAGCAATATGGTTTATCACTTAGTTCTGGTAGACGAGCAAGCAGAAAGCCAAGAGTCTATATTGTTGGAGGTGGAGTTTCCTATCGGGCCTCCCTGACTAAGAGCTCCCATGGACGTCCCGTACCTGCCTCTAGAACTTTTTAATATGTTTTCCTTTCAATAATCTTTTTGATTTTGTTAAAACTCAATAACTGAATTACTGTGTGTTCAAAAGATGGTCTTTTATATCTTTTTATGGGTTATATCCCTACCTTCCAGATTTTAGTTAGCAAAACCCTAATGAAAAGTTATCACATATTAATTTTCACTGTCAATTATTCTGATCAAAACCATAGCTATGGATCCTTCTCATCTGATACTGAATTCAACATTTGGTTTTCAGCACTTCTGGCCAAAGAGAAAATGGCAAAACAATTTTGTTTGAAACTATACCTTGAGTCAATGGATGATTTTCTAAAACTTTCCCCCAACTGGGTTTTTACTAAATTTCTCCTTTTAAAAGTTACAAAGCAAAATATACAAAGCAACCACTATGTACCAAATGCTATAGACACATAGTCAGACCCTGAGCACAATCACAGCAGAGAGAATTTCTGTTCCACACGGTGATGGGTTAAGAATAGCCGCCTGCCTCCCTTCTACAGTTTCATTTCTCACTTTAAAACTGGAAGCTACTTGGAGATTTTTTTTCCCATAAGCTCGAGTATGTTCATATGTTAAAATGATGACATAAGACATATTCTGTTTAGTGAACTGAAGTTACCATACAGGCTTTATTATGCAGTGCCTCACACCCTCCATTTCCCACCGATACTCTTTGGCGAGGTTATGGGGTTTTTGTTTTGTTTTGGGTTTTTTTTTTAAGAGGTGGCAAGTTATGTGTGAATATTTCAAGTGTCTTAGCCTCCCTCGAAGCTCATTCTGTATTCACTGCAATCTCTCACTGCAGTGCATTTGTTACCCATGAGCACCACAGGTCTATTTATGTACCTGACGTGTCTTCTTGCTCTTTGGCTGATGGACAGTTGAGAGCACCATCTCTGCCTTGGTTTGAAAGCTCCTCAGCACATTACCATATTTCAATTCATAATCCTGAGGGTTTAAAATGTGCTATCCTACTACGGCCTGCTACAGTTTAAATGTAGCTTATTTTCTACCAAATCCCCATGAGTTTAGATCCTCAATGTAACAATACTGAGAGTGGATAGGGCTTTCATGAAATATTTGAATCATGCAAAGATGTCTTCATGAATAAATTACCCAGTCGAGAGGTTGGATTAATTCTCCCAGGCAGATATTATTCTTAATGACAGCAAGATCTCATCAAGAGGGCCTACACACACACACACACACACACACACACACACATACAAAACCCAAAAGAAAAAGCCCCCTTTTGTTTATCTGCCATCCATGATGTGATATATCGTGAGATCCTAGTCCGAAGTTAAACAAATGCCAAAGCAGATCTTGGACATCGTTGGTATGCAAGAACAAACTTTTTTCTGAGTTAGATATTTTGTGTTAGCATCAGGAAAAAAAATGCAACATTAACTCTGAGAACTGAAATGTTTCAGTAATGATGGGTAATGAGCAGAGGTTTGATGGGTTTAACATATTTTAGAAGAATCCCAGCATGCTTTAAAAATGAGTATTAAGAGTAAACCAGAGGTGTCAAGGACACCACAAGAAGACCTATAGAGTCACCTAACCTGGACCTGTGGAGACTCACATAGTCTGAACTACCAACCAAAAAGCATGCAGGGGCTGAACCCAGGTCCCCTACACATATATAAGAAGTGTGAAGCTTGGTATTCTTGTGGGTCACCTAACAATTAGAGCTGGGCTGTCTCTGACTCAGTTGCCTCCCATTGGATCCCCTCCCCTAACTGAACTGCCTGGTTGTGCCTCAGTGGGAGTTGATGCACTTAGTCATGCTGCGACTGGATGTCCCAGGGCAGAGTACCCAAGGGTCTCTCCCTTCTCTGAGGAGAGGTGGAGGGCGTCGTGAAGGGAGGGACATATAAGGGTGGTACTGGCAGGAGAGGAGGAAGAGGGCTATGATGAGATGTAAAATAAACAGATAGATAGATAGATAGATAGATAGATAGATAGATAGATAGATAGATAGAAAGAAAGAAAAGAGTGAATCTGAAGCTGGCACGATGGGTCAGTCAGTGGGTAAAGGAGTTTGCTGTTTAGCCCTGATGTCCTGAGTTTGATTCCCAGGACTCACGATGGAAGAAGATAACTGAACTTGGAGGTAGTTCTCCAACCTAGACATACGTGCTCCACCCTCATGCACATTCTCACGATCATGAAAAAATTAAGAGTGGTGCTGGCAAAAACTAAGAAAATCGAAGGTTCGAGCATTTTGTGACAGCAAAGAACAAGCCTTAAGACAAGGTTCCGGCGGCCAAGCTAGCTCATACTTCCGGATTTTATGTCTAGAAATAACTGGAATGATTTCCTTTCAAAATGTTCATCAGGAATAAGTGTCTTTTCCAGCACTCATTTGAACTGCTCAGGTCACATATTAAGAGAGTATTGTTTCATAAAATCATCTTAAACCTATGGTACAGTACTTTAAAAGAACAAATAGTCTGCAGGCTGGAAATAGTAAATCGTGAAAAACTAATAAAATTCGAGGACGAAAACGAATTTTAATAAAGTTGAACAACATCTGGATGCTACATTCCATTTTGATTCAGATGCCAAAAAATGATAATTATCAACGTTGCATAATGTATTTGAGACAGAAACTGAGAAGGCTGCTAGCCTTTCCTCAGCTGTAACAGGGAGGAGAGACTATGAGCTACTGCCCTCCCACGATGCAGGTTATCTAACATTTACTTTCATGAGAACTCTAAGATCGGATTTGCTTCATGTGCCAGCTGCTCAGTTGCTTTAATCTCATGATACAAAATAAGTGGAGGCTACTTTCCCTTTATCCAATTAACTTAAATAAGCCACAGACAGCTTCACCTTCCTGATCAACCAAAGTAAGTTAACCTTTATTGGAAAACCTAATGGCTAACAGGAGCAGCAACAGAGTCTGTGAAAGTGCTTACATTATTGGATCCTACTGGGCCCTGCTGGATAAACTGCATAAGATAAATGCATGAGAGCACAATATTTGAAACATCGTTTGTGATCTAAGAAATGACAGAAAAACATAGTCTCTCATAAGTATTCTCAAAAACTCTTATCAGTGTGTGTTGCCATTTTCTCTATGTGCAGTTGGACGAGTACAGAGTTCAGTCTATTGACGCTGCCAATTCCTTCTTCTGGGGGCTCAGCTGGGATTATAAGGCCACACCTCTGCAAGTGTATCCATGCCTTTGCCATCCAGCATGGCCAATCTGCCTCAGGCACTGGGGACTGACTTAGTCCTGCTGTCTTAGTTCTGGAACACACTGTCAGGTATTAGTTACATCCATGTGAGAGTTGGTTTTATTTTCTTTAGTATACTTTATCATTTCAGTCTGTACATTTGTAATTCTCCAATTATGTATAGTCTGTAGTCCATTTCATATCTGAAACATTAGTTCCAATATAAGTCCGAATCTACTACTATTCACAAGACCCTCTTCAATACCTACTTTCACTCCTGTATCACTAATCCCACATTACACCATTCCATGAGTGGGCTAAAGACTTTGAACTGAATTTCAGGATTTATCCTTGTTCACTTTTCCCCCAGCAATGCTGAAAGATAATATAGACAATAGAACAGCAGCACATTAGTCTAGAGTAGACAGTCCTAATCATGAGTTTGTCTGCATAGACATTTGATAGCTAAACAAGACCTTAAATAAGAAAATAAACCATTTTTAATATAGAAAAATAAGGACCAGCCTGGGCTAGCTAGTAGCCTCATTTGAGGTGAAAAAATAATAAATAAATAAATAAATAAATAAATAAATAAATAAGAAAACCTGAATAAAGTAGACATATTAACACTTAGGATCAGGATTTGTTTGTTAATTGTGACACACATACCCTACTAATACAAACTATTAGTAACAATGGACACTGGTGGGGAAATACAGTTGGAATGTCTGCACTGAGATTTTGTAGCCTTTTCCCTGGTTAAATCTGTTCCCAGAAGTAAAGCACATGAGAGTAACGCACAAAACGAAGAGCTCCATGGGCCCATTACAAAATAGAAACTCCATGGTCCTACCGGGAACATTGCAAGTCCTTGTTCCAATCGGAACCATAAGAACAGGGTATTCTCTTCTCACAATTTCTTGTATATATAATTCTGTTTTAAATATCTTTTTAAATAACGAATACAGGGCAAAAAGTATACTTCATGAGAAAAGTCATGAAATAGTTCAGTAATGGTAGACATGTCATATAAGTAGCAAAAAATATATAATAATAAAGTAAGATACAGGAAGCCAGTTTTTCAAACCATCACTTGGAATAAATCCAACACACGCATCAGGGTCCTACTTCACTCAATGTATATGATGGTCAGTAAGTAAAGGAAACTTTCATTCACCTGACGTAATTATCATCTCTGAGGCTACAGCTCTGTCTGCTGACCCGGGCCTAGTCCTGGAAGGTTCTAGCTTCCGTACAATCTTATCTAGGCCAAGAATATTTTTAGCTTCTGAGACTTACTGCTGAATAAGGTCACCCTTTCTTGATCATTCTGAGCTCTGGCTAGCTGGTTCAACTCAGCTGTTCTGGCTCAAATTCCTCTCCAAGCTGAGTGACTCAATCAATTAGCCCTTCCTTTTTGCTCTGCTTGACCTCAAACTAACTCTATCAATCTGTTCTAATCTTCTGGCTCCTTCTCATCCTCTGGCTCATTCTGTCCACCTATGTCTAGTTTGTTCTCTCTTTGGCCTCCTCTATAAAACTCACCCTTAAAACTTGTTCCGTTTTCTGCTCTCTCTCTCTTAAGTAGCTTTCTCTTCTTCTATCATCTTGTGAGAATTTGGACATATCCTATTCTGTCAAATCCTTCTCTGATTTATCACTTTGTCTGCCACTCAGTTACACATCACTTTTAGTCATGGAAGTTTCCTCCTACAAACTCACTTTACCTTTATTGTCTAGGATTAAAGGTGTATGCTGAGGGTCTGTCTGCATTCCAGCAAGAAGGTTAAAGGCGTGTGGTATGGATTGAGCCAGACTATAACATTATCTCAGTGTTCACAATGGGATCACGTAACTTGCAACATGAGTGCTGCTATCTTGACAGAATCTAGAGTCACTTGGTAGAAGAGCCCCTGAACCTGTTGTTAGGGATTTTCTTAAATTAACTGATTTGTGAAAACCCATTTTAATGTGGCTGAGACCATCTTGGCAGGCAACTCTGAACTGTATACATGGAGAATCACAGCACAGCAGAAGTAACATACATTCACTCTCTGTTTCAAGATTGGAAATGTAACACAACTTCAAGCTGCCTTAACTGTCCACCATGGTGGTTTGTTCTGTGAACTGTCAGAATAAGCATTTTCTTCTTTAAATTGCTTTTACCAGCATATTTCATAACAGTAACAAAGACTGTGGGGTAAAAAGATGTGAGGGGGTGAGGATTTAAGACCATGGTAGGGTAATTGCCCCGTATGTGTGAGGTCCTGGGTTCCATTTCCAGCACCAGAAAAAAGTACAAAATTATGAACTGAAGACTATAGACATATGTCTAGATACATATATGTGTCTACATTGTGCAATAAAAAATTGAAGAAAGCCTTTTTAAAATACAGATTAAGTGGTATCCTGGGGGGAAAAATGAAATATAACCTCTATGAACTATTTTCACAATAAGTTGAGAAGAATTAAAATTTAAAGAATCTAAAATTGTTAGTATTATAAAATGAACCTGACCCATTATAGCCTAGGCTAGCCCTATGAGTTGGTAGATAAGTCCTGTCTGGGAATACGTGCCAGGTCTCATTACTCTCCTAGGTTGAGATCAGAAAAGCAAATGCTAGAACCATGTTCTAAGCTCAGACTTACAGACTCTGCTCTTTCCTCTCCTAATACTCTGATAGAGAAAATCCATAATGCTTAACATTTTTAAAAGAAAAGGGGAACATATCAAGTCCAATCAGTAATATATGACATCACTTATGGGTAACATGTGTTGTTCTAATAGCATGGACTTAAAACCAGTTATCTCCATAATGCCATTAGATTGCAATAACCCGAGTGTGGGAAGTGCTAAGACGATTTCACCTTGGAGAAAAGTGACTTTTCAGAGTATCAGCAGCAAATGGAGAAGCTAGGGCCAGAAGAATAGTAACACCTATGACTATTATGACTGCTAGTCAAAATAATCCCATCAGAATAATTTTTATGTTATTCAAGAAATAAAATTTTAAAAAGTAATCATCCCTTCTTAGAGCTTATTCAGTTAATTAATAATGTTAATATATTATAGATAGAATCTTGTTCCTTGGAAAATCTGGAAGAATTACAGTACTTAATTTAACTTAAATGGAAACTTGCAGATATTTTTTACAAGCAATTGGGAGGTATTCCTTCTACAGAAGGCAAAGCCAATTGAAGTAATCAAAACTTAGACGTAATTTCTGAGTCTTTCTCAGTGGTTGACTTAACCAACTCATTCTGAGACACTCCACAGGGGACATTCCAATTATGGTTACTCAAAAAGAAGCAAGCCTTTTGATCTATAAAGTCTAACTGCACAGTTACAAGACATTATGACTAGTCACAAACACCAATGCATCATTTAACACATTAGTGCTTTACAGATCTGTTTAGACTGTTCTATAACTTATTATCGTCTACAAAAGAACTCTACTGACTCCAATAGAAATATATTTTCTTGTTAAATAATTGCAGATGTCAATATTAATTAAGCATTTGACACATTATTTAATATTAAGTGTCTATTGAATATTAAGACAGGCACTTCTACAAAGGGTCTATGCATCTAGTAAATAAACACCCAAAGACCATATCTTTATCACAGTTTCATCTAGTGCTTTAATCCTCAAAAATAACTTTCAAGATATGAGCAATATTTAATTCATTTTAAGCTTCCTTTGAAAGTGAAGAAATGAGATTAGAGGTTTTCCTAAAGCTGCAAAAAATTTACAACCTAAAATGTCTAAATAAACCTATGGTTTAGTGACATCGTGAAATGTGACCATTGCATTTCCGAGCTCTGAAGGAACCAAGACTCTTCATTCACAGGAAGGGCACTGGAGCTTTCTTAGCCCGCTTAGGGGACCATTCCATCTGTACATAAAGAAATGAAATTTTCACTACGTGATGTTTCTTTCAAAACAGAAACTGTATACAAGGTCAGAAGATATTTTGAATTTGAGCATCATATTCTGAAATGGTAACTATGTGTATTATATTCTTCATTTTTACATTTTGAAGGAAACTTAAATCAAGCTATGTAAGTAAAGTAGTCCTGTTTGAACATACTCTCTTAGCTCTATGGTAATATAATAAACACAGTAAAAGAAACATCCATATTAGTAACTGCAGACTAGATGGCATTAGAGAAAGTAGAACGTGTACTAAGTACCTATTGAACTCACATGCTAGCCCTAGCCATGGGTACTAAAGACCTAAAACAGTGTCATTAAAAAGTTCTACCCTGATACTGGCTTTAAGATCATTAGCATGACAGCTTTAAACACTAAAATGATTAAAAGGAAATTCACTTATCTTGAAAATGTTGACTACAGTTTTAAGCACAAATGCTACTACAATGGAAATTATGACATCAAAGATACATTTGTCAAAGTCCCCCTTCCTTGTGCAATCTCCTCACCTTAAATTTCTGGACCTTAATACTTATCGTGAAGAGCAAAAATGGGGAAAGAAACCACATATCACCTGTGGAAGTAGGTTAGAAAAAGAGAATGCCTTCCCCTACTCCCCATAAAAAGAGACATTCAAAGAGTAAAAAGAACCTAAGAAGTAGCAATATCCCAGTGAGTAATTTCAAAGTGGACTGTCCCCAAGCCAAGGCGGACAGGACAGGACCTTGAATGGATGAAAACTATTTGCATTTCATAAGTCCTTCTTTACAAAACGTCAGGCTCAGCAAACACCTTCCTCTCTTTGTAGATAGGCTTACAGATGGAAGTGCAAACAATCCCGATCTGATGATGAGAAACACAGCTAATGAACGCCCAGTTATCTGTCAGACGTTACAGGCTTCATCAAATGACTCTACAGAAAACAACGTCATTTTTTTTCCAAATGGATTTAGTGTCCAAAATCAGTTCATTGATTTAATAATTTTCAATATTCTTCTTTATAAAACATGCCAGCAGGCAACTCTTCTGTACTTCTTTCCTGAAATATAGTTTTGCAATTCCAGCTTCCTTGCACCTTTTAAACTTAGTTTGCAATCCAAGTAGACAATGACGAGTGAATTTTAATAACTATTCAATGTGCTATATTTGGTGAGCATGGAAGGAAAAATATGTTGCCTTATTAGAAAAAAAAAAGAATCAAACCCAGAAACCTTTTAGATCATGCTCTCTAGTTATTATTAGTGTTACCACAAATTCTTGAAGCTGTACCTATATTTGGGGAGAGGGTGGATTGCCTAGGTAGTTTCTAGGGACTATTCTCCTGCAAAGAGAAAATGACTACTAGGGAGAATAATGCATGAAAATGACTAATCTGGCCAAAAAACATAATCTACTTTGTGTTGGCCAACTTCTCCTACACATCAGAATGTGATATGTTACTCCCTTGGAGTAGCCAATTTCTCCTCTCTCAGCAGATCTCAACTGCTTATAGCATTTTGGTTTGGGGTGGGATTTTTTTTTGTCTCCTTCCCCTTCACAGTGCTGTGATCTTGTCTGTTTTGAACCTATGAAGGTCCTGTGCATGTTGTCACAGTCCTTGTGAGATTATATGTGTATCAATCATATTGTGTCTAGAAGATGCTGTTTGCTTTGGGTCACCCACCACCTCTGATCTTTACAGTCCTTCCCCCTCTCCTTAAACCTAGATTTTTGAACCTTGAAATAAAGAGTTTGATAAAGATATTTCTTGTATTGTTGAGTTCTCTAAAGTCTTCCCCTCTCCGTACATTGTCCAGTTGTGGTTTTCTTTGTTAATTAGCGTCCATAGCCAGAAGCTTCATTGATGAGGGCTTAATGATGTTCTGTTCTATGGGTACAGGAACATGCCATTAGGGGTTTTTTTTATTACTATGAAATCTGGGGTGGAATTTTTATGTGGACGTTTTGATTTGGTTTGTTTTGAGTTGTCTTATTTTTTTCTTTCATTTTTGTGTTTGTTTGGATTTTTGTTAGTTTTTTTGGTATCATTTTTTGTTTTAGGGGGATTTTTTGAGAGAGAACATGACGTTGAGAGAGTAGGAGGTGGGGAGGATCTAGAAGGGATTGGAGAAAGGAAAAGAATATAATCTAAATATATTGTATAAACTTTTTAAATAAATTTTAAATGATTAAACTAGACTCTATAAGTTGTTGTCTACATGTTCCTTTTCATTGGTTAAAACATTGTCAAACCTCACCTTATTGCTAAGAGATCCCAGATAAAGATAAAGGATAGTGGGTTAGAGAGACAGCTCAGTTGGACTTCTTCCCTAGCACGCTCAGGGCTCTGAGTTAATTTTGAGCTCTGCACAAGCTGGGCATAGTGGCACACACTTGTCATCTCATCACATGGGGATGTGAACAGGAAGACCAGAAATTCAAGATCATCCTCAGATAAACAGTGCAGTTGAGGCCAATCTTGTCTAAATGATACACAAAAGCAAGGGAGAAAAGATTGAAGGGAAAGAGGGAAAAAGTAGAAGGTATGTGGAAATACAAAGAGGAAAGATGGCTCTACATCTTTATAAACATGGAACATACCTGATGTTGCAATTTCAAGTAGAACTCTAGCTAAATATGTCAGGGGGAAATGCAGACTTTATGTAATTGTCAACCCTTCCCAGAGATTTTTTCATAAAACCCTGAAGTAATCTACCAGTAGGAAAGGCATAGTTGTCCCTTCTCTCTAGAACGGTCAAAGCAATGATGCTTAACTGTTGCAATGTTCATCAAAATAGTTTAATCCTTAAATATAAGAGATGTGCCTGGTGGTTGTCAAAGGCCAGGGGTTTCCAGTAGGAAGAATGTTCCTACTAGAACATTCCTGTCTGAGCAAGCTTACCACTGAAGCCCGTGTAAACAAACTCTCATCCCACGGTCTCCTCACTCCTTTCAGTAAGAGGAAACACAGCTGTTTGTCTTTCTAAAATCCAGTCCTCACTTTTGCATTAATGACCTAGAATTCTCTACTGATTCATCAGTGTTTGTCCAAAACCATAAAAAATATAAAGTGCTTTACACTTTTAAAAAATTAAGCTCAAATAACATCACAGCAAATATAGTGCTACAAATTAACTCTAGAAGTACAGTGAAAACCTATTAACAAACTACTAGCCTTGACTCACATGTAGAAATGCCACACCCTGACCCTTCCCACACTAAGTATCACTGCTCTAAGGATGACCTGAATGACCTTAATTATCACACCTGATGTCAAACAATTTCAAAATTTCTCCTTTGTAATTTATCCTCCCTTCAACCTTTCATCTCTCTAGTGTCTCTTGTTTTTCCACTAGATGTTTCCTTAGCATTGCTTTCCTTGTGGGAAACTCATCATGAGAGCATGCATGTCCCCCCACACACACACACACACACATACACACACACACACACACACACACACACACACACACACACACACACTTTCTAGGTTGCTACTCAAAACAATGGTCACTCAAAGCTATCCACACACTCCTCATTGAAACCAGTAAACACACAATTTACATAACAGAAGGGAGCTAATATGGCAGATAGAAATCAAAGCTTCTAAGAAAGGTAGCCTTAAATTAAGGAGATAATCCTGCTTTATCTAGTTGGGTCCAAAGTAAACATAAAAGTCATGTACAATGGTAGAAAAAAATCAGAAGGAAAACCGAATGAGGGGGGATTGTATGATGAAAACCTTTCAGTTCTGTTGGCCTTGAAAGATGGAGGAAGACTAGAGTAAGTAGCTGGGTGGGGCAGCCTCTAGAAATGGAAAAAGACCTGCAAGCCCTTAAGTGTAAGCCAGTGATCTCCATCAGAGTTCTGATAGCAAGCTTAGTATTGAAGGTCTGTGTTGTCTACACCATCAGACAATTATAAATATGCATACATGTGCATAGAGAGATATGGTTAACAAGCCAAAGAGTTCACGTGACTCTCCAGTGATGGTCTTCAGGCGACACAGTAGATTAAAGAATAAAGCTAGTGATATTAGAAGGATACTAGATAGGCAAATGGATAGGTGATATTAAAGGTAGATTGTAGAAAGATTGGTGATAGGACAATTGTTTTAATAAAGAGCTATTTTTGACAGGGAAAATAGCCCTTCCAGTGAAAAGTTCTGCACCAATTAATCATTTAAAAGAAAATCTTACTCTTACGTCACAGCATAAAGAGTTAACTCCCAATGAATCATAGTTAATATGAAAAAAATTACACAAATTCTTTAAAAATGCATAGGGCCTTAGAGCATATAGACAGAGTATGAAGCACAAAAGAAGTTGGTAGCTATGCTTTGTCAACATTAAACTTCATCTTCTGCACCGCCACTAACAGAATCAAAGCTTCAGAAACAAAGAAAAAGAAAAATCTGCTAAGCATGGGATGAACATGATTTCTGCATCAAAGGGATCAAGAAGCCCCGCAAAGCCACAAGACAAAGAAACTGCCAGTGAGATGGACACAGCTGTAAACAAGAATTGTCACCCACAAATGTATTAAAATGGCAAATAAGCACATAGAAGTGTTCACACTATTAGTCATTAGAAAAATGCAAATTCAAACCACAAAGCGACGCCACTGCACACCCACTGGAACAGCTAAAACTGAAAAGACTGACAATCCTATTTTGGTGAAACTGTGAAGGATTTAGCGTTCTCTTACATTGCTGTTAGAATTGCAAGATCTTTCAGCCACTCTGTAAACCAGTTAGGAGGTTTGTTATGAAGTAACTTCTGAAACTAAAAGTGCCACACATTTATGACACATAAGCTTTTCTCTAGATATGGCTTAAAAAATAACTAAAGCTGGAACACCACAAAAGGGTTGCCCATGAATGTTTATAATGGTACTGTTAAACAGCTAAAGTTTATATTGAGACAATATAAATACCTGTCCATTGACATTTATGTGCAAATTAGCACATCAATGTCCCTAAAATCTTACTTAGAAAACTAGCAAGGCAATTTTATCTGAAAAGTGTTTTGCTAATTAGGTAAGAGTCTGTGGTAAATACAGAGATTCATGGCTGCTTGGGATGCTTAAAATACATGATAGCTGAAGCAATCATCTCTAAATAAGATATTGATGTCACCCCAGTAATGTCCAGTCACCATTATAGAAAGGGAAGCAGAAAAAAAAAGTGTAAGAGCCAGAAGATAGTGAGAAGACATAGAAAAGGGTTCCTTTAGGACATGCCCCAGCTATTGCAACCATGGTCGCACAGTAGCTATGTTTGCCTGCATTAGGCCTACACAAAACTGGGCCTGTCAAAACCCAATCCTGGATCAGGAAAGTGTTAATGAATTCTGACCTTCCCATGCTGAGCTATTGCTACTGTTTCTGGGGGAGGAGCAACCTCTGTCTTCAGTTGTGTGTCAAAAGCATGATCTCACAAAACTCAAGTGCAGAGCTCCAAGCCTGTGGCCACACAGAAAGGCCTAGTTAAATTCAGTGGGTCACAACACCAAACAAAAGACGTGAATGAAGAAAAGGAATAACAAAGTGGGAGTATAGAAAAATAAAGTGAGTTGTGAAAGAATTCACAAACCCCTTTGTTGAATCATCATTTAAAATATTTAGTAGTAGAAAAAGAAATATAAGCAATTTAGAGAAATAGGATAATCAGAAACAAAATAATTTTCTTGTGTGATCTGACTACTTCAGCGTATTCTTTTTCAATGAAAGTGGATCTAACAATAAAGTAGGGCAGGAAGAGGGGGCAAACAGAGAGAAAATGAAGGGGTGATTCCATTGTCAATTAAACAAAGTAAACATATCGTGGCACACAGAATAAGCAACTGAGTACAATCACAAAAGCTGATGACTCGATTCTAATCCCCAGATGTAGACTCTTTCTCTCTGTATCATTGAGAAATTTAATTCTCCGTGCAACAACACGGACTCATACCATCTCATTGCATGGTTGTGATGCTTAAGTGAACTGATACACAAAATACATGCAGGAAGCCTGGGAGGCGGTTTGTCCTAAGTACATCCATACTACCATCATCATTAAAATAATCACTGTAGATAAGGTGAGCATGATTCTAGGAATCACCCTAAAATAATATTCTGGTACAGCCAAGAAGACATCATTCCTTTGCATGAGGATGGCCATCATCGAACTTGCTTGGAGAGGATGCCATGCCTGATGGTCCAAAGTTACAGTCTCCTGTGAGCCTATGGGCTGGATCCAAGACCACAGGCAAAATCACTGAGCTCATTCAATGTGTGCATGACTAAGGTTACATAAAAATGAATCCATACATACATTTCCTATTGATCAGAGCTGCATCATACTATCTTAATATATTAATATATCTTAATATAACTGTAAGACTGTAAAGATCCTAAAGAGGATCTAGAGCCAGATTTTCCATTTTTGCAGGAAAAAATAAATGGTCTCTGGTTGAACCACTGAGTAACCAAGGTCACATGAACATTTTATGTCAGAGCCAATCCTACGAGCCAGTGGTTACTTTTGTTATGTTTTTCCATTATCTGACATTCTTTTGTTATAGAATATTTTATTAATTTTAAGAAATTCTTTTTGTTTTATTTTTTTAGACAATAGTTTACTATTCCATGTGGACAGTTCCCAAATGTATGATAGTTTGACTTTTATTTATGTTTTTAACTTTCTAAGCTGAAACTATTATATATTCAATAAAAACTGTATCTTAAACCAAAAGAAGCTTCCAATACTAGGATTGGGTTACATCTAACGAAGTGGTTGGTCAGTGGGTGTCATGCGAATCCCCAAACAGTCCAGGCTGTTGCCAAGCTTATAAGTTGCTCTCTACAAACTGACAGCTAAGTCCCATTGCTAAAGAGAAGACCTACGCTATTTAGTGAGTAAAGAAGTCGAGCTGGTTCCTACAGAGAGCTATTTTCCCTATGATCCAGTGTCTTTGGTAGAGGAAAGTGCTACCAAAGGAGAAACATAGATGCCAACCCAGCCACAAACCCTCTGATCTACAATGGTGTCCTGCCTACAAGATATACTAGGGCAATGGTGTTGCAAGACTTGTAGAAGTAACCAACCAATATCTGATTTAACTAATGGACTACTCCACAAGATGGAATCCATACCCAACACTGCTTGGGCGACTAAGAACCTTAGATTACACAACTTGAGAACCTAGGGTAAAAATCAAACACTAGTGTTCTAAAAAGAAGGAAACAGGTAGAAATAAAATGACTCCTAATGACATTCTGATGTATTCATAGATGAGTGCCTTGTTCAGCCATCTTTAGAGATGACTCCTAATGATGTTCCTCTTGCAGCAGCAGATGAGAATGAATACAGAGCTTCACAGCAATATGAAGCGGGTGAGAGACCTTGAAACCCTCAGCCCTAAATGGGTTGTCCTCATCAAATCCCTCCCCTCAGGACTCAGGGAACCCTGTGGATGAGGAGGTAGAAATAGTGTAAGAACCAGAAGGGATGGCAGACACCAAGCAAACAAGGCTCTCAAAATCAACATGATAAAAACTCATAGGGACTCACAAAGACTAAGGCAGCATGCGCAGGGCCTGCATGGGTCTGCACCAGGTCCTTTGCATATATATTACTGCTTCTTGTTTAGTGCTTTTACGAGATTTCTGAGTGTGCAAATGAGTGGCTCTCCGATCCCTGTGCCTTCTCTTAGCTCTTGTTTGTTTGTTTGTTTGTTTGTTTGTTTGTTTTGTCCTATTCTGACACGTTACTTTTTGTTGTGTCTTATTATATTTTATTGTATTATTATGCCTTAGAAGCCTGTTTGAGAGAGAGAGAGAGAGAGAGAGAGAGAGAGAGAGATGATCAAATTGGGAGAGTTGAATTTGGAGGATCAGAGCAAGGAAAAATATAATGTGAAAATTATTTTTAACAGAAGGAAAAATAAAGGAACTGTTATCTGAATTTAGAATTTTGATCTTTTCCCAACATAGCCACATATGTGTAATAATCTTCTCATGGTATCACAGATGTAGCTATCCGTTAGCCCCATGAAACCAACATCCCACAGGACATGGCCATTAAGCTATGGACCAAGGTGTATATGACGGTATGAATGAGAATGGCTCCCATAGGTTAATATATTTGAATGCTTGGTTCCCAGTTGGTGGAACTGTTTGGAAAAGGATTAGAAGATGTGGCCTTTTGAAGGAGGTGTGGTCTTTTGAAAGAAGTATGACTTTTGAAGGAGACATTTCAGTGTGGGTGGACTTTGAGGCTTCGAAAATCCATCTCTCTCTCTCTCTCTCTCTCTCTCTCTCTCTCTCTCTCTCTCTCTCTCTCTCTGTCTCTCTCTCTATCTCTGTCTTTCTCTCTATCTCTCCGTCTGTCTCTATCTCTCTCTCTGCCTCTCTGTCTTTCTGCCTTTCTGTCTCTGTCTCTGTCTCTCTGTCTCTCTCTGTCTCTGTCTTTTTGTCTCCCTCCCTCTCCCTCTCCCTCTCCCTCTCCCTCTCCCTCTCCCTCTCCCTCTCCCTCTCCCTCTCCCTCTCCCTCTCCCTCTCTCACTCCCCTCTCTGCCTAGTGCTTGTGTATCAGGTGTAAGCTCTCAACTAGTGTTCCAATGCAACATCTACCTGTCTACTGCCATGCTCCCTAGCATGATGACCATCCACACTCTAGAGCTGACACCTTCAGCTAAGTGCTTTCTTTTATACGCCACTTTAGTGATGGTATCTCTTCAGAGACATAAAACAGTATCTAAGACAATGTGTTTAATCAAGTCCAGACTTAGAGATTTTCGGTTCATAATTGGCTTACTAAGACTTAAATCTTAGTATGAACATCTTCCTAAAAACTTGATCTCAATTATAAGACTGGATTTTCATGGACTTTGCTATGAAAGAAACTAGGATGCATTTTAAGGGATTGCTCCTGAGATGTAAAGACTGGCATCACCTGATTTAAACTTTTCAGATTGTCCTTCCTTCTACATTAAGGACAGCTGGCTATGAGTAGAGAGGCAATTAGGTATTACACTGGGCTGAGGGACAGATGACAGCAGAATTCATAAAAACCTGAAAATGGCTTGCTGACACAATGCAAATATTCATGAAATGATGTGAAGTGTGAAGGGAAACAACGTCCATGGACAGGGAGTGTAGATCTTCATCCAGGGAATTCTACTTATATATCATGAAGTATCTCCTGCTGTAATCTACTTATATATCATGAAGTATCTCCTGCTGTAATCTACTTATATATCATGAAGTATCTCCTGCTGTAATCTACTTATATATCATGAAGTATCTCCTGCTGTAATCTACTTATATATCATGAAGTATCTCCTGCTGTAATCTACCCCAGACTTATTTGTCTTTCCCTATACAAAAAGAGGCTCATTGCCACCTATATACAACACGCTCTTGTGAACCTGGCAGCAACCACAAGTATTCCATGCCAGAAGGAAGTAAATAAACCCTGTAAAGAATGGCTTCTGAGAAGAGGGTGTGACTTTCGGCATTGTTGGAGCAACTAGAAGTCAGGAATTCCATCTGGACACAGATGCTAGAGTAGAGAGCTGAGCTTGTTCGGTGTCTACAGGCAACACTCAGGGCAGAACTCATCCACTGAAAGAATGCAGTCACATAGTCAGTCATATCCCTTTGTCAGTTCCCTGCAGTCTCATGGCTGGGTCTTAAAGGAGCATTATGGGGGAAAAAAACCTATAAAATATTGTTTTCTTCAAAACTTTCTAAGAGACAGAAATAAAAGCCAACACCAGCTTGATAGACCCACATGGACCGAAGCCCAGAAAGGAAGAGATGCTTTCCTTCACTTTGGCAAAGTGTGGCATGGCAAGGAAGGGATGTCTCCGTAGCAGTAGCCACCAGTACAGGGAACACTGTTCTCAGGAATGTGCGTGCTCACTTCCACAGTCATTCCTAAGCGTGTAGCAGGAGAACCCAGTGGATTATGGCCAGACAGACAAGAGAAATGAACGAGGTACAAGGACGAGCGGCTGGCCTCTTCATGAGTGCACATGAGACTCTCAGACATGCTTGTATATGCTCAGTTCCCTTATTAGCAGACAAGACAAGCCAGGAAGGTTTAAGGTGTCACTATATCAGCCTTTTGAGCTTTTAACTAATGATGACAGGATGGATTTACACTGCAGCTATGGTACTATTTTAGACCATCATGTTTCTTAACCAGGTAGTCTGCATACCCCGAGGCTCACATCTGTCATGTCTAGTCAAGATCTCTTAAACTAGAATAGACCACCTACAGAATATTAGAATAAATAGAACGCCATTGCTTTTAAAATGATAGACATCAAACTGTTAAAGGTAAACACTCTCTCACTCTCTCTCTCCCTTTTTAAAGGTATTTTATAGAAGTAATTGGAAAGTGACTATCTGAGTGCCATCTGCCCTGGTACATATATTAAGACCAGCATTTTGAGTAACACTTCAACAACGGTGTTTGCACCTTTTCCCTCCTAAAAGAAACAGTAATCTTCTTCGAATGCATCTCCTTTAAGGGCCTGCTTTTTCATGAGTGTTTTAAGTGGTGCACACACCTCCATGACACAGAAGAAGCCAAGGTGGTCCTGAGCGCATGTGTGCTCATTTTACCCAAACCCAACAATTCCCAGGTCCTGTCACAGTGTGACATGGCCACCATGCCTCCGATTCTGGGAGACTGCCCCAATGTCTCTTCACTTGTTGGTTTGTATTTCTATCCTATCTGCTTTTCAAAACCCACACTAGTGTCCCAGGTGACTCATTCCAACTGGTGGTGAGGGTGACCTTTAAAATCATTACCACAGCCATGGAGCAGCAAAACAGAGTCCCCTGGAGACATGACAGCAACGCTGTTGCTGTTGCTGCTGCTGTTCCCCAGCTTCTGAGAGAAGGGGCCAGCAGTTGAGGTCATTCTATAGGAGCCACATGATCATAAGCCATCTGGTATGGGAGAAAAGGGGGCACCAATATCTGGAGGACTGTTGGGGTGCTGAGGACAGGTGCAGCTTCCTGAGGTAGAATCAGTAGGGAGAACAGCATTTCCTCCCAGCAATATTAAGAAGATAACTAAGTAAGCATGGAGTCTGTTGGGTCAAAAACTCTATGGAAAAAAAAATAATAAATGATCCTGGGAACGGGTACGCATAGAAGTCCATATCCTGCAGGAAGAGAAAAGACAGCTTGAACTCATCCTAAGACAGCTGCAGAAGACACTAGAACACCATAAAATACCCCTCTGCAAAATCCCTCTACAAATACCCCTCTGCCTCCACACATAGTATGTGCATGTGCAGACACACACACACACACACACACACACACACACACACAGTTTGACAAGAGATTGTATCACCATAAACTCTGTGTAATTTCATGTCCATTTAGACAGCTCCTTAAATTTCAGATCTTACAGACATTCTCTTCCTGCATCTGCCTTCTGCTCACCAATGCCAGGGCTCTGTGCTGGGTATCATTTATTCAGGAGCAGTAGAAAATCAAAGCAAAGGACAATTTGCCAAGATGAGGAGACATTCTGGCAAACAACTTCGTGTCTATTTTAGAAAAATAGTCTATTCAGCTTGTTATCAACCATGCTGCTTCTAGTGACTTTCTATTCAGGACAGGACCGCAGCTCTGACTGGCTGAAGAGAGACACTAGTCAGCTCTTTGTTGCACGTGCTTCTCACCTTCAGTTAAGAAAACAAATTAGTAGAAAAAATCCATCCTTGCCAACTACTTGGGAGAAGAGGAAGAGGGCAGGAGAAAGAAGAGAAAGAGAGGGAGAGAGACAGGGGAGGAGAAAGAAGAGAGAGAGAGATTGAAAAATTACCTTCCAATGAGTGAGAACTCTCCCACGACGCCAAGGCGGCGCATGGCACTCAGTAACCCCCGCACTGTCATGCCCTCGCAGAAGCAGACCACAACCCTGGCCTTGGGAAGCCGCTCTCGGAGCTTGCGCAGAAGCCGATCAAAGCTCTTCTCGCCAGCATTGCTGTAGATTTTGTCCGAGTGTGCGATGCAGAGTCCTTCCTGGGCAGCCAACTCTTTGAAAGCATCCATTCCACTCTCGCCGTAATTCCCTGTCCAGAAACAATCAACAGATGTTCAATTCCACAGTTAGCCACAGGCCTGCGAACTGTAATGAGGATTTGTTGGGCGGGGAACGGGGCTCAGAGGAGGGTGGTATTGCCAAACAATATATAAGTATATAAGTATAACTGGGTCTGGGAGGAGACCTTGGTGGAACAGAAAGTATTCAGATATAGCCAACATCCAACTCTATGAATGCCAACAAAGACAGAAATTACATGAGGTAGGACTCCACAATTGAAGACCTCTTGTGAAGTGAAGGATTGTTTCCCTATTTTATAGCCATGATTAATAATGCCTGGGCCGTATTTTAACCACATAGGAGAGCTGAGTCCATTAGAGAATGGAGGTCAGCTGGCTTCATCTGGATTCCAAGTCAAAGACAGACACTCAGATAAGAAGCTCTGCAGAGTCTCCAAACCAGGCGATCTACTGCCACCTTATCAGCTGAAGTCCTCATTTTAGATTTTAATAAGAACGAACACAGAAGGAATGTTAATGATTAATCCAACTTCTGGCTGAGACCTCTATAAATCTTCCCTCATTGACACTCTGTCAGTCTCCCTGATGCAAGTCTTAAGTGTTAAGGGCAGCCCCTGCTCAAGGTCAATAGTTCCCATCACCCCCTTGCCTATTCCAATGTGTCAATTAAAAGAAAAAAGGTCTTGGATTATGTCCCACCTAAGTTACTATTTCAACTGCTAGGACAACAGATTTGCTTCTTAATCTTCCATTCTCTCCTTTATTTATGTATTTTTTTAGTCAAGTATTTTTGAGTTTTATTGGTATGTTAAAAGTCTGCACACGTTTAAGGTTTAAGCTTCATGAGTTTGGGCACACATATACCCACCATCTCAAAACCGTCTCTCCTCGAAGTTGTTTCTTATTAGAGTTACTAATCACACCCTGTTGTCATAACCCATTGTCTTCACTTTAACCAGCAGCTTGCCACATTCAGGACCACATCCCCACTAAAGCCCTTCGTATTCCTGGCTCTCGAGACACAGTACTCTCCAGCCCTCTCACTATTAAAATCCGACTCGTTGGTTCATTCGCTTTATTTTACATCTCTGCTCATCCTGTGAATGTTGCTATGCTCAGAGTCCATCATGGGAAATTCCCTGTTCATTTACACTCCTATCCCAGGTGGTCCCTTTAGCCATGTGCCCTCATGTACTATTTGAATCTGACTATTTTTAGTCCTATATCTGTATGTTCAGGCTGAAAAGTCCATTGGAGTAAAAGACTAGGAGCCTCATCTGCCTCCCTGGCTTATCCCTGTTAGACTTCTAAGGCAGCATATTGGCATAAATGCCTTTTCCTTCTGTAGTTTGCAAGTGTGTTGCTTTCAGTTACCTTCTACTAGAAGTACCTGCCTCCCTGCACCAAGTTTCTGTGGTTTTTCTCGTATACCAGATTCATCCCTATTGCCCAGAGCATTCTTAATCCAGTCTCTTAGCTCTGCTTCAGTCTCTTCTATCCAAAACCATGTCTTAGGTCACGTTCCCTAAAAGAAAAGTCCGAGATAAAGATTCTTGTTCAAGGAACTGATAGAGAGCCAGAGGAGCAGAGACGCAGAGGAAATAGGAGACAAACGCTAACAAAGCAGGAAGCTTTTTGCTGCTACTGATTAGTTGCAGGCTGGTCCCACAGGACCTCACTCCACAAGCTCAGCCTCACAGCCCAGCAAGGGAATGCTTGTCAGTCTGTCCCTGAAGTGGAAGTGGAGAGGTAATAGCTGAAATTAATAGATGACACTCATTCCTGTTGTAACTGCTGAGGAAGAGCTATAACAGAGCACCAGAGAGAAAGAGTCTGGGCAGGCCACCAAGAGCGGCTCTTCAGCAAGGCGCCTCGTGATTTGACTCCTTACCTTCCTTCTTGTTCTCAGCAGTTCACTTCACAACTAGTGCTCGGTTAAGGTGTGAATCACACTACACTGCCCCTTTACAGGAAGCTCCCATTGCTGTTGAACGTGCTTAGAATGAAAATCAAACCTCACCTGGACTCCCAGGCTACACCCAGGCTTATCTCTTTATCTTCTCCAGTTCGGTCTCTTCTTTACGAGCATGGCCACCTCTCTTCTCTTAGAATACCCCCAAAACACCCATTTTCTGCCCTAGCCTGTTTCCAACATCTGAATAGACATTCTTCTAGCAGATCATCTTGTCAACCATATTTCCATATTCATTCCATGTTGTCTGAAAAGCCCCTTCTAATTAGTATAAATCACTCTCTCAGTAAACCTCCGTCATGCTCACCACTTTAATCCCAATACCTATATCTGATATTTTTGCTTATTTTTTTATTTTCTCAAGAACTTAAGTTCCATGAGAATATCTCCATATGACTTGTTTTATGATGTATGCTTAGTACTTTGGTTTTAAATACTTAAATTCACTACTGTGAATTTCACTAAAGAGGTTTTGCTATGACCGGCCAATTGAGAAATGTACAGGGATATAAACAAGTAATTTAAAATAAACAGTCAGTGGGAGGCAAGTTTACAAAAATCACTGGATCTTATTAACAAGCAAAACGGTGCAATTAAAATAAAGCAAATTTTTGGATCTATCAAAAGGCCAGGATTTCATTAATAACATTTAGTGTTCTCAGCTATGGTGATGTATGTCTTTAGTCCTAGCACTCAGAAAGCAGAAGTAGGTGGACCTCAGTAAGTTCAAGTACAACCTGTTATACATAGCACATGTCAGGACAGCCAGGGCTTTACAACAACAAAATTAATAATAATAATAATAATAATAATAATAATAATAATAATAATAATAATAAAAGTATTAGCAAAGCTTATATGCCTTCAGTCCAGGATAATGTGACTAAAACTATCTCCAGTCTGGACAGTAAAGGCATACGATTTTAATCCCAGAAGAGGCAGGAAGATATCTGAGTTCTGGGCCAGCCTGTTCTACAGAGTGGGTTCCAGGACAACCAGAGATACACAGAGAAACCCTGAAAACCTGTATTAAAAACAAGCAAGCAAGCAAGTAAACAAACAAATATGTTTATACATATATATATATTAGAAAATTTAACCATATTTTAGACAAAAATATGCTGTTAGGTAAATACAGCAATTATGAAATAATTTATTCTAGAATGGTCTTGTAACTTGAATTTTAACAACTGTGATAGTGTCACAGCACTGACTGCCCTGTATGTTTAAGAAAAGAAGAAAGCTTTGTTGTGTCCTTTGTCATAAGATTTTGTAATCAGATTATGTGTTTGCCCTTTGACAAATGCAATATCCCACCTCATCCAGTCTAGGGGAGTCCAAATGGAAGAATTTAACAAATCATGAGAGCCTCATGTCCCTGGACTGTGGAAACAAGTCACAGCAAAGCAAGAAGCATAGGTTGTTTATGAGACAGACAGCTGACAAACACATTATTCAGATGCAAGAGAGTGTACAAGGAAGGAAATGAGATATCTCTCTCTCTCTCTCTCTCTCTCTCTCTCTCTCTCTCTCTCTCTCTCTCCCTCTCTGTAAATACAGGTTTTGGAATCCACAAGATGCTATGAATAGACTTGTATTACAGGACAGACCACCTTACTGCTGAGATGAAACCCTTGGGCTTCAGTGCCCAAAATTATTTTAGTCCTTCTATAAAACACATGCGAGTCAAGTGACCAACAGCATTCTTTGTATGAGAATAAGAAAAATCTTTGTGTTTTAAACCTAGTAATGGGCGTGCTTAGTTCAGAACCCCTTGCTCTACAAATAGACTGAGATACCAAGCAGGGAAAAGTGAAATTTCTCAACAGGTATAAAGCCTGCTTACGGAAGAGCTGAATGTTCGTGGTGGTGTTTGAATAAGATAGCTCTCATAGGTTCCGATGTATCTGAATGTGTAGGCAACGGGGAATGAAACGCTTTGATGGGATTAGAAGGATCAGGAGGTGGGACCTTATTAGAAGAAGTGTGCCTGTGGGAGGGCTTTGAAGTCTCAAAAGAACATGCCAGGTCCAAAACATTGCTCCTCTCTCTCTCTCTCTCTCTCTCTCTCTCTCTCTCTCTCTCTCTCTCTCTCTCTCTCTCTCTCACACACACACACACACACACACACACACATAAATCAGGATATAGTTCTTAGCTACTTCTCCAATGTCACTTCTGCATGATGCCATGTTCCTACTATGATGGGAATGGACTAAGCCTCTGAACTAAGAAAACACCCAATTAAATGTTTTCTTTTTTAAGAGTTGTCTTGGCCATGCTGACTTTATAGCACTAAAACAGTGACTAAGGCAGTTGGTGTCCTGTCTTGACTCATAGGCTCCTTTTTGCTGTCCTATCTATCTATCTACCTATCCAATTTATGTGTGTGTTTTCATAACTGAATATAATATCTGTGCAGGTAAATTCATTCTGTAGGGAGCTTGTTCCATTTTTTTTATTTATATAATCTTGTTTAGACCAGCATTTTGTTTTGTTTTGCTGACATGAGATCTCACTATGTGACATAGAGACACAATGTAACCAAGACTGGTTGAAATTCACAGACATCCTCCTATCTCTGCTCCTCCCTAATTCCAAAATTAAAGGTGTGCATCTCATGATCTGCATGATTATGTATCGCTGCGTTTAAATTAGCTGTTTATCTCACAAGGTCTGGGCATCTCCAAACTTGCATACAAATTTACATAGATGCAGCAGCAAATTTTTCTTCCACAAATCTTTATAGTTTAAAACTTGCACTCATAAAACATTATCTTAGTGGTTTCTCAAGAACCCAACCATACCCGTTAACCTACTGAGGACTGGATGCAAATGGCATGAAGAAGGCGAAGAATAATCACTTCCCATTGAGCTTAAATTGTGTTCCTTTCAATTACAAGCCCCTGAAATAGTGTGAGAAGAACAAGTTCAAGCATGCAGCGCAGAGCCAATGACTGGAAAGTACATAAAGTGTGTGCTTCTTGTTCTGAGTCTTAAAATACAAGCCTGGTTTTTATACAAGGGAAAATCGGTGAACTACATTCATGACCTGTGGCTGGGCCATGAACACTGCCAAGCTAAAAATAAATCCACTCAGGCAGGGACTCTGCCCTCTGTCTTCCTTATACCACCATCCTGCCCTCCAGCCTCTGCTTGCCTTTCTAGGTATTGATGAATTTATTTATATACTTCTCTGGACCCAGTCCTAGAGAAAAGTTGTGAATATGTGAAGAAATTTTATACTGAAACAGTTAAAAAGGTAAAAAAAAAAAAACCTGTGTGTTTTTCAATACTTGGGGCTAGTAAAAGCTGTGTGTTTTGTTTTCATTTTATTACTAAATATTTTATTGAGCGTCTAACTTAAAAATGCCTGTGTTCTACCCTTCAAGGTTTGCCACGAATGATCATATACAAGCTTATTCTTCTATCTGATATGTACTTGCTGCTTCTAGTACAGGTAAACTTTAATATATCCACCAAAGCAAACCCATGTAAGCTATATGCCCCCCTTCTCCAATGCAGACACAGCAGCTCAAGCCTATCAGGTACTATTCCCAGGGCAGCCCATTGGTTCATCCAGGCTTTAATATTTGAGCACTTCTTGCTCATAACTACCAAGTTATATGAACAGACAATTGGCTATGGAAGCACAGCACAGGTGCACAAAATACAGCACTAAGCTGCATATGCTATATTTAAAAAAAGAAAGCAAGAAAGAAGACTAACACAGTAATAGATTTGGGGATAAATGAGCAGGGATAACTAGAAAACATCTTGGGAAGAGAAGCAAGGAAACTGGCCCTATAAGAACATAGGCTAAGGACTGCCAGTCAATGGGAATGGAAGTGTATGCAAAGCCACAGGAGGTATTTCTAGAGCCAGTGAGGAGTCAGCATAGAGCAGACGGTTCATGAGAGCTTAGAGAATGGCATCCTGCGACGCTCTCTGGTGAGGCATCTGGCATACGATTACAGCATACGAATGTGCTATATGTTGCTGCAACATAACAGATTTTATGGCAGACTTTGTTCCTGTTACAATGTTGTCTAAAACCTAGAGAGTAAGAGGCATGGAGAAGAGTAGTCCACGAAATAGAGAACTTATTTGAGAATGTCCTAATGACTATATCAGCTATGTGACTGAGTTACAAACTAAAATAAGACATGCTATAAACTAAGTATCCAATCAGTTGATAGCAACATTTAGTGTAGGGAGGGGATGCACAGGACTCACTGAGAAATCCCTGTTGTTGAAGAACAAAAGCAGGGAAGGCAGTATGATTGAGCAGTATTATCTATACAATACCAACATTAGTAAAAATACTGACAATGATCATAAACATTGGAGCTATACAAAGAAGGAAAAACCAATGGCTACATCTAACTTTGGATTTTCTAAAGTGTGTATGATTTTAAAACAGTCAGATATGGTAACTGTGTGCTGATATTTTTAATGCTGCCCTTGTGTAGAAGAGATTATCCACTTCTACCATTTTAACATACTTTTCTTGATAGCCAAATGCCATTACTGCTGAAAAGCTGTCATAGGGGCTGGGGAGATGGCTTAGAGTTAGAGCACTTGTTTTGCAACCATAAGAACCAGATTTCTGATCCTTAGAGCCTTTGTAAATGCTAGATAAGCAAGAAACACACCCATAGTTTCAACCGCAGAAGGTGAGACAGGGAATCCTCAGAGAGAGTTGGACAGTAAGACTAGCCATATTAGGCAAGCTCTGGGTTTGATTGAGAGACCTCAATAAATAAAGTAGGAGTGGTGGGGGATGATTTCCAACATCAATCTCAGGCCTCCACATGTGCACATACACATGCATGCACACCCACAGGCACACATGCACACCCACAGGCACACACGCACACACACACACACACACACAGAGAGAGAGAGAGAGAGAGAGAGAGAAGATTAAATTAAATATGATTTGACCTTCTTAAACCTTGGTCAATCATATTCATAATTCCTTATTTGTACATCTATCCATTCTGTGAGGAAAACATGGAACTATGTCTTCTACATCTTAAGGAAAACTTCAACTTTTAAAGTAACACTAATCTTATGTCTTAGACATCCTTGTTTCATGCAGCCATGGGGCCACCTTTCTAGTAAGGGTGCCTACCTTTCTAGTCTAGTCTAAGCATACACTTCAGACCAGTCTTCATCAGTGGAAATCTTCTTGAGACATACTAGGTGAATATGATACTATCTAATATTTAAATGAATTATAACAAGAAATTTATTTCATACCACATTCTAGAAATTCACTGTTGGACATCCATCACTATCAGGAAATTCTTCCTCTTAACCTAAGTTTCATGTAATAAAAGTCCAAACTCATTTAGTCTTTATTCTCTACCAAGACAGGCAGGTATCAGTTGGGTAGATGTGGATAGACAGGCCCTCTAAGAGTTACCAGTCAGCTTTCTTGTTCCCCCAGCTAAAACAAAAACAAAAACAAACAAAAACACAAAAAGAATGACCTCTGCTGTGTCAACCTTTCCCTGGACCTTGGAATTTGTTTGGTTCCCTAGCAAATACGATGGTTCATTTGCTCCCATGCAACACCTGCTGCGTGCTCCTTACATCAGCATCCAGGGTCTGGTCATCAGTGAATGAGTCATTCAGTGCCTTAGGACTTTCAGGAGGCAGCATGTTCAGAGACTCAAGGTCATTGGAGGAACTGCTGTGACTGGAGCAGCCCCAGAGAACAGAGCTCTTACTAGCAATGACCAAGGCCCTCTTTTGGAAGGTGCAAGGAGAGTAACACAGAGACTTATCACAGGGTGGCTGCCTTCTTTATGGAATAGGATTAAGAACACATGACCCTTGGCTTTGTGCTTCTCTGTGTCCTCACGGTGCCTTATTTCTGAGTGGTTAAAAGGAGGAGTTCGGAGCAAATCAACCTGCTTCAATCCTGTTTATTGGGCATTAGATAACCTTAAAGAATATCTCTTTAGAAGTGCTGGATGCCTCTTGAGTAAAATGGAGGTTAGAATATGCACTGACGAGCCTTCTTCAGTGTCTTAAGTAGTGTGTGGTAACAAATGTAAATTTTCTAGAGCACAGGAAAATGCAGGGGAGTTTGGGGAGATGGTTCAACACTTACGAGCACACCATACCCTGTTCTTGAGAAGAACAGGAGTTCTGTTCCCAGCACCCACTTTGGGCAGCTCACTTGTAACTCCAGCCTCAGGGTCCTCAGCATACTCTACTGACTTCACCGGGTACCTGCACTCATGTGTATGGACCCACATACAGACACATACATACACATAACTAAAAATGTAAGTCTTTCATAAAAAGGAAAGAAAAATGCAAGTTTCACTCTCCATGTCTCCCTTCGGCTGTAGAATCTAAAAGTATGGACTAGCATTAGCAATGACCCAAGAGCTTCGAAATCTTTGATGTCCATTATCCTATTTATAAAACCCAAGTTCATGGTTGTTTCTCACTTCGGGAACTGACTTTGCACTTATGGGCTCCTGTGCCAGGTTGCCCCATGATGTTTTCTCTACCACATTTCAGTGGCCTTGTATCTAGCACTTTGCCGCATTTGATGTCTGCATTTCAGAAACACATTTAAATTCTGTCTGTCTACAGTGAGTCTACCACTGAATCTTCAAGTGACTTTGAGAAGCCATCGATGGCTTACTGTGCATGTCAGAGTCTCAAAGTCTTACACGGAGGCCCCAGTGTGTTGCCTCTGTAATATAAGGTGACTGGGAAAGGGAAATTAAAAGAGAGCAAAATAAGAAGGATAGACAATAGAAAAGAGTCGTTATTCTTGTTGTGGGAGGAAGCATGTTTCCATATGGAGGAAACAGGTTCCCATGGGCAGCTTTTCATCACACCTGTCTGCTTTCCTGACATCTATGGTGTCCATAAACAGCCAAAATTGGTAATGCCTCATTCAACAGCAGTTTCTACAAACATGCTCTAAAATGCATACCTCCCCTGAACTCACACACAGACACACAATGAATCTATCAAACTGTTTAATAATTCTTAGCATTGACAAGAGTTCATGCCATGGTAAGTAAACTATTTCTATTATTTAATAAAGTTCTATACCAATACTCTACATCATTGGAATTATACTTTAGTATCCTTTGACTTGGAAAATAATCTCATTCTTTATCACAACACACATTTGAAAGTAATAGTAAACAAAAACAAATAAAAAGTTGTCAACAATAGGAGACTGGTTAAATAAGCATTGTGGATATCAAAATAATACCTACAAATGATATCTAGGGTACTGCAGAATTGTACTAACTAATGGAAAATATTTATCCCGTATTGTTAAGTTGTAAAAACAGCTAAAATATTTTGTGCAATACAAAACTCCTTAGAAGTCTCAGTACATACAGAAGATTTGAAAAATACATAAAGCATTAGATAGATTTCTTTGGATGATAGGATTTTACATAGTTATATTTTATCCCTGTTTTACAATTTATAATAATCATAGATTATGTCATTAAGAAAATGACTTCTAATGGCAGTGTATGACGACTGTGTCGAGCCCAGCACAACTATTACAGGGTATTATGAGAGATTTTGGTTCTTTTGAGGGGGAGGGGATTTTGAGACAGAGTTTCACTGTATTGCTCAGGCTATCCAGGATAGCAAATTTTATTCTTAAAGGAAATGTAACTAATATTATTTCTACCGTAAAAGAAAGTTAGCTATAGGCTGTATTGTACTTCTTGCTGTATCTACACACTTGGACTGAATTAGCAACTTTTTGTTTGAAATTCTGGTTTGTCTTCCTTATTTTTGTAAAGCTCTCTGTCTGTCTATCTGTCTATCTGTCTGTCTATCTATCTACCTACCTATCTATCTATCTATCTATCTATCTATCTATCTATCTATCTATCTATCACTTACCTACCTACCTATCATCTTTCCATTTCTGTTTCTGTCTCTGCCATTTTAATGTTTATCTTCATTGATTGGATCTATCTCCATCTTCTCTGTAAATTCCCTGTGTCTAGGCTGTGTGCCTAGCTATATGTTCCTTATATGGCTTTCCTATCTAGGGTAGTAGCTTGTTGAGGCCAAGTTGCTTGTCTCACTAAAGATAACTCCTTGTTGGATTGAATCAGCATGTATACTGATTTAAATATCATTATGCCTAGATTTTTTTAAGTACATTTTCTTCTTAAAGGAATAGCTAATATTATTGAGACTACACTTAAGAAAAGTCACCCATAGCATACTTTCTTTCATATTTGATATGAATTAGCAGACTTCTTGGTTGAAATCACAATAAGCTTATTAGGATGAATTGAGGCTATGGAGGCATGCAGACATATTAATTACATCAAGAAAACTGGGCCCTAGATCTTATCAGACACAGCAGACCAAGAAATGGGCATAACTTCCCTCACCAGAACCCTATAGCATGCTGAGTCACTAGGCTGAGATGCACAGCCCTGTCTCACTCATGGTTAGTTAATAAATTCTGGCACTGTAGAAAGACACAAGGAGTTTGTCTGTTTCTGGCATGGCAAGCTGAGAATAGGCAGTATTTTTGATGCCGAAATAATGGTGAATAAAAGTTGCTTAAACAGTTTCTATCTGACCACAGTCTCACTGAAGTTAAAAATAAAAAAGAAATCAAAGCATGGACTGGCCCAGAAGGGTAAGTAATTTGCTGATTATACAACAGTGGGAAATTTTATGGAAATATATCTTCGTTTTCGTCTTTGTTTTTACTACAGCTCTGTTGCCTCATCTAATCACAACCTCAAGAGGACCCTGAGACCAAGTCAAGGAGCTGTCCAAACTTGTCATACACTGATTTCAGAGCTGGGAGTCTGAACCTGAAGCCTATGGCTCCAAATTTCCCATCTCCATCTTTTGTGTGAGTGCACATGTGAGCACTTGTGTGTGTGCATGCATGTGCATGAGTGTGTCTGTCTGTCTGTCTGTCTGTCTGTCTGTTTCAGACTCCAGTAGCTTCAAACACAGTATCTAGGCTCCTATTCTTCCTTACCAAAAACTACCTAATTCTGTTTGCAATAAACTATACAGTCAAGATACCTACCCACCCAGACTCTGGCAGCCAGAGAAACAAAGTGACAAGTTCAAGTGAGCAAAGTGAGGGATCTAGGGGCCTTTTGCAAGAGTGTGAAGGCAGGCATGTAACAAAGCCTTCCCACACAAGCAGAAGACAGATGGTTGCACAGACATGAGAAAAACACTAGACTGCAAACTAGCCCTGTAAGTCTTATTGGTAGATATTTTATTGCAAGGGACAGCGAATCGTTATCTAATAAGAGTCAGCAGAAGATTGGTTTTCTGTTATTTGCAAATGAACTTCTTCTTGACACTGTTTCTAGAATGACTGCTTGTGTTTCCCCACATAACCCTAGGCCTCCTGAAAATCAGATTGTAAGCTAAGATCTGAAAGGTGGGGCCATGATCTGATAATATCATTGTACTTTTCAGAAAAGACATCTAAGAGGTCAGAAATATCCCCCCTCCCTCTCCCCCTCTCTCTGTGTGAGTGTGTGTGAGTGTGTGAGTGTGTGTGTATGTGTGAGTGTGTGTGTGTGTGAGTGTGTGTGTGAGTGTGTGTGTGTGTATGTGTGTGTATGTGTGAGTGTGTGTGTGTGTGAGTGTGTATGTGTGTGTGAGTGTGTGTGTGTGTGTTTGTGTGTTTGTGTGTGGTGTAAGTTGGGAAATACAAGCCAAAGAAAAGGGCCTGAGCAGTCACCAGATCACTCAGGGCTAGATCCTTGACTTTCCTTTTTTCCAGCATCAATAACTGAGAAAAACTTATTTTTGTGTTTTGTTATATGAGCCTAAGGCATGCAAGTTTAATATTATATTACTGTTCCTCTATCTGTATTCACGTGTTTAACCAATATTAGATAGAAACATTGGGGGTGAAGGGCATTCCCCAAATTGCCAAAAAAATAACATTCAAATTGCCGTATACCTGAGCCAATGCTAAATCCTCATGCGAGGTGAGGAGGTTCCCAGGCACACCCAGCTTCCCTGGGCCTCTCCCTAGCACTCACGAATACACCATTTGTTCTGTGTCTCACTTGCTCATTCCATATGCCACTTCCCCTCTTAACTAATGTGAAATTTTGGCTCTTAAAACTCAATTCAACCCCAAAATAGACCTCTGAAAAATCAATTCGATGACCAATACAATCCTTCAGTGTCTAAGAGGAAGGATAAAGTGTTACCTTTCAAGGAAACAAGTCTTATGCCTTGCAGTATAACTTGAAACTGTCTGAGTGTATTGCACTTGCCATGACATTTTCTTGTCTCGGTTCCTTAACCCGTAGGGCATAGCAATTTGCATAGCATTTATATCACAGTAGATATTACAAGTAAACTGACTGATTGTTTTATTCATTTGTATTCTGCAGATAGGGTTTTGTTGCATAGTACAGGTCAGCCTTGAATTTGTGCTCCATCTGCCTTAGCCCTGAGTACATATATGTAGTACCTAGAGACAATTGAAAATATATAGGAGGATTCTCATCCGCTATGAACACACACAACATAAGTAGAGTCTGAGGGATTCCCTACAGACACCGAGGAATGACTATACATGACATCTCACAGGAAAGAATACAGAAGCGAGCCAAAAGTAGCTAATGCTTCTAACTAGCTGTATCCTTGAGCCATTTGTTATTTGATCTTCTTGGCTTACACCAAAATGTGGGGTTCATACTAGGAGATCCTTCAGGTTCCTTATAGCATAACATTTGGTGATTCTAGAACAATATGAATCAGCACTCTTTCATAATCTCGAGCTTCGTGTCAAAACATTTTTCATATTCTCAGCTCTCAGAGTAGACATCTGCTTAACAGATTTTTCTCCCAACAGCTTTCTCCCTTCCCGATCTGATTTCTCTTACAAGTGTATTACTGTAGGAGAAGAGAAAGCACTTGCTATGGAACCATTTAAAAGCTATCTTGCCTGCAGACTCATTTTCCACCAATACTTTCAAGTCTACAGGTACTGGGAGGCAGAGAAGGAGACACTACCCTCCAAAGCAGCTGAGAGGTGACAGCACAAGGCCACGGACAGAACAAGGTCATTAGGTGAGCCTGTGCTAATAACGAGGCAGACTGCCCGAAATCACGCGACTACTGCTCAGGAACCAGCTGCCCCTTTACTTGTCTAAGTATCTACTTTTAGCCGCCATTGGCTCAATGGAATTAGCCCTGTTCTGTTACTAATTTCTTGTTTTCATTTTATGTAACCTCACTTTTTTGTGTCTTTTATGTCATCGACAAAAAAATGTTGCTTCATCAAATATATTCAACCTTTGGTCAAAGGGAAATTCCGTTCTGAAGTGAATATTACTTTTAGTTCAAAGGACATAGCAACGTGTGATAGTAATGTAGTGAGTTAAGAAGCTGGTGGAGTTGGTCGTGGGAGACCTAATCAGGGATTAGATCTGCCGCACAGTGATGCTGACATTCTGCTAATTACTGGCCTGCCTGGGCTCCACTCCCCTAGACTGCACAGGAACAGAAGCTGTGAGGAGGGCTAGAGGGGGCATCATGGATAATTTCAAGTCTGTGCTAGGGTCTAAAAGCCAGTCTGGTTTATGTATCGTGGTAGGAATGACTCATTTCATCCTGACTTGCATTACAGAGCCTTAGACTGACTTTAGTTTCATCTTCTATTCCACACTGTGCTAAGAAGATTCTCCCATGACTTCTCCCATTCTCTTAGACTAAATAGTGTATAAGAGACAGAGCTGTGTCAGGAGGGGGTCACATAATAAGATGGTGAGAAACAAGCACTAGCCTGCTTAGTGCCTGTGGGATTTGGAGCAAGCCAGTTACTTTTCTCTGGCCATTGGTTCCCTTTTCTTGAAATGGCAATCTATAATAGTAACCACCCTCTAAGGGTTATTGTAAAAATTCAGTGATTTTAATATATGCAAATAGTAGCAATTGCATTTATCAAAAAATAGCATTTGGATATATTCATAATATCTTCAAGTTTATTATTCACAGTAACATAAAAAAGCTTGGTATTATTTATTTATATAACATCTTAAACTACAGTGTAAACTTGAAGCACACACTAAATAAGAGAGCATGGCCTGAGGACGCAGCTTCTGCAGGCCACAGTCTTAGTCAGAAAGCTGCATGGAATGATGCACAGGACAAGAATGGGCATGAGTGAGTCAGATGGGTCAGAGAAAGGAGGAGTGATGGGCTTTATCTGCAAGAAGCAGTGAGCACAGCAGAGCAAGGGAAGTGCCAAGAATCCAACCAAGGAAATGTCACTGGGCATCCGATCCATTCCTCCAGCCAAGGCGTTTCAAACTAAGCTTTAAGATGCTACTGCTGCTGCTGGAATTGCTGGCAAATGCCCACTTCAGGCAAGACACCTCTTTTACCTCTATCTGAAATGCTACCACTAATAAGACATTACTTTTCTTTTTCTCCTGAAAATAAAGTGGTCCTGGAGAGGAAACACATTAACCTCTAACCCTCTAATAGGATTTGTTTTCTTGGAACTTTCTGAAAGCAGCAGACAGCTGAAAACATCGGGAGGTCCTGGATATGAGGTTGAGAGTCCTGCATTAAAGGCAAATTTGTCAGTCTCCAGCACAGCTGAGTCCTGGGTCCTTCCCCTTGGTTATTCTTAGATTATTTACAAATAACCTCTAATGGCGAATGATCCATTAAATCTGCTGTTTTACATCTTCACACTTCATTTGGGTAACAGGACTCCCAACAGAGAAGGGGCTAGGCATGGAAGACTAGTACCTTCCACAACTACACAAGAGACAGAGATGGAGTGGAATCCATGCTCCTCTGTTTCTTCTCTTAGTTTTCATCACTGTGACAAAAATACCAGCAAAAATGACTTAAGAGAGGTAGGAGTCATTTTGGCCCACACCTTCAAGGATTCAAGTCTACCATCAGTTGACCCCATTGCCTCTGGACCAGCGTGAGGAGAGGAGAGCATCAGGGGAGGGAACATGTGGTAAGTAAAGTGGCTTATCTCAAAGCAGTCAGAAAATGAGAGAGAGAGAGAGAGAGAGAGAGAGAGAGAGAGAGAGAGAGAGAGAGCTCACAACAAGACTAAAGTCGTCCACAAACCAACTAGTGTTCAAGAGCCATGTAGTAGATAAGACCAAAGATTTCTTGGAACAGCCTCTGAGGGAATGAAATGTACACGGTGAGGGAATGCAAGCTAGAGAAGGGAATATTCCAACCTAATAAGAAGGATAGAAGCGATCCACCCATGCACACTTTGAGGTTTTTATTTGTTTTATTGTCTGAAGCTTACTTCAAGCTCACTACATAGCTGGGGATAACCATGAACTTCTGGTCTTCCAGCTTCTACATCCTGAGTGCTGCGGACTGCAGGAGTTCACCACCATACCCAGTTTATATTGGGCTGGGGGTGAACATGGGGCCTTGTCCATGTTAAGTGAGTACTCTATCAATTAGGCTATGTCTTTGGCCTGCATTTGTGGCTTGAAAAGATCCAAGTGTTTTGATTGTAAAGGATCATAAAGTCAGGACATCAAAACTATATTTATAGTCGAAGTCTGCTCCCTGGACTTGGTTAAAGTGGGAGTAGTTACTGATCTTTCCAATTAAAACTAAAACAAGAGAAAATATCACCATCATAATTATTATTATTTACATAAAATAGATTCACATATGATGCATGTGCATAATACATGCAAAAAGTTGTCCTCCGTAGAACTTAATTTAGATTAATTTTATTTGCCCACTAAGGATGAAACCACTTTTTAATGCTTACTTCCTTATAACCTCAGTGGATAGGTTACCCATTCAACAAGAATCTACTTGTCAATCGTCCTTTCACTCAAACTGAAGCTTCTCCTCAGCCTCTAGACCCCAGCCTTTTTCTCTCTAGTTTATTTCAAGCCAGGTACTGCTTACTCTAAACACAACTGGAGCAGCTCACTTACTTCTCAGTTCTCCTTGATGTCTCCCTAACAGTACGACACCTTTCATGAAATGTCCCACGTGAGCACCCGTCTGCCCACCTTACCAGCCTTTCTCGTACCACTGTATCAGTTCACTGGTACAATCATATTAGACTCTGTTTTCAATGTCCTGTTCCTGAGAGAGACTTCAGTGGTTGGCTTTCCTCTCCCCTCTCTGGGGTTCAGAGACTTCAGTTATTGGCTTTCCTCTCCCCTCTCTGGGGTTCAGAGACTTCAGTGGTTGGCTTTCCTTTTCCTCGCTGGGGTTCAGCCTCTCAAGTCTTTCTTTATTCAGGAGACTTTTACCAATGGCCCTATATGACCTGGCCCTACCATGGCTCCATCTCCACTCCCTGTTTATTTCCTTTATATAAATTGTGGTTCCATGTCAATACAGGAATTATCATTTACTAGTGTGAATATTTACCGAAAAGTAAGTACTGTATATAAACATATTTTGCCTATCAGAATCAACATAGTACCTAGGTTGTGTATTGACTTAGTACCGTGCAATGGATGAATAAATTCAGCCATAGATTGCTGTTGATTATTTGAAACTTTTTTTTTACAATAAGATTATTGTAGTAAGATTAGTCATCCTTCTTATTATGAGTAATTTGTTATAAGATGTGCCCTTCCCCCAGCCTTAAGCAAACTAAATAGACCTTAGGTGTTTGCCACAGTTGGAACTTAACACCCAGGTGGAGTCAATTTCCTACAAGAGTAGATTATCCACTGAGCTTGCTTTGCAATTCAATCCAGCTGAAACAAAGGATGTGTCTGTGGGGTTTCCTTATATAAACGCAGTGCTAACTATTAAACTTTGAGCCTTGATCAGAAACTTTTCTCTTGGCTTCATTCTTCTCTTGTACCCCATCCTTTTTCATTTCCAGCCTCCCTTTCAGGTAACCCAGTTCATCCATGGCTGCTGGACAGCTACAATAAGACTTCCACCAGATGCCAGAATCTACACATTCAATCCCTATAAAAGGAACAGTGTTTGCATGCAAGTTATACACATCATCTTCTATACTAGTATATAAGTAAGATCATACTATACTGTCCAGAAAATAAAACAAGAAAGAGATGTCTTCACATGTATTACTCTCTCACTGAGTTAAATCCTCCCCATCATTATGCCATTTTATTTTTATATCAAGTCTCGCTGCATTTTCCAGAGTGACCTTGAACTCACTCCGTAGCTCAGGTATGCTGCAAAGATATTAGACTCCTGCCTCAGTCCCCAGTAGCTGGTTTAGGCAGATATCTTTTCTTTTGAATATGTTGAATCCATGTTTGGTTGGATCCATGCACATGGAAAGCACAGATGCAGAGAATTGACTGGATCAGAAGTCTAAACTTCTGCATCATTCCCTTTCAGCAGCCTCTAAAGCAGCAGTGTGTCCATGTGGACTTTCTAGATCTCATTAAAATGTATGTAACTGGGGAGATAGTTTGGTGGAGAAAGCACTTTCCTATGCAATAATAAGGACTTGTGTTTGAATACCCAGATCCTACTTAAAGACAGGTACAGTAGCGCACATCTGTAATCACAGAACTCCTACAGAGATAAGAGAAGTTCAGATAAACTGTCCTAAGCCACTGGTGAATGAAAAATAATCAATGAAATGAACATCCTCGAAACGCCCAGGTCTGAGCTAATTAAGTGGGCATTTACTGAAGCAGGCAATGTCAAGCCCCTCTGACTCTTAAAGTATTAAGCAATGTTCCAATGATTATTGTGAAACAATTTTCAAGGATGAAAAAGTAACCATTGGAGGACAAAAATAACATTGAGCATATTCCAATTTATTATTGTTAATTGGGCAAAATGCATCATAACATAAATTGTGATGATATATCTGCTAAACAAGTTGAGCAGTCACAATGGTAGATAACTTTTGATGTGTATATACCTGTCTTGTGAAATTACAGGGAACATCAGCGAGGCGCTACTCCATCATCTGCAACACTCAGCACAACAATAATACAAACAAGCTGGGATAAAGCTTCCCAATAATGAACTGGTCAAATATCAAATCACCTGCCTTGTATTTAGTTTCCTGCTTTCTTAGATTTCTACTGGAGAGATTGATAATTTATTTAACATAGAAAATAATACTATAAAGACAGGCATGGTGATATGTGCTATAATCACAGCAGTTGAGAAAAGGAAGCAGGAGGATTACAAGTTGAAAGCCAACCTGAGGTTCATAGCAAGACTTTACCAACATCTCCTGAAAAAAAAAAAGGGAAGGAAAAAGAGGAGGAGGAAGCCTTTATTTAATAACCTATGACTGCTGTGAGGAACTTTTCCCATCATGTAGATTATCCCTTTCCAAATTGTATACATATATATGTACATATATACATACATACATACACATATACTAACACACATGGGTGTATACATGCACACACACATACACATATATACACACAAATCTATACACACACAGGTATACACATACACATATATTCATGCACACACACACACACTATATATATGTATATACATATACATATATATATACATATAGTATTTTATTGGTCATGAATGTAAATATTCATTCAGTTACTGAGAATAAGTAATAGATTAGTGCTCAGTGCTAAGTACATTATTGATGCCATCCCTCAAAGGCTTGGGAAACATTGCAAAAGATGAGACAGAAAGAATATAGGAACCAGAAGATAGTGAGAAGCCAGCAAAGCCTCCCAGGCAAGACTCAGCCATGGCAATCACACATACATAGCATCTGCAGATATGTGCACTGGGTCCAAACGAGAGCAGCCCTGTCAACAGCCAGCATGGATAGAGGAAGGACTTAGGATGGAGAGTCCTAGCCCTCGATGCTGAACTATCTGTTGCTGATAGATCAGGGAAACAAGAAACTGCCTTCACTTGTGTATCTACTGGCGATGCCATCAGACTCCCGGATAGTTCCAATCCAATGGTCACAGAGACAGCCTGATTAAACTAAATGGGTCATAAAACAAGACCAAGTAGGAAACGGGATGGTAGTGATGGGGTTAATGATAAGGATGGGAAGAAGATAACCTGGAGAAAGTAATCAGGATTGATTATATACCTGTATCAAACTGTCACAAAACAAAACTAGACAACAAAATCAAACCAGCTAACTCATTCTAAGCAATCTCCCTAAATCTTTCTCTTAGCTCTCTGATCCTCTCCTCCATGAACCTTTCTCAGGAAATTTATTTCACATTTAGAACATTGACTTATTAAACTCATTAAAATGTGATTTGTTGAGGAAATTAGTCTGAACAGGTGAGAGGGTGCGCCAGAGAACCTGACAGCTTCTGGAACAGGCGGAAGCACAGAGGCGCTGAGGCAGCACCCTGTGTGGGCCGGGGACAGCCGGCCACCTTCCGGACCAGAGGACAGGTGCCCACCCGGCTGGGGAGGCGGCCTAAGCCACAGCAGCAGCGGTCGCCATCTTGGTCCGGGACCCGCCGAACTTAGGAAATTAGTCTGAACAGGTGAGAGGGTGCGCCAGAGAACCTGACAGCTTCTGGAACAGGCGGAAGCACAGAGGCGCTGAGGCAGCACCCTTTGTGGGCCGGGGACAGCCAGCCACCGTCCGGACCGGAGGACAGGTGCCCGCCCGGCTGGGGAGGCGGCCTAAGCCACAGCAGCAGCGGTCGCCATCTTGGTCCCGGGACTCCAAGGAACTTAGGAATTTAGTCTGCTTAGGTGAGAGTCTGTACCACCTGGGAACTGCCAAAGCAACACAGTGTCTGAGAAAGGTCCTGTTTTGGGCCTTCTTCTTCGGCCAGGAGGAGGCCCAAATACAAGATATCTGCGCACCTTCCCTGTAAGAGAGCTTGCCAGCAGAGAGTGCTCTGAGCACTGAAACTCAGAGGAGAGAATCTGTCTCCCAGGTCTGCTGATAGACGGTAACAGAATCACCAGAAGAACAATCTCTAAACAGAGTCAACTATAACTACTAACTCCAGAGATTACCAGATGGCGAAAGGTAAACGGAGGAATCTTACTAACAGGAACCAAGACCACTCACCATCACCAGAACCCAGCACACCCACTTCGCCCAGTCCAGGGAACCCCAACACACCTGAGAACCTAGACCTAGATTTAAAAGCATATCTCATGATGATGGTAGAGGACATCAAGAAGGACTTTAATAAATCACTTAAAGAAATACAGGAGAACACTGCTAAAGAGTTACAAGTCCTTAAAGAAAAACAGGAAAACACAATCAAACAGGTAGAAGTCCTTACAGAAAAAGAGGAAAAAACATACAAACAGGTGATGGAAATGAACAAAACCATACTAGACCTAAAAAGGGAAGTAGACACAATAAAGAAAACTCAAAGCGAGGCAACACTAGAGATAGAAACCCTAGGAAAGAAATCTGGAACCATAGATTTGAGCATCAGCAACAGAATACAAGAGATGGAAGAGAGAATCTCAGGTGCAGAAGATTCCATAGAGAACATCGGCACAACAATCAAAGAAAATGGAAAATGCAAAAAGATCCTAACTCAAAATATCCAGGAAATCCAGGACACAATAAGAAGACCAAACGTACGGATAATAGGAGTGGATGAGAATGAAGATTTTCAACTCAAAGGTCCAGCAAACATCTTCAACAAAATTATTGAAGAAAACTTCCCAAATCTAAAGAATGAGATGCATATGAACATACAAGAAGCCTACAGAACTCCAAATAGACTGGACCAGAAAAGAAATTCCTCCCGACACATAATAATCAGAACATCAAATGCACTAAATAAAGATAGAATACTAAAAGCAGTAAGGGAAAAAGGTCAAGTAACATATAAAGGCAAGCCTATCAGAATTACACCAGATTTTTCACCAGAGACTATGAAAGCCAGAAGAGCCTGGACAGATGTTATACAGACACTAAGAGAACACAAACTGCAGCCCAGGCTACTATACCCAGCCAAACTCTCAATTATCATAGAGGGAGAAACCAAAGTATTCCACGACAAAACCAAATTCACGCATTATCTCTCCACGAATCCAGCCCTTCAAAGGATAATAACAGAAAAAAACCAATACAAGAACGGGAACAACGCCCTAGAAAAAACAAGAAGGTAATCCCTCAACAAACCTAAAAGAAGACAGCCACAAGAACAGAATGCCACCTTTAACAACTAAAATAACAGGAAGCAACAATTACTTTTCCTTAATATCTCTTAACATCAATGGTCTCAACTCGCCAATAAAAAGACATAGACTAACAAACTGGCTACACAAACAAGACCCAACATTTTGCTGCTTACAGGAAACTCATCTCAGAGAAAAAGATAGACACTACCTCAGAGTGAAAGGATGGAAAACAATTTTCCAAGCAAATGGTATGAAGAAACAAGCAGGAGTAGCCATCCTAATATCTGATAAGATTGACTTCCAACCCAAAGTCATCAAAAAAGACAAAGAGGGACACTTCATTCTCATCAAAGGTAAAATCCTCCAAGAGGAACTCTCAATTCTGAATATCTATGCTCCAAATACAAGAGCAGCCACATTCACTAAAGAAACTTTAGTAAAGCTCAAAGCACACATTGCGCCTCACACAATAATAGTGGGAGACTTCAACACACCACTTTCACCAATGGACAGATCATGGAAACAGAAACTAAACAGGGACACACTGAAACTAACAGAAGTGATGAAACAAATGGATCTGACAGATATCTACAGAACATTTTATCCTAAAACAAAAGGATATACCTTCTTCTCAGCACCTCATGGTACCTTCTCCAAAATTGACCACATAATAGGTCACAAATCAGGCCTCAACAGATTCAAAAATATTGAAATTGTCCCATGTATCCTATCAGATCACCATGCACTAAGGCTGATCTTCAATAACAAAATAAATAACAGAAAGCCAACATTCACATGGAAACTGAACAACACTCTTCTCAATGATACCTTGGTCAAGGAAGGAATAAAGAAAGAAATTAAAGACTTTTTAGAGTTTAATGAAAATGAAGCCACAACGTACCCAAACCTTTGGGACACAATGAAAGCATTTCTAAGAGGGAAACTCATAGCTCTGAGTGCCTCCATGAAGAAACGGGAGAGAGCACATACTAGCAGCTTGACAACACATCTAAAAGCTCTAGAAAAAAAGGAAGCAAATTCACCCAAGAGGAGTAGACGGCAGGAAATAATCAAACTCAGGGGTGAAATCAACAAAGTGGAAACAAGAAGAACTATTCAAAGAATTAACCAAACGAGGAGTTGGTTCTTTGAGAAAATCAACAAGATAGATAAACCCTTAGCTACACTCACTAAAGGGCACAGGGACAAAATCCTAATTAACAAAATCAGAAATGAAAAGGGAGACATAACAACAGATCCTGAAGAAATCCAAAACACCATCAGATCCTTCTACAAAAGGCTATACTCAACAAAACTGGAAAACTTGGACGAAATGGACAAATTTCTGGACAGATACCAGGTACCAAAGTTGAATCAGGATCAAGTTGACCTTCTAAACAGTCCCATATCCCCTAAAGAAATAGAAGCAGTTATTAATAGTCTCCCAGCCAAAAAAAGCCCAGGACCAGACGGGTTTAGTGCAGAGTTCTATCAGACCTTCAAAGAAGATCTAACTCCAGTTCTGCACAAACTTTTTCACAAGATAGAAGTAGAAGGTATTCTACCCAACTCATTTTATGAAGCCACTATTACTCTGATACCTAAACCACAGAAAGATCCAACAAAGATAGAGAACTTCAGACCAATTTCTCTTATGAACATCGATGCAAAAATCCTTAATAAAATTCTCGCTAACCGAATCCAAGAACACATTAAAGCAATCATCCATCCTGACCAAGTAGGTTTTATTCCAGGGATGCAGGGATGGTTTAATATACGAAAATCCATCAATGTAATCCATTATATAAACAAACTCAAAGACAAAAACCACATGATCATCTCGTTAGATGCAGAAAAAGCATTTGACAAGATCCAACACCCATTCATGATAAAAGTTCTGGAAAGATCAGGAATTCAAGGCCAATACCTAAACATGATAAAAGCAATCTACAGCAAACCAGTAGCCAACATCAAAGTAAATGGAGAGAAGCTGGAAGCAATCCCACTAAAATCAGGGACTAGACAAGGCTGCCCACTTTCTCCCTACCTTTTCAACATAGTACTTGAAGTATTAGCCAGAGCAATTCGACAACAAAAGGAGATCAAGGGGATACAAATTGGAAAAGAGGAAGTCAAAATATCACTTTTTGCAGATGATATGATAGTATATATAAGTGACCCTAAAAATTCCAACAGAGAACTCCTAAACCTGATAAACAGCTTCGGTGAAGTAGCTGGATATAAAATTAACTCAAACAAGTCAATGGCCTTTCTCTACACAAAGAATAAACAGGCTGAGAAAGAAATTAGGGAAACAACACCCTTCTCAATAGCCACAAATAATATAAAATATCTCGGCGTGACTCTAACGAAGGAAGTGAAAGATCTGTATGATAAAAACTTCAAGTCCCTGAAGAAAGAAATTAAAGAAGATCTCAGAAGATGGAAAGATCTCCCATGCTCATAGATTGGCAGGACCAACATTGTAAAAATGGCTATCTTGCCAAAAGCAATCTACAGATTCAATGCAATCCCCATTAAAATTCCAACTCAATTCTTCAACGAATTAGAAGGAGCAATTTGCAAATTCATCTGGAATAACAAAAAACCTAGGATAGCAAAAACTCTTCTCAAGGATAAAAGAACCTCTGGTGGAATCACCATGCCTGACCTAAAGCTTTACTACAGAGCAATTGTGATAAAAACTGCATGGTACTGGTATAGAGACAGACAAGTGGACCAATGGAATAGAATTGAAGACCCAGAAATGAACCCACACACCTATGGTCACTTGATCTTCGACAAGGGAGCCAAAACCATCCAGTGGAAGAAAGACAGCATTTTCAACAATTGGTGCTGGCACAACTGGTTGTTATCATGTAGAAGAATGCGAATCGATCCATACTTATCTCCTTGTACTAAGGTCAAATCTAAGTGGATCAAGGAACTTCACATAAAACCAGAGACACTGAAACTTATAGAGGAGAAAGTGGGGAAAAGCCTTGAAGATATGGGCACAGGGGAAAAATTCCTGAACAGAACAGCAATGGCTTGTGCTGTAAGATCGAGAATTGACAAATGGGACCTAATGAAACTCCAAAGTTTCTGCAAGGCAAAAGACACTGTCTATAAGACAAAAAGACCACCAACAGACTGGGAAAGGATCTTTACCTATCCTAAATCAGATAGGGGACTAATATCCAACATATATAAAGAACTCAAGAAGGTGGACCTCAGAAAATCAAATAACCCCCTTAAAAAATGGGGCTCAGAACTGAACAAAGAATTCTCACCTGAGGAATACCGAATGGCAGAGAAGCACCTGAAAAAATGTTCAACATCCTTAATCATCAGGGAAATGCAAATCAAAACAACCCTGAGATTCCACCTCACACCAGTGAGAATGGCTAAGATCAAAAATTCAGGTGACAGCAGATGCTGGCGAGGATGTGGAGAAAGAGGAACACTCCTCCATTGTTGGTGGGATTGCAGGCTTGTACAACCACTCTGGAAATCAGTCTGGCGGTTCCTCAGAAAATTGGACATAGTACTACCGGAGGATCCAGCAATACCTCTCCTGGGCATATATCCAGAAGAAGCCCCAACTGGTAAGAAGGACACATGCTCCACTATGTTCATAGCAGCCTTATTTATAATAGCCAGAAACTGGAAAGAACCCAGATGCCCCTCAACAGAGGAATGGATACAGAAAATGTGGTACATCTACACAATGGAGTACTACTCAGCTATTAAAAAGAATGAATTTATGAAATTCCTAGCCAAATGGATGGACCTGGAGAGCATCATCCTGAGTGAGGTAACACAATCACAAAGGAACTCACACAATATGTACTCACTGATAAGTGGATACTAGCCCAAAACCTAGGATACCCACGATATAAGATACAATTTCCTAAACACATGAAACTCAAGAAAAATGAAGACTGAAGTGTGGACACTATGCCCCTCCTTAGAAGTGGGAACAAAACACCCATGGAAGGAGTTACAGAAACAAAGTTTGGAGCTGAGATGAAAGGATGGACCATGTAGAGACTGCCATATCCAGGGATCCACCCCATAATCAGCATCCAAACGCTGACACCATTGCATATACTAGCAAGATTTTATCGAAAGGACCCAGATGTAGCTGTCTCTTGTGAGACTATGCCGGGGCCTAGCAAACACAGAAGTGGATGCTCACAGTCAGCTAATGGATGGATCACAGGGCTCCCAATGGAGGAGCTAGAGAAAGTACCCAAGGAGCTAAAGGGATCTTCAACCCTATAGGTGGAACAACATTATGAACTAACCAGTACCCCTGAGCTCTTGACTCTAGCTGCATATGTATCAAAAGATGGCCTAGTCGGCCATCACTGGAAAGAGAGGCCCATTGGACACGCAGACTTTGTGTGCCCCGGTACAGGGGAACGCCAGGGCCAAAGGGGGGGAGTGGGTGGGTAGGGGAGTGGGGGTGGGTGGGTAAGGGGGACTTTTGGTATAGCATTGGAAATGTAAATGAGCTAAATACCTAATAAAAAATGGAAAAAAAAATGTGATTTGTTTTTTTTTTCCCAAAGAGAGAAAGGATAGAAGGAAGGTATGAAGGAGGCAGACAGGCAGGGAGGGAGGCAGGGAGGGAGGCAGGGAGGAAAGAAGGGATGAGAGAGGGAAAGAAGGAAGGGAGCAGGAGAGGGATGGAAAAAAGGAAGGAAGGCAAGGAGCAAGGAGCAAAATAGAAATAGAAGTTAAAGCCAGAGCCTCAGAAAGTAGCCAGTCCCAAATCAAACATGTTTACATCAAGCCTTCTGAGTTGCAGCTGTGATTGGCTGGGACTTTGGGTGCTGCTGGCTTCCTGATTATCTTAACCACACACAGGGAGCCCCATATTGAGAACCCAACACCAGGTGCTTTCCTCATGCAGACACATTTGCAATCTTGGAGTCTGACACCAAAAATGTTTAGCCTGTGTGGGAGATGTCTGCTTTGTGAATGACTGGGATAGGAAAACAACAACAACAAGTGTGCTAAAGTAAAATAAACTTGATTCTCTGACTGTGTGATACATTTGAAGCCCAAGCTCACAGGCTAACCTATAGTTTTTGAGCTGTTCACCCAAGGCTCAGGAAGAAGTCAAACCAACCTTCTCCACATAAAATACCAAGCTGGGCCCTCTATTGCCAAAGAAACCTCATAAGCAAAGAAATCCTAACATTACTGAGCAGTGATAGAGGTCAGTTCTTTAAAAACAGGCAGCGATTGCCCTTCATCTTCACGGAGGATCCAGGGTTCACCTGAAAACTCAATGTGAGATTCAGCCCAAGGTAAACTGAAGTTGCTCACAGTCGCTGTCTTCTCGGGTTTCACTGTATGGCCTCTTTCCATGAACCATGGGTATTTTTCAGGAAAGGGAAGTCTAGCTTTGACTTGCCCACAGCCATGCACAGAAAACTTTCCCTCTATACTGACTGGTCTTGGAGACCATACCATAAGAAAGTAGGCCTTTCGCAGCTTCCCATCCTAATAAGCCAAATGGCCTTGTGTTAAGGAGCCAGTCACCTCCTCCTCCCTATCTCTTGCTGACACCAAAGACCCTGAAAGATTTAATTATAGTCCCCTCTTCCTTATCTCTTCCTGACTCCCAAGACTTCTAAGGACATGAGTTATGTGCTGAGCCTAGCCTGACACCCGGGACTGTTAAGGAGGAATCTACATTCCGGAGATAAGACTCAGAGTGCCTCCCACCTGCAGTCTGAATTAGGCCTTCATGTCCCCAGATGCCCACTTCTTTGTTCTTTAATTCCCCCTCAACCCCTCCCTATTTCCCTTCGTTGTGTGCTTATAACCTGGCGTTTCAGCCTAATAAACTGAGACCTTGACAGGAATCCTCCTTGGTCTCCACTCTTCTTTCTCGCTCATTTCTCTTTCAGGTTTGCGGTCCCCCTCACACCCACAAATAACTGGGTCCTGCTGGATGGGACAGACTGGTATTTGATTAGGAATGAAATTGATTTCCATGACACAAACACTCTGTCCTACACACTCCTGAATCTTTTGTCCTGTTCAGTGGAATGCAACACCTCAAAAAAAAAATGAATAAATAAGCCACATAATCTCTAAGACTCAAACCAGCCAGCTCCTTGGACTGCTTCCTATGCAAAGCAAGCTCTCCTGTATGGGGACACTACTTTCTGTTCTCCTTCCTGCTTGGCCCACATTGCTGTTTGGTTAAACATTGACGGATTAAAAAAGAGAAAAATTCCACTAAAAATACCCAAATATTTAACCACCAAAATGAATCTAAAAGAACCTTTCACCACAAGTCTCTTCTTCCTCAGGACTAAATAAACAGACTTCTAGAACACTTATCTTTTTCTGAATACATCAGGGGAAAGTAGTCTACATCAGTACTTATTTCTCAACATCCTAAGTTTGCTAAGGAGCATGTCTAGACTCTTGACATGCAGGTGTGAGCTGTCATACACCATCACAGGCTTCTTACAGTATCTATATTCTTTGATGCCATAATTTGAACACAAGGCTAGGCAAGAATGCTGGGATGATGACACAGAATTATCAGAGTAAATGAAATCAAGATGCTTCTAAGTTTTCCCCTTGTAAAATACCAAACCTTGATTTTTATGTTATCATTATTATAATACCACAATTAGACAGACACAGTGACTGGGCCTGAAGACATCAATCTCTATGATCTGAAAATGTCCCTGTTTTCTCTTTCAAAACACTTACATTTGCATAATATCTACAAAGTTCTTGCTTAGTCCTGAGAACAAGTCTTCAGTGAAGGAGCCAAAGCAAGGACTCTTAAAACATGGGTTCAAATCTCAGCTCCACTCCTTATTCTTTTAGTTACATTTCTCACATCTGGAAAACAGGTAGATAATAATACGGTCTACCCCACAGTATTGTAGTGAGATGTTCAATGAGGTAGCATAAGGTTACAAATCTCAAAGCACTTAGGATATATTAAATGCTCTTGATAAACACCTACTATGATTATCCATGCAGCAGATGGCACTTTCTGCAGATGGCCACAGCAATGCATCCCATCCCACGTATTCTTCCTACAATGTGACATTATCATCCTTCCACAGAAGACTACTCTCTGTGTTCCTTCCTTTCAAACCACAATAGAACTGTGGCTGTGGACAAAATGACCCTGGGTAACTTTGAAGATGAGTCACAAGTTGATAACGGCTTTGACTCGGACAACTATGATCTTCCCCTTGACAGCTAGCTACTGTGTGATGAGGACACTGAGAAGCACATGCAGAGGCATGTGTAGGCCCTGTAGCTACCACCTGAGGTTCAAGCAGCTTGCTGGCATTAGCCATCATACAGGTGAATGAGTAAGCTCAGTGAGTGACAGGTCATGGTGATGCTAACCCTCGGCATTTAAGCTAGCTTATTTTCTCCAAATAGAACAGCCCAGCTGCCCTCACTAAGCCCTACCCATATTTCAAATTCGAGGTAAAAATGAACCTGGTTTATTTCAAGTCACGAAATTTGGAAGCAGTTTGTTACAATCTGACTGTGTCAATAGACAACCAGAAAGGCACATTATCAACTTGCATATGAGAAAAACTCAGAGAGATTAAAATCCTGCCAAAGAGCATGCAGTTGATGAGAAGGAGCAAGACAACCCAGACACAGATATCGGGACTCTTACTTGCACATTCCTTCCACAACTGAAATTTGGAAAATGGTCTTGATGAAGAATAACCTTCTTGACTAAGGCTTGGGGCTCATGGTCATACTGTACGTTTATTACATTACATCTCTCTCTGATCATTGAGTGAGGCATTGTGTTCCTTCTAACCCTACCAAACACACACCTCAGGGGTACATTACAAGCTTCCAAGAGTATGTGCTGTTCCCACCCTATGCCTTTGGGACATATTCTTGGCTGCTGAGACTAAGAATTATTAACTTCTTGGATCTGGCATCCTTTCTTTTGATTAGAAGCTTGTGTTGCCTGTTTTCATCTCTGACTCTAAACTAATCATGTATTTGCCATAAGCCCTGACAAGGGCATCCCCTGAAGTTTCAGACACACTAGGCTCATCACAGAATTGGGTATGATCTTCAAGACAATCTTATTTTATATACTCCCACCCTCACAGTTTCTTTCTATAAGTAAGTATCACCATCCCTCCATGTGTACAATTCTGCACTTGGGAATTTGACCAATTATAAATTAAAGATATTTAAAACATATGTGTCAATATTGAATACATATGAATATTTTCCTTATTGCCATTCCATTAACAGTACAGAATAACAACTATTTATACCTCATTTATACTATGTAGAGAATTATAAGTAAGTGAGAGCTATAGAGTAGATAAAGGAAGTATGTAGGCTGTATGCAAAACCTATGTGATCTCTAAGACAGGGGACATCAGATTTTGGTATGTGCAGGATGACAGAATAAAACTACTTGGATATCAAAAAATACTGCCTAAGAGATCATACTCAGTAATGTAATGTTGTAGAATATAGCTGTGCTTCTGGCAGAAAAACTGTTAACTCCTAGATGAAAACGAATATAATATGAAGCCCCCAACACTTTAGCTTCAGGGCTGCTGACCTATACATAATACAGAATCTGAAGAGGGGCCCCAGCAACGGACTTACAGAAACATTTGATTCCATGCACCAAATGCAATATAATTTTGTGCTGTTCTTCAAGGTCTTATAAATCAAAGGCAAAAGCCTTGAATCTGAGTGTATATTTGAGAGTGGCTCAGCCAAAATGGATCCTGAACTGCAGCTACTGTCTCTCTTTCAGTAAAAGTGGTTGTTGCTCTTACTCAAGGACCTTAGACACTAGCTTCCAGCAGCAAAATTCAAAAGTTTCTTTGGAGAGAGTTTAAACCTTTTCCCACAGTACAGATCATCAAAAGCTTCTGAATTTTTCAAATCAGATTAGAATTTCAACAGTCAAACACACAGGAAATCTTCACTCTTCTCCCTGATGCTTTCAAATTAAAATTATATAAAATAACTAACGAGACCATTTAGAAGAATATTCAGAGACTGACATGTCCTCATAACTAATGAATTTGAAATAGGATCATTCTTTGACTTAGAAAACATTGTGATGTTCCTGTTCAATCATCTTTTTAAAAATTAGTTTGTTTTAACTTTGAACCAATAGAATTGATATTCTTAAAGCTCGAACTAAGCTCAAAGATTTTTTTAAAATCTGCATCTGTGTGTGTATGTGAGTGTGTGTGTGTGTGTATGTGAGTGTGTGTATGTATGTGAGTGTGTGTGTGTATGTGAGTGTGTGTGTATGTATGTGAGTGTGTGTATATGAGTGTGTGTGTATGTGAGTGTGTGTGTATATGAGTGTGTGTGTATGTGAGTGTGTGTATTGAGTGTGTGTGTGTATGTGAGTGTGTGTGTGTATTGAGTGTATGTGTGTGTGAGTGTGTGTGTGTATTGAGTGTGTGTGTGTATGTGAGTGTGTGTGTATTGAGTGTGTGTGTGTATGTGTGTGTGTGTATATGAGTGTGTGTTATGTGTGTGTGTATATGAGTGTGTGTATGTGAGTGTGTGTGTGTGTGAGTGTGTGTGTATGTGAGTGTGTTTGTGTGTGTGTGTGTGTGTGTGTTTGTATGGATGTGCCAAAAAAAGATGGGAAAGCACTCAGCCCCAGGAAGTGCCTCCTGTGAGAAGGTCAATTCTGCTGCTCCTTTCTACCTGAACACACTCTTTTTCAAGTCTGTTAGGAAGTACAGTGGGCCTACTTATAATGACACAGCTCAAGAGTTTAGCATCTGTTGTCTGTTATCAATAATGCCTTTTTAGAAGTTGTCATTCAAATATTTGCTCTCAGCACTGACTTCATAAATATTAATGCAGTTTGTTCTACAAGGGTCACCTGTAGATCTCTCTTTACAAGAAGCCTCTGGAAGGAGGCAACAAAAAATAATAAAGGATTAACTTTCGAAACCAAAAACTTTTTTTCTCTCATTCTGGCTATCAGTGAAAATGGATAGGAATATATCATTTCTTCAGCACTAAAGAAAGTAGATTAAAAGCAGAAGTGTGAACAGGGTCATCAAGATGGTCCAGTGAGTTAAGGTACCGTCTGGCAGGCCTGACAATACCTTCTTTGATACCTTGGAACCCATATAGGAAAAGGAAAAATTGACTCCCACAAGTGACAATTGGCCTCTATAGCATATAAACATGCAAACGCAGATAGATAGATGATAGATAGATAGATAGATAGATAGATAGATAGATAGATAGATATAGTAGATAGATAGATGATAGATAGAGTGTAGATTGATAGATGATAGATATAGTAGATAGATAGATGATGGATAGATAGATAGTAGATTGATAGATGATAGATAGATAGATAGATAGATAGATAACAGACAAATAGATATATGATTGATAGGCAAATGTTCTTTAAAGTGTGTTTTTAAAAATCTAAACCTATAAGAGCTAAAATGAATACTCTGAACCATTAAATTAAACCATGAGTTCACTTCCACATAATGTCTTTATTTCCGTTGTTTTCCTTCAAGAACCAGGTGACAAAGTGAAGAAATGACTCACCACTAATTAACAGTCTCTGCAAGCCTGGTGTGGTGGCGCACACCTTTAATCCCAGCACTCAGGAGGCAGAGGCAGGCGGATTTCTGAATTCGAGGCCATCCTGGTCTACAAAGTGAGTTCCAGGACAGCCTGGTCTATAGAGAGAAACCCTGTGTCTGAAAAAAAAAAAAAAAAACAGTCTCTGCAAGTCAGAGAAACACATATTTAAGTATGACAAATGCAACCTTAAGCAGCAACTGGGGACAGAAACCCTCTTCGAGGTTAAGGCAAAATTTCTACAGCCCAGAGACCTTTACAATAGAGAATAATTCTCTTCATTTATCAATCATGTCTTGATTCTAAGAATTAAATGGTGACTGTGAAATATAGTGAAAGGGAAAGACAGGACAAGAGGGTGGAGGAAGAAGGAAGGGGAGGGGAGGGGAGGGAAAGATAATTGAGAAGAAAGAGAAGACAGACAAAGGGGAGTAGGAAGAGGGAAAAATTACTGCTGTGATCTAAATACCAGCCACACCTCTTCCCATAAGGTTTTAAAAATGGCTAAAGATGCCCAGAAAATGTTGCTTGCAATCCCTGAATTAATATACAATGTTTCCTATAAACATTTCATTCTCCCAACTTAAAAAAAAAACAGTTAAAAATAAAGTTAAATGTTCCATAGGTAATGATGGCAAACCTTTTTTTCTTCCTGCTTCTTTCATAGATGTAATGACAGTGTGCAACTACAGGCTCCATTACTTAGCATGTGACCACTATTGAAGAAACCAAACACTAACTTGGGTCATTCTCAATGCTCAGACTTATGTGGAAAGACAGTAGTAACAGCAGTGCAAGACAGACAGACAGACAGACAGACCGTTATAGCAGTGTTAGACATACAGACAGTCATAGCAGTGCTGGACAGACAGTTACAGAAATGCTAGGTCTTTATGAATAATTGTTTTCTAGGGGCTGGTAAGATAGCTCACTCAATTAGTAAAGTTCACCCAAGCAAAAGGACCTGAGTTTGAAACACAGGAAATATGTCTTAAATTAAAAGAAAAAAAAAAGTACTAATTTGTATTTAAAATCCTAGCGATGGGAAGCAGAGCCAGGTGAATCCCTGAAGCTCACTGGCAAGACAGCCTAGAGCAGTGGGTGAATTCCAAACCAGTGGAGATCCTGCCTCACCACCCATCAAAGAAAATACACGGTGGAACTCATGACTCTAGCTATATATGTAGCAGAGGGTGGCCTAGTCGGTCATCAATGGGAGGAGAGGCCCTTGGTCCTGTGAAGGCTCTATGCCCCAGTGTAGGGGAATGCCAGGACCAGAAATGGGAATGGATGGGTTGGGGTGCAGGGGGAGGGGGAAGGGATAGGGGATTTTCAAAGGGAAAACTAGGAAAGGGGATAACATTTGAAATGTAAAGAAAGTATCTAATAAAAAATATTTTTTGAAATTTAAAATAAATAAATAAATAAATAAATACACGGCTAAACGCATGAAACTCAAGAAGAATGAAGACCAAAGTGTGGACACTTTGCCCCTTCTTAGAAATGGGAACAAAACACCCATGGAAGGAGTTACAGAGACAAAATTTGGAGCTGTGACGAAAGGATGGACCATCTAGTGATTGCCATATGCAGGGATCCATCCCATAATCAGCTTCCAAACGCTGACACCATTGCATACACTAGCAAGATTTTGCTGAAAGGACCCAGATATAGCTGTCTCTTGTGAGACTATGCCGGGGCCTAGCAAACACAGGAGTGGATGATCACAGTCAGCTATTGGATGGATCACAGGGCCCCCAATGGAGGAGCTAGAGAAATTACTCAAGGAGCTAAAGGGAACTGCAACCCTATAGGTGGAACAACATTATGAACTAACCAGTACCCCTGAGCTCTTGACTCTAGCTGCATTTGTATCAAAAGATGGCCTAGTCAGCCATCAGTGGAAAGAGAGGCCCATTGGACTTGCAAACTTTATATGCCCCAGTACAGGGGAACCCCAGGGCCAAAAACGGGGAGTGGGTGGGTAGGGGATTGGGGGGGTGGGTATGGGGGACTTTTGGGATAGCATTGAAAATGTAAACGAGGAAAATACCTAATAAAAATATTTTTTGAAATTTTAAAAAATAAATAAATACACAGTAAGGTAGACAGAACGTGAGGAAAGACACTTGAGACTTGCTGCTGACATCTGATGTCTGACCTCTGACGTCTGACCTCTGACCTTCACACAAACAAATATACCTTGGCATATACCAGAACACACATGTATATCCCCAGAAAAGGGATGCTTTTCAGTCACTTACATGATGTCATTAAACATTAAATAATTAATAGTTTACCGACATCACTAATCATTTTTTCTTGTTTAAATGCCAAGTTGAGTAAATTTTAATCTCTTACTTCAAGAACCTAATTAGTTCTTCTTTTCTGAAGTCCTTTTGTTGTTGCTTTGTTTGAAAAAAATGCACTGCCTTGGGTTTTTATAACCACCAATGATCACAGAATTTTAAGAAATATGAAATAATATTTAGCCTTAATAAAACTGCTCTAGGTCTCATTTCTATTTGTGTATACCATTCTTTAACTCTGGGGGGGTTGGGGTTTGTTTAACTTTTTTCAAGAAATAATTATTATACTATTGGTTAATCTTTTTGCCAAAGAAATAGACAGACTAGGTTATAGAGATAATTGGTCCCAAGAAGTGAAATAAACACACACATGTGCACACACTCACACACACACATACAAACACACATACATACACACATACAAACATGTGTGTACACATACAAACACACATACACACATACACACACATGCATACACACATATACACACATACACATGTGCACACACACATGCACACACTCACACACATACACACACATGTGTGTACACATACAAACACACATACACACATACACACACAAACACACACATTCATATAATGTAATATAGATACAAATATATATTTGCTAATGCATTACAGTGGACTTTATATCCAAGGAGACAAGGCAGATTGTCAATGAATGATTCATGTGAGAAAGCTAGTTATTGGATTTAGACACCATCTTTCTCCAAAATCAATGCTTATATTTAATATCCTTTTAAAAACATACATAAGGAAATTTTACCTGCAGCACTAGTCTTGAGACAAACTATAAAACCACACTATGAAGTCTCCAATGTTCAATCTGTTGTGGTTTGTTTTGTTTTTTAAAGGACGTCTGGGCTGAGGAGATGACTCAGTGTCTGCCACACAAGCATGAGATCCTGAGTCTGGATCCTCGGCACTGTGTGGAAGACAGGCAGGGGAGGGTGTGTCTATAACCTCAGTGCTGAGGAGGTCAGAGACAAAGGGATTATTAGAATTCATTGAAAACCCCACTGACCAAAATCAATATGCTCTGCATTCAGAGAAAGATTCTAACTCAACAAATAAAGTGAAGAGGAATGGATGGAGATACTTGGTGTTAAACTATGTGGGCTACAAACTTGCATGTACACATGTGTGCACATGTGCACATGAGCCCACACATACCACACAAACATGTACATACAGCATACACACACACACACACACACACACACACACACACACACACACATATCCCAAGTTGTCTTTGCTGAACATTACAATGTTTAAAAATCAGTTGCTAATAAAGAAGTTGAGAAAATTATTTTTTAATCTGTGAAATGGGAAAAACATTGAATTCACGTGGTGATAACAATGTAGAAAAAGACTACTAAAAATGTGTCTCTCCTCAGAACTTTATATTCCTGAAACAATAATTCAAAGACTAAACAAATTGTGCTTTGTAAAGAAAGAAAGGAAGAAAGAAAGAGAAAGACAGAGAGGGGGGAGGGAGGGAGGAAAAGAAAGAGAGAGAGGAAGGAAGGAAGGAAGGAAGGAAGGAAGGAAGGAAGGAAGGAAGGAAGGAAGGGAGGGAGGGAGGGAGGGAGGGAGGGAGGGAGGGAGGGAGGGAGGGAGGGAGGGAGGGAGGAAAAGGAAGGAAGGAAAAAGGAAGGAAGGAAAAGGAAGGAAGGAAAAGGAAGGAAGGAAGGAAGGAAGGAAGGAAGGAAGGAAGGAAGGAAGGAAGGGGATGGAAACAACTTTCATAACTAACACTAAAATCTGAATCCATCTGGGCAAGTATATCTTGGAATACCCAAGAAGCCACTCAACTAACAAAAGAGATTTTAAAATAGGATGAATCCATGGTAGCATTAGGATATTAGGATCTTGGGAAGGGTGCCAGCCAACCACAATGGGACATTTCAAGAAAACATGAGGCAGATGAGACCAGACCAGTGATACAATCTGAAAGGTGAGTCTGTAGTACTTGGAGACATGGAGAGAATCCACCACACTCCAAAGTTATCTCCTAAAACCCATAAAGAACACCAAAGTCAAAGATAGCATGGCTGTTCTATAGATGCTTGAACGATTGGCCTCAGATAAGAACTCAGTAGTTAAGCCTGACAATCTGTCTCAGGATGCATATGTTATTGGGGTCACTGAGACATCAAATGGTGCTCTGGGCAACTCCAGGTGTTTTGAGAATAAACAACCTCTGAATCCGTAAACTCTCCAGGTAACCTGAAAGAACATCTGCCAATCACAAATGTGCATCATTCCTCACAAAGCTCCTTTGTAAGAAGCATCTCAGTTGGTGGGGGTGTAGCAGAATCGAGAAAGCATTTGTCTAGCAAGCACTGGGCCTGGATTTGATCTACAGTATGTCGTGAATGGGGCACGGTGGTGCATAGCCTTAATCTCAGCTCTTGGGGGTAGCAGGGGAAGGATCAGAAGTTCAAGATCATCCTTAGTTACATAATGAGCTTAAGACCAACCAAGACTGGATATAGAACAGAATGTTAATCATAACATGCCTAAACAAGCACTACAGAGCTAGCAAGATGGTTCAGGAGGTAAAGATGCTTGCTGCCACCCCTGTCTGACTCCCAGAACTGACATAGTAGGAAGAGAACACCCACAGCTGTAAGCTGTCCTCATTTTCACATACACATCATGACATGCTCATACACAAGTATGTGTACACACACATACATGTACACATACACACAAGTAAATACATACATACACATATGAACAGACACATGTATACACACATATACATACACATACATGTATACATACACACACACGAAATACATTTAAAAACTAAAGCTGTATAAATATTATTGATAACTAAATACACTTTAGTAGAATCACCCACCACAAATAATATATGGATAATATGAACAAAAAAAAAACAACTGAAAACTTAAATTGTGAAGACGGCAAGAGCAAAAAGCAGGGGGGAGTAAATGTACTGAAGCTCTCTTTGTGTGTGTGTGTGTGTGTGTGTGTGTGTGTGTGTGTGTGTGTGTGTGTATGTGTGTGTGTCTGTCTGTCTGTCTGTCTGTCTGTGTGTCACTATGTGTGCCTGTATGTGTACATGTGTGTGTTTGTGTCTATCTGTCTGACTGCACATATGTGTGTGTCTGCCTGCTTTTCTCTCCATCTGTCTCTGTCTGTGCATATGCACACACATGTGCATGCGGTGTTTGAGTCTGTCTGTGTGTGTCTGTGTGTGCACATGTGTGTACATGTGGTGTGTGTGAACACAAATGCACAGAGGAAAGGGTTGTGAAGTCTATATGTATTGTTTCTCTTTTGAAACCTTCAGAAAACTTAATTATTTTTGTATAAATATAGTGACTAAAAAAAGTAAATTAGAAGAACACTAAATCACTTTTGAAGTAGAGTATAAATAAAATATAATCAATCTGACCAAAAGACTAAAAATTAAAAATAAAGAAATCGAGATCTCTTACAATAAAATGAGAGGATGCTATTAATACATAAAAGTAATTGTAGTAAAAATAAACAAATGAAACTTTCAAGCTTGATTAATAAAATCCACTTACATGCCAATTTCTAAACAAAATAAAGAGCCACAATAAGAAACATAGGGAGTTAGAGAAGTGGCCGGGTGGTTAGGAGTGCATACTCCTCTTTTAGAGGACCTGAGTTCAGTTTCTAACGCCCATACCATGGAGTGCTCGACTGCCACTATCTCCACCTTCAGGGAATTAGACACTATCTTCTGGCCTGTGTGAGCACTGTCCTCATGCACACAAGCCAACACAAATATATGTAAATCATTTTAAAATAGTACTGTAGCCAGGCCGTGGTGGCACACGCCTTTAATCCCAGCACTTGGGAGGCAGAGGCAGGCAGATTTCCGATTTAGAGACCAGCCTGGTCTACAGCGTGAGTTCCAGGACAGCCAGGGCTACACAGAGAAACCCCATCTCAAAAAATAACCAACCAAACAAACAAAAGTACTGTAAATGCAGAAGAAAAAGCAGAGTGAGTGTACGAGCCAGAGATTGTGGATGACTACAAGGACATTGTCTTCTAGACACGGCAGGGCAACTGCACATATGAAATCAGAGTGGTTGCTATGGCATGTGCAATACCTGCCTGTGTAAGCCCAAGTCCTCAGAGAGAAGACAGGTGGGCATATAATCCCCCGTCTAGCCATGAAGCTCTCAGCAATTGTTAGCTTCTCGGAAAGAGAGAAACTGTTTTCTCTAGTTGCTAAGTCAGCCATGCTCCAGTGGGAGACAACACATCCAAGAATATTTGGGCAGCACAAATTGCCCTTGGTTTTTTGTTTGTTTGTTTGTTTGTTTGTTTTTTAAGATAGAAGATAGAAGGGCAGGAGTGGATCTGGAAAGGATTGGGGAAGGGTGTGGAAATGATCAAACCATATTGAGTAAAGCTCCAGAAGGCTTTGAAAAAAAGTGATGCCACAGACAGGAAGAAATTACACAAGATCTATCTGCTAGGAAATTTTCAACTTCAACTTAAAAGAGGAGGAAGAAAAGTACATTAATAACAAAAAAGTGTATAGCTAAAAAAAAAATCTATGCTCTAGGGGATCCTAAATATTCTTATCATATTAATTTATAACCCAGATATTTAATACAAACTAAATGGCATCAGGATTCTGACAACCATTCAAATCCAGAAAGTGGAGTGGAAAAGCAGAAGAAAATTAGCATAAAGGAAGCTTTAAAAGACTCATAAACAAACGAGTGGGATTAACAGCCTAGAAAATACTAAAGAGAGCAGCAGCGGTCGCCATCTTGGTCCGGGACCCGCCGAACTTAGGAAATTAGTCTGAACAGGTGAGAGGGTGCGCCAGAGAACCTGACAGCTTCTGGAACAGGCAGAAGCACAGAGGCGCTGAGGCAGCACCCTGTGTGGGCCGGGGACAGCCGGCCACCTTCCGGACCAGAGGACAGGTGCCCGCCCGGCTGGGGAGGCGACCTAAGCCACAGCAGCAGCGGTCGCCATCTTGGTCCGGGACCCGCCGAACTTAGGAAATTAGTCTGAACAGGTGAGAGGGTGCGCCAGAGAACCTGACAGCTTCTGGAACAGGCAGAAGCACAGAGGCGCTGAGGCAGCACCCTGTGTGGGCCGGGGACAGCCGGCCACCTTCCGGACCGGAGGACAGGTGCCCACCCGGCAGGGGAGGCGGCCTAAGCCACAGCAGCAGCGGTCGCCATCTTGGTCCCGGGACTCCAAGGAACTTAGGAATTTAGTCTGCTTAGGTGAGAGTCTGTACCACCTGGGAACTGCCAAAGCAACACACTGTCTGAGAAAGGTCCTGTTTTGGGCCTTCTTCTTCGGCCAGGAGGAGGTCCAAATACAAGATATCTGCGCACCTTCCCTGTAAGAGAGCTTGCCAGCAGAGAGTGCTCTGAGCACTGAAACTCAGAGGAGAGAATCTGTCTCCCAGGTCTGCTGATAGACGGTAACAGAATCACCAGAAGAACAATCTCTAAACAGAGTCAACTATAACTACTAACTCCAGAGATTACCAGATGGCGAAAGGTAAACGGAGGAATCTTACTAACAGGAACCAAGACCACTCACCATCACCAGAACCCAGCACACCCACTTCGCCCAGTCCAGGGAACCCCAACACACCTGAGAACCTAGACCTAGATTTAAAAGCATATCTCATGATGATGGTAGAGGACATCAAGAAGGACTTTAATAAATCACTTAAAGAAATACAGGAGAACACTGCTAAAGAGTTACAAGTCCTTAAAGAAAAACAGGAAAACACAATCAAACAGGTAGAAGTCCTTACAGAAAAAGAGGAAAAAACATACAAACAGGTGATGGAAATGAACAAAACCATACTAGACCTAAAAAGGGAAGTAGACACAATAAAGAAAACTCAAAGCGAGGCAACACTAGAGATAGAAACCCTAGGAAAGAAATCTGGAACCATAGATTTGAGCATCAGCAACAGAATACAAGAGATGGAAGAGAGAATCTCAGGTGCAGAAGATTCCATAGAGAACATCGGCACAACAATCAAAGAAAATGGAAAATGCAAAAAGATCCTAACTCAAAATATCCAGGAAATCCAGGACACAATAAGAAGACCAAACGTACGGATAATAGGAGTGGATGAGAATGAAGATTTTCAACTCAAAGGTCCAGCAAACATCTTCAACAAAATTATTGAAGAAAACTTCCCAAATCTAAAGAATGAGATGCATATGAACATACAAGAAGCCTACAGAACTCCAAATAGACTGGACCAGAAAAGAAATTCCTCCCGACACATAATAATCAGAACATCAAATGCACTAAATAAAGATAGAATACTAAAAGCAGTAAGGGAAAAAGGTCAAGTAACATATAAAGGCAAGCCTATCAGAATTACACCAGATTTTTCACCAGAGACTATGAAAGCCAGAAGAGCCTGGACAGATGTTATACAGACACTAAGAGAACACAAACTGCAGCCCAGGCTACTATACCCAGCCAAACTCTCAATTATCATAGAGGGAGAAACCAAAGTATTCCACGACAAAACCAAATTCACGCATTATCTCTCCACGAATCCAGCCCTTCAAAGGATAATAACAGAAAAAAACCAATACAAGAACGGGAACAACGCCCTAGAAAAAACAAGAAGGTAATCCCTCAACAAACCTAAAAGAAGACAGCCACAAGAACAGAATGCCACCTTTAACAACTAAAATAACAGGAAGCAACAATTACTTTTCCTTAATATCTCTTAACATCAATGGTCTCAACTCGCCAATAAAAAGACATAGACTAACAAACTGGCTACACAAACAAGACCCAACATTTTGCTGCTTACAGGAAACTCATCTCAGAGAAAAAGATAGACACTACCTCAGAGTGAAAGGATGGAAAACAATTTTCCAAGCAAATGGTATGAAGAAACAAGCAGGAGTAGCCATCCTAATATCTGATAAGATTGACTTCCAACCCAAAGTCATCAAAAAAGACAAGGAGGGACACTTCATTCTCATCAAAGGTAAAATCCTCCAAGAGGAACTCTCAATTCTGAATATCTATGCTCCAAATACAAGAGCAGCCACATTCACTAAAGAAACTTTAGTAAAGCTCAAAGCACACATTGCGCCTCACACAATAATAGTGGGAGACTTCAACACACCACTTTCACCAATGGACAGATCATGGAAACAGAAACTAAACAGGGACACACTGAAACTAACAGAAGTGATGAAACAAATGGATCTGACAGATATCTACAGAACATTTTATCCTAAAACAAAAGGATATACCTTCTTCTCAGCACCTCATGGTACCTTCTCCAAAATTGACCACATAATAGGTCACAAATCAGGCCTCAACAGATTCAAAAATATTGAAATTGTCCCATGTATCCTATCAGATCACCATGCACTAAGGCTGATCTTCAATAACAAAATAAATAACAGAAAGCCAACATTCACATGGAAACTGAACAACACTCTTCTCAATGATACCTTGGTCAAGGAAGGAATAAAGAAAGAAATTAAAGACTTTTTAGAGTTTAATGAAAATGAAGCCACAACGTACCCAAACCTTTGGGACACAATGAAAGCATTTCTAAGAGGGAAACTCATAGCTCTGAGTGCCTCCATGAAGAAACGGGAGAGAGCACATACTAGCAGCTTGACAACACATCTAAAAGCTCTAGAAAAAAAGGAAGCAAATTCACCCAAGAGGAGTAGACGGCAGGAAATAATCAAACTCAGGGGTGAAATCAACAAAGTGGAAACAAGAAGAACTATTCAAAGAATTAACCAAACGAGGAGTTGGTTCTTTGAGAAAATCAACAAGATAGATAAACCCTTAGCTACACTCACTAAAGGGCACAGGGACAAAATCCTAATTAACAAAATCAGAAATGAAAAGGGAGACATAACAACAGATCCTGAAGAAATCCAAAACACCATCAGATCCTTCTACAAAAGGCTATACTCAACAAAACTGGAAAACTTGGACGAAATGGACAAATTTCTGGACAGATACCAGGTACCAAAGTTGAATCAGGATCAAGTTGACCTTCTAAACAGTCCCATATCCCCTAAAGAAATAGAAGCAGTTATTAATAGTCTCCCAGCCAAAAAAAGCCCAGGACCAGACGGGTTTAGTGCAGAGTTCTATCAGACCTTCAAAGAAGATCTAACTCCAGTTCTGCACAAACTTTTTCACAAGATAGAAGTAGAAGGTATTCTACCCAACTCATTTTATGAAGCCACTATTACTCTGATACCTAAACCACAGAAAGATCCAACAAAGATAGAGAACTTCAGACCAATTTCTCTTATGAACATCGATGCTAAAATCCTTAATAAAATTCTCGCTAACCGAATCCAAGAACACATTAAAGCAATCATCCATCCTGACCAAGTAGGTTTTATTCCAGGGATGCAGGGATGGTTTAATATACGAAAATCCATCAATGTAATCCATTATATAAACAAACTCAAAGACAAAAACCACATGATCATCTCGTTAGATGCAGAAAAAGCATTTGACAAGATCCAACACCCATTCATGATAAAAGTTCTGGAAAGATCAGGAATTCAAGGCCAATACCTAAACATGATAAAAGCAATCTACAGCAAACCAGTAGCCAACATCAAAGTAAATGGAGAGAAGCTGGAAGCAATCCCACTAAAATCAGGGACTAGACAAGGCTGCCCACTTTCTCCCTACCTTTTCAACATAGTACTTGAAGTATTAGCCAGAGCAATTCGACAACAAAAGGAGATCAAGGGGATACAAATTGGAAAAGAGGAAGTCAAAATATCACTTTTTGCAGATGATATGATAGTATATATAAGTGACCCTAAAAATTCCAACAGAGAACTCCTAAACCTGATAAACAGCTTCGGTGAAGTAGCTGGATATAAAATTAACTCAAACAAGTCAATGGCCTTTCTCTACACAAAGAATAAACGGGCTGAGAAAGAAATTAGGGAAACAACACCCTTCTCAATAGCCACAAATAATATAAAATATCTCGGCGTGACTCTAACGAAGGAAGTGAAAGATCTGTATGATAAAAACTTCAAGTCCCTGAAGAAAGAAATTAAAGAAGATCTCAGAAGATGGAAAGATCTCCCATGCTCATGGATTGGCAGGACCAACATTGTAAAAATGGCTATCTTGCCAAAAGCAATCTACAGATTCAATGCAATCCCCATTAAAATTCCAACTCAATTCTTCAACGAATTAGAAGGAGCAATTTGCAAATTCATCTGGAATAACAAAAAACCGAGGATAGCAAAAACTCTTCTCAAGGATAAAAGAACCTCTGGTGGAATCACCATGCCTGACCTAAAGCTTTACTACAGAGCAATTGTGATAAAAACTGCATGGTACTGGTATAGAGACAGACAAGTGGACCAATGGAATAGAATTGAAGACCCAGAAATGAACCCACACACCTATGGTCACTTGATCTTCGACAAGGGAGCCAAAACCATTCAGTGGAAGAAAGACAGCATTTTCAACAATTGGTGCTGGCACAACTGGTTGTTATCATGTAGAAGAATGCGAATCGATCCATACTTATCTCCTTGTACTAAGGTCAAATCTAAGTGGATCAAGGAACTTCACATAAAACCAGAGACACTGAAACTTATAGAGGAGAAAGTGGGGAAAAGCCTTGAAGATATGGGCACAGGGGAAAAATTCCTGAACAGAACAGCAATGGCTTGTGCTGTAAGATCGAGAATTGACAAATGGGACCTAATGAAACTCCAAAGTTTCTGCAAGGCAAAAGACACTGTCTATAAGACAAAAAGACCACCAACAGACTGGGAAAGGATCTTTACCTATCCTAAATCAGATAGGGGACTAATATCCAACATATATAAAGAACTCAAGAAGGTGGACCTCAGAAAATCAAATAACCCCCTTAAAAAATGGGGCTCAGAACTGAACAAAGAATTCTCACCTGAGGAATACCGAATGGCAGAGAAGCACCTGAAAAAATGTTCAACATCCTTAATCATCAGGGAAATGCAAATCAAAACAACCCTGAGATTCCACCTCACACCAGTGAGAATGGCTAAGATCAAAAATTCAGGTGACAGCAGATGCTGGCGAGGATGTGGAGAAAGAGGAACACTCCTCCATTGTTGGTGGGATTGCAGGCTTGTACAACCACTCTGGAAATCAGTCTGGCGGTTCCTCAGAAAATTGGACATAGTACTACCGGAGGATCCAGCAATACCTCTCCTGGGCATATATCCAGAAGAAGCCCCAACTGGTAAGAAGGACACATGCTCCACTATGTTCATAGCAGCCTTATTTATAATAGCCAGAAGCTGGAAAGAACCCAGATGCCCCTCAACAGAGGAATGGATACAGAAAATGTGGTACATCTACACAATGGAGTACTACTCAGCTATTAAAAAGAATGAATTTATGAAATTCCTAGCCAAATGGATGGACCTGGAGAGCATCATCCTGAGTGAGGTAACACAATCACAAAGGAACTCACACAATATGTACTCACTGATAAGTGGATACTAGCCCAAAACCTAGGATACCCACGATATAAGATACAATTTCCTAAACACATGAAACTCAAGAAAAATGAAGACTGAAGTGTGGACACTATGCCCCTCCTTAGAAGTGGGAACAAAACACCCATGGAAGGAGTTACAGAAACAAAGTTTGGAGCTGAGATGAAAGGATGGACCATGTAGAGACTGCCATATCCAGGGATCCACCCCATAATCAGCATCCAAACGCTGACACCATTGCATATACTAGCAAGATTTTATCGAAAGGACCCAGATGTAGCTGTCTCTTGTGAGACTATCCCGGGGCCTAGCAAACACAGAAGTGGATGCTCACAGTCAGCTAATGGATGGATCACAGGGCTCCCAATGGAGGAGCTAGAGAAAGTATCCAAGGAGCTAAAGGGATCTTCAACCCTATAGGTGGAAAAACATTATGAACTAACCAGTACCCCTGAGCTCTTGACTCTAGCTGCATATGTATCAAAAGATGGCCTAGTCGGCCATCACTGGAAAGAGAGGCCCATTGGACACGCAGACTTTGTGTGCCCCGGTACAGGGGAACGCCAGGGCCAAAGGGGGGGAGTGGGTGGGTAGGGGAGTGGGGGTGGGTGGGTAAGGGGGACTTTTGGTATAGCATTGGAAATGTAAATGAGCTAAATACCTAATAAAAAATGAAAAAAAAAAAAAATGTAAAATCCCAAGGGAATGAGTGACTTAAAAAAAAAAAAAAAAAAAAAAAAAAAAAAAAAAATACTAAAGAAGAAAGCAATAAAGTAACAGGATCTGTTTCTTCTAGATCTGATCAAGAAAGAAGATAAAATAAAAAGCAAACCACATTTGAAGTAAGGGGAAATTGTTTATAAATGTATGGTTGTACATAATCAGTGAAATATGGCAAGAAACAGATAAATTATTGAACATTGAAAAATAGTCCTTTTCCAGGTTTCGCATCTGTCTACTATTGAATAAATGCAAATGAGTTTCAAAGTAATCCTATGATTACACAGCCTGAGGATGAAGAAATTAATAACTAAGAAGTCACAGAGTTAAAAACAAGAACGCCACGAATTTTGCAGGCAAGTGGGTGGAACTAGAAAATGTCATCCTGAGTGAGGTAACCCAGACCCAAAAGAACATACATGATATGTACTCACTGGTAAGTGGATATTTGTTCAAAAGCTCAGGATAGCCATGATACAACTCACAGCTCATACGAAGATTAACAGGAAGGAAGGCCAAAGTGTGGAAGCTTCAGTCCCACTTAGAAGGGGAAGAAAATAATCCTGGGAAACAGAGGAAGGGAGAGACCCAGGTGGGATAGGATAAAGGGAGGGAAGGGGGGGGGGCAGAATCTAGTATGGGGGAAGTCCAGAGGACAAGGAGAATGAATAGAATAGAAATACACAGAAGTGGAGATTGGAGGACAGGGGAGAGGGGAACCACTAGAATGAACCAGACACCAGGGATATGATAAGAGAGGCTCCCAGGACCCAATGAGAATGAGATTAGTTGAAATGCCCAACTGCAGGAAGACAGAACCTGAAGAGGCCACCTCCAGTAGACAGACATGCCCCCCAGTTGAGGAGCAGAGGCTGAAGGAAAGGCCATCCGGAGACCAACCTACCTTGGGATCCATCCCATCCACAGACCCCCCAAATCCTGACACTATTGCTGATGGCAAAATGTGCTTGCAGACAAGAGCCTGGCACGGCTGACCTCTGAGAGGCTCTGTCATCACCTGTCTAAGAAAGATGCATATAATCACAGCCAACCATTGGACTGAGCCCATAGATCTCAATGGAAGAGTTGGGGGAAGGACTGAAGGAGCTGAAGGGGTTTGCAACCCCATAGGAAGAACAACAGTACCAACCAACCTGGCCCCTCAGAGCACCCAGGGACTAAGCCACCAAACAAAGAGCATGCATGGACCAGTCCATGGCTTCTACTACATATATAGCAGAGGACTGCCTTATCTAGAATCAGTGGGAGGGGATTCACATGGTCCTGTAGAGACTTGATGCCCCAGAGAAGGGGGATGCTAGAGGGGTGAGGTGGGGATCAGTGGGTGGTTGGGGGAACACCCTCTTAGAGGCAAAGGGAGGAGGGAGGGGGAGTGGAGGGGAGACTGGGAAGGAGGACTACATTTGAAATGTAAATAAATAATTTAAAAAAAGAAGTCACAGAGAGTTAAGTAACATACATAAATTCACACAGCTAGTGGTTTTAAATGGTAAGGTTGAAGGAAGTCCTTTAGCTATTTCTTTTCAAACAGCAATGGAGATTTTTTAAGCATTTTAAAATTGTGTGTGTGTGCGGGCACACACACACACAAACACACACACACACACACACACACATGCTCTGTTTTCATATATTCTAGAAGAGGAAATCAGATCCCATTACAGAAGGTTATGATGTACAGAACCATATGGGTGCTGGGAATTGAACTCAGGACCTCTAGAGGAGCAGTCAGTGCTCTTACCTGCTGAGCCATCTCTCCAGGCCAGCAATCGAGTTTTTAACCAAAACTATACTTTTAGCTCACATTTCCTAGGTTATGTGAATGGGTTCTGGTACAATTAGACACTTGATAAAACTGATTATTGTATGGAAAAACTGAATAGCCTAGATTACCTTCAATATCCTCAGTAATGAAATAACAACTTGGGGAAAAATGTATTATTTACAAATTGTCCTGGCTGCTAATATGAAAAGAGGAATATAAAATTTGCAGCATTAATATAAGGAATAAAGTATATGTAGATTATATAACTTGTGTTTTTAATTAATAAATAAAAATACCATCAACCCAAACATAATTAGTGCTAATAGTCTTGATAGACTCATCCCTAACCAGCTTGAGAGTCGTGATTCTGTTGGAATACAATAGAGTAACAAACCTGCTGTCGCTGTTACGATACAGTAAACATTTTCACCATGTTTATGATGGCAATGATCCATGATTTTGAGGGTCATACAATGTTCCATAAGTAGAATCATTCTAATTTCATAAACTTCCCACATAAACTACTGTCTACGTGGTTTTTTCTTATCAGGAAGTCTGCTCGTGAATATAATTTCCTCGTATTTCTGATTATCTCCTCAGAAAATAGAACTCCCAGAGAAAGATCATACACATTTTTATATTTAATATACATGTCAGATTTCTAATTATTGGGAAAGTAATTATAGCATCAAAGTATAAGAATATTGCAACTGAAAATGTTGCAACTGAAGTATCCATTATTTAATAGATGATTTAATAGAAGAAGACAACCATAATTATACTGAAATCTTAAAGCAATATTCCTTACACCATGGCTGTTTTTAATAAGTGAGATGTCTTGTCCAAATTCTTGATGTAGAAAAATCAAGCAGTGGAATGCATAAGCCAAGTGTTAGGTATACATGCTCACTCTGTTTTGTTTCAATCTATTGTTAAGGTCTATACTACTTACTTAAGAGGGTCTCAGTTTTTGATTCAAAACTTGATTACTTTAAAAGAATGTGACTTAGGAGACTTGTATGGCTTAAGTTGAGAAGTAGAGCAAAAAAATTAAACTAGCCTCATTTGTACCCCACTTCATTTTGAAGTCCTCCATCTCTAAAACAAGTTATATATATGCATTCTTGTAGAGTATCTAAATCACATGATATAAACGAAGAGTGCAGTTAGCATAAATTAAGGCCCCACTGGGACTCTATCTTCTCCTATAGCATGCCAAATTGAAAGTCTTAGCCTTTAAATATCATTTAATTACCATCACAAGTGAGATATCATGAGGAGGGCATCATTAAGCAACAATGCAAATATAATGTCTCAAAATATTCCATCCTGTTTGTTGGGTGTCTGTCTCATCAAGGTTTTGGTACCCTGTAGGATGGAGCATACACTACCAAGCACAATGTTCCCCTAACCCTATAGTTTCCATTGCAGTGGGGCAACAAACCTTAAGAACAAAACAGCATATCAAGGGGCTGAGAATACTTTTTGTTTATCCCCACTGTGTTTCTGCTATTGTCAGATTTAATTTGGTGTTTTTAGCAGATAGAAACATGGAGTTTGAAACCTGTAGAAAATGAAAAGATCATTTCACTAAATAATGGATTGCTTTAACTTATCAGTTAGAGCCTCTCTTTGTGCTCAAGCTTAGCTAGGTGATTGAAACTAAATGCTTTTAAATGTGTATCAAAGCTCAAGCTAGCATACCTGTTCGTCATCTGAAGGTGACCTTCTGTGCAGAAAACAAGAAGAAACTACAAAAGGGGCCACCAATTTAGGGGAGAACTAAATTGGCTTGGGTTTGTAGTTGCATAAAACCCAAGAGGCACCTCTAATTCCAAACAGCAGACAATTTTAAAAACTAGTGCGTGTTCCCAAGTGAGTGATCTGAATGTGAATGTGCAAAGAATAGATGCAAAAATCTTTCCACTTCTTACACATAGAAGCAGTGATAAATGGCTGCCAGGTAGCGGCTACTCTGGAAGAAACCTGGGCCAAGGAAGCCCAGAGAGAGGGGTCTTCACACCACCTCTCTTCTGTCCTAAGGAAAAGGATGCATGCCGGGAAGCACGGAAAAAATGCAAATACCTGGCATTTCTAAGAGGACAGAAACTTCAGGGTCTGACTAACAATGTGTAACTCACTATAAGCAAATCACTGCCTCTGCGTATCTCTAAAGCAGATGGCATGATAAAGAAAAGTGAGCTTTCCTGAAGATCCTGCATTTCCAATGAATGCTAAGTGGCTGCTTGGTCCCTTATATTCATGTTGGTGTTTTATAATTATTCTTCTTCTTGTTCTTCTTGTTCTTCTTGTTCTTGTTCTTGTTCTTCTTCTTCTTGTTCTTCTTGTTCTTGTTCTTGTTCTTGTTCTTGTTCTTGTTCTTCTTCTTCTTCTTCTTCTTCTTCTTCTTCTTCTTCTTCGTCGTCGTCGTCGTCGTCGTCGTCGTCGTCGTCGTCGTCGTCTCCGTCTCCTTCTCCTTCTCCTTCTCCCTCCTTCTCCTTCTCCTTCTCCTTCTCCTTCTCCTTCTCCCTCCTTCTCCTTCTCCTTCTCCCTCCTTCTCCTTTTCCTTCTCCTTCTCCCTCCTTCTCCTTCTCCCTCCTCCTTCTTCTTCTTCTCCTTCTCCTCCTCCTCCTTCTTCTCTTCCCCCTCCTCCTCCCCCCTCCTCCTCTCCTCCCCCTCCTCCTCCCCCTCTTCCTCTTACTCCTCCTCTTACTCCTTCTCTTCCTTATCCTCTTTTTCCTCTTCCTCCTCCTCCTCCTCTTCTTCTTGGATATCAAAAAAAAAAAGTTTTCAAAAATGGCAATTAAATACAGATTGAGCTGAGAATTATGTAGCCTTAAAGACTCCACTATGTATTGCTGCCACTTTAGAACTCATCAGACAACGTCCTGTGTGTGAGAGATGGGCAGAACCAGACAATCATTTGTATTACTCAGAAGAGCACAAGCCATCTACTTGGAAAGGACTGTCTCCTGGTGGTATGGCAGGCTGACACCCACACACAGCAAACCTTATTGAGTCTGTGTCACAGTGTGCCATACAGACCCTGAATTGATGAGCTTACAATGTCCCCATAATAAAATGTACCTATAACAAGAGACTATATTAAGCACTGAACTATGATCAGACATTGCACTAAGTGCTTTTTTATGTTAATCCATTCACATGTGCCTTGTTGTACTCTCTCTTGACTTCTTACTGCAGGTAAACAAAACCCAGTCTCCTGCCCACCACCCTCAGGAGCAAACTGACCATTAGCAGTTTGACCAAGAACCTGTTCCTTTTCCCTCAGCCATACTAGTCTTTTCTGTTCTTCAAATAAGCAGAGATCTGGATGTCAGTCTTGCTGCCTAAGCATCACCCGTGTCTTTTCAAGACCATAATGTGATTGACACATCAGTCAGGCTCCAGATAAAATGTTGTCTTCCTCAGAGGTGCCTGCCAGATCCTCCCTGTCTCATCTGCAAGCTTTCTGCAGTCCTACTCTGCCATCTGCATTGATTTCTTAAATCACTAAGCTTGCTTGACTCTACTGACTTTGTTCTACTTGCCTGTCTCCCTCACAAGCTTCTGTGTACCTTGTTCACTTCTGCCCACACTTGCCATACAGCTGGCATTCAAGAGCTATTCTGAACGAATGTTAAACCTTCACCTTACAGATGAGTTAGCAGGAATGTGAGGTCATAAAAGCAGGAAAAGAATAGTTGACATTTGAACCCAACTCCAGGTGGTGCCAGAGTTTATGCTTTTTCCTGAATTCTTACATATTATTTGTATAATCATACAAAACCAGCAAGCAAACACAAAATAAGTAGAAGAAATGCTAACTATTTGTTGTAAAAGAGCTAGACTGTATTTATCAGGGACAGCTGTTATAAGAAGGGAGAGGGAGAAAAGTCTCAGAAAGTGGGTCACCTCATTATTGGTCCTGAGCAGGGGCTCAGTGAACAGAAAGAAATGCAACCTGCAAGCTATCCTCACAGGGTCAGGAGACCATGGTGACTTCTGGAGCAATGAATGAAAGTTCACGGAACTATGAATCAGTCTTCAGCTGGCTATTTATTAGTTAGGTGACTTTGAGAACAAGTACCTTCTCTGACTCTCAAATGTAAAAATTAATGGAAATTGTGAAATTGTGTGTGTGTGTGTGTGTAATATATACAGATAAGTAGATACATACACATATATATGTGTGTATATGTGTGTGGATATACATATATACTAGATAGATGTATGAATAGATGATAGACAGACAGACAGATGGGTGGGTAGAAAGGTAGATAGATAGTCATGCTTGAAAGCTCATAAGAAAATGTAAATCTCTCAAAAGCCAAAGCCCTCTTTTGCATGAAATTCTGCAAGCTGATTGGAACTAGATAGTAAAAATTTCTAACTATTGTCAGTCAATTGAGTGAACATTTTCATAAATGACAATTTTTTAAAAACAGACCCAACAACTGAAAAGCCATGGGACAGACTGATGATGGAAGATGATGGAAAGAGTCACACCAGAGACTGGTAAAGCACCTTCTCAGATCAGACCAAGCCTTGCTTTAAACTATGAGCTCCTTAAATGGGAGGGATGGGAAGGTTGATTTTTCTGTTGTATGTAGCTAGACCTTGAGTATCCATGTTCCCAAAAACTACCCACTACATCCACTGACACCTATTGTTCTGTGACATAAACATCATTAGGAAGTGACTAAAGGAAGAAAGCAGCAGTCACTCAGAGGGACTCTGAGTTCCTGCAAGAGCTGAGGGTTTCTGAAGCAGCTGCAAGTCCCTTCTATGCTTGCGATGGAGATTCTTGTGAGAATCACCTTCTTAGGCCAGAAACAAAGCTGCAGAGACCTAGAGGAAACTTCTCTTCAGGGTGGGGTACACTCAGCCTAGCTATACCCCATTGTTGCTTTTCAAAGCCTGGAAGCCTAGCAGGTTAGTAAATGCAGAAATATTAATGTTAAATGCAGGAATTTCCTGCAGTGGAGAAGCAGACAGCAGCAGTGTGGGTTTAGAAAAAGAACCCAACCATATTTTCATGAGACATTTCTATTTACTTCTTACAGAGCATATTTGTTATATCCCTATATTTTTCCTCACACAAACATTCACGCTATTTATATAAATATTCATCAAAAGAACCTTCAGGAATGTGCTAAGTGTTTCTGAATCTCTGCAACGGGAAATAGAAAGAATGATAGAAGGCCACCATCCAGGAATGGAGCCAGGACATCCATCCTAAGTCTGGTGTCTATAAATTCATCCTCATGTAGCGAAGAGCTACTGGGGTCAGCAGAGTAGAAAGAACCTGTGATCACGTTATTAAATGTTGCCCAGGGGTCATACAGAAGTAGAGAAGCAAAAAACCTCGGAAGCCTTTTTCTTTGACTAACAAATAGCTACTGAGAAGCTACTCTGTGCATGTCACCAGCTAGGTACGTGGTTTGAAAGTGGCTCAGCCTCCAAACCCACCTTTAAAGCATGTTGTAAAGATGTTAGTTTTATATACACAGAACTTCACAAGGTCAATTAAGTTTGAGTGAACTGAGAACTATAAGGGATGAAAGACGTTCTATGCTGCCTAAACTCAAAGATATCATTGATGGTCTCATAGAAGCCCTTGGCTCTGAGATATGAAGACATCCTTAACACAACGTTCTCATTTGGGGATGCAGAATAAAGACAGCATCAAAGGTTAAAGAAAAAACTCTTAGCAAGAACTAGATTGACAGATTTTGCTTTGCATCACACGGTATATCACATGGGACACAACTATGCAGAGGATAATTTTTCTATAAGAAGAACAAGGGCAGACTATAAATAAACTCCATGAAGGCCAAGATATGTATGGAAGTCTATCCTGGGCTCACTACCTAAAGAGTCAGAGATTCATTTTCTCACTGTCCCTCTGTGACCAGACTGGAGTCCTTGTCATCCACAACCTTTTGGAAGGGTCTGTAACAAGCCAACTCAAATGTGTTCACATTGAAAAGGATGTAGCTCACCTTCATCTCAGAATTAGGTTTACATGGTAAGCTGAATTTAAAGAGAATATCCATCAATCAAGCCACTTTCTAGTGACATTCTACAAGAGAGGCAGTTTCTTTATAAATCAATGTTACCACCCTATGCCAGAATGCAAACAACAGTTAACCATTTGTTATTGTATCCTTTAAATCCAGGACACAAGGAAAAATAATTTCTGAATACAGAACATTCTGTTTGGACACTTTTAGTCCTGAAATAACCAAGCCCCTGGGGCCTGCTCAGAATTTTTATAGCAAGACTTGACCTATGAAGAACAGGTTGAACATCCTAATCAGAATTATGGAATCTTACACAGTCAGAAGCTTTTAAAGCTCGCCCCAATGAAACCACTAGTGAAAATTTCTACACTTTTCTTTTATGAGTTGGATCACAGCTAAAACTCAGGTAAGAGATAGATAGATAGATAGATAGATAGATAGATAGATAGATAGATAGATAGATAGATAGATAGATAGATGATAGATAGATAGATAGATAGATAGATAGATAGATAGATAGATAGATAGATAGATAGAGATAGAGATGATACAGATACAGAGGCAGATACAGATACAGATAGATACAGATAGAGATAGAGATAGAGATAGAGATAGAGATAGAGATAGAGATAGAGATAGAGATAGAGATAGAGATAGAGATACAGATACAGATAGAGATAGAGATACAGATACAGATAGAGATAGAGATACAGATACAGATACAGATACAGATACAGATACAGATACAGATACAGATACAGATACAGATACAGATACAGATACAGATACAGATACAGATAGAGATAGAGATAGAGATAGAGATAGAGATAGAGATACAGATACAGATACAGATACAGATACAGATACAGATACAGATACAGATACAGATACAGATACAGATACAGATACAGATACAGATATATGATCTGGTTAGTTGGTTGTTTTCATTTGTTTTTTAAAATTTATATTACTTTATATTCCAATTGCTGTCCCCTCTGTGTCCTCCTCACACAGTCACTCCCCGATCTCCCTCCATATTAAAACTATGTGTATAAGATATATATGAAACATAAAGGAGTTTCATGTTTAGTACCAAACCAAAGACATCTCATTATGTATGTGAAAATATTTCAAATCTTCATAACATCTGAAACCAGCATTTCAGTAAAGTATATTTCAGTAAAGTATATTTCAGTAAAGTATATTTCAGTAAAGTATATTTCGTGGGTGTTGGTTTGGCAGTGGTTGTAGTGGGGCTGTCAGAGGACAAGTTTTAATCAGACTTTCCAATGACTTTGTGACATGGGTACTAACATTCAATCTCCCAGGACTCAAAGTCCCATGCTGTTGAATTGGACTACATATTTCTGGTTTAAGGAAATTAAATGTGTTGCATCTTGTTATCTCAACGGTATCAGAAAATATGAGTGCTATGCTAAAAATAAAATTGCTATGGTAGCAAAGATTCCAATCCCATGAAGGAAAGAGTGGCATGACTTTGAACTGCTTGATCCTATGGAGTTTTCCCTTACACGTTCACAAGTAGTCTCTTTGTAACTGTCAGAACAACTATGAGCAAAGCATTCAAAAACCTGGAGTTTTTAAATGAATTACTCGCCATACTGACCTCTTAGGCACTGCTTATGAAGTCTTCTTTAATTATCCATAACATATACCTGTCCACATGTATGTTAGAAATGTTAAGTGAAGGCCTTTTCCCTGGAACTAATGCTACTGTATGTGTTACTTACTCTAAAGTGTCATCTTTGTTCTTCCTCTCCCCCACCATTCTGCTGAAGAGATGTTCTACCTTCCCATATTCTGTTGTCTCAGTTTCTCAAACCAGGATGATCAGGCTCCCAACAACCACCACCATATCAAAAATTCCCAGGGAAATCCACCCAGACTCCAAAATCAATTATTCTAGTTCCTTAGCTTTGTAGCCCAAGTTATTGTGAGATATGAGTTATGTCACACACAAAATTTAAAATCAGAAATGGAGAATCCAAAGATGACCTAACCCAAGGAAATGCTCATGAAGCATCGTTACAGTCAACAACATTTTAAAATTAACAGACCCTCAGGTGTTTCAGATCACCTCTCTCCTTACAAAGCAACCACTCCTAATGACTGCCCTGTTCCTAGCTTCCACATCGATGCTACCTACCTAAGCAGGCAATGCTAAGCACTTTGTTTCATGGTTACTGTCTTTGGAGTTTATCTATTGTTTCCAATTGATCTTTCCTACTGTGAGATTGATTGCTTTCTGTTGCACGACATCATCTGTAACGTGTTGCTTTGAATCCTGTGGCATTCCAATTCTGAATAGGCCCCCATGTGTTTGTCTGCTATGCTATAGACTTACAAGCATCCCTAGGCAAGTAACACTATGCCTCTCAGAAATTCTCTTTCTTCTAGCACATTTCTGCTAAACCCACCACCCTTACTGATGCCAGTTGGCTGATGTGTGTGTAAGTGTGTGTGTGTGTGTGTGTGTGTGTATGTGTGTGTGTGTGTGTGTGTGTGTTTGTGAGTGTGTTGTTCTTGGTGTTGTTATTCAGTGACTTCTGATTTAGTGGCTGATTGTTCTTTCTCCATTCTCTCCACAGGAGGCACTGGTGTCCTCCCCATTGTCAACTCCCATATTTCACTAGGCTCCATCCTCTCTCTAACTCAGGTCCCAAAGAACTTTACTAAGAAACCTTTTAAACTACTTAATGCTTTTCTTCCTCCACATTTCCTCACCAGGCAGCCAACTAATACAGCTAGCTACCAGACAAACCTACCTCCCACCACCTTTCTATTCCCTTCTTTCTTTCTATGCCTTTTTTAAATTTTTTTATTCGATATTTTCTTAATTTACATTTCAAATACTACCCCAAAAGTTCCCTATACCCTCCCCCTGCCCTGTTCCCCTACCCACCCACTCCCACTTTTTGGCCCTGGTGTTCCACTGTATTGGGGCTTATAAAGTTTGCAATACCAAGGGGCCTCTCTTCCCATGATAGGCCATCTTCTGCTACATATGCAGGTAGAGGCACGAGCTCTGGGGGTACTGATTAGTTCATATTGCTGTTCCAACTATAGGGTTGCAGACCCCTTCAGCTCCTTGGGTGCTTTCTCTAGCTTCTCCATTGGGGGCCCTGTGTTCCATCCTATAGATGACTGTGAGCATCCACTTCTGTATTTGCCAGGCACTGGCATAGCCTCATACAAGACAGCTATGTTAGGGTCCCTTCAGCAAACTCTTCTGGCATATGCAATAGTGTCTGAGTTTGGTGACTGATTAGGGGATGGATCCCAGAGTGGTCTCTGGATAGTCCATCCTTTTGTCTTAGCTTTAAACTTTGTCTCTGTAACTCCTTCTATGGGTATTTTGTTCCCTATTCTAAGGAGGAATGAAGTATCCACATGTTGGTCTTCTTTCTTCTTTTTTTTTTATTTTTTTTTAATATTTTTTATTACATATTTTCCTCAATTACATTTCCAATGCTATCCCAAAAGTACCCCATACCCTCCCCCCCCCCCCACTTCCCTACCCACCCATTCCCATTTTTTTGGCCCTGGCGTTTCCCTGTACTGGGGCATATACAGTTTGCGTGTCCAATGGGCCTCTCTTTCCAGTGATGGCCGACTAGGTCATCTTTTGATACATATGCAGCTAGAGACAAGAGCTCCCGGGTACTGGTTAGTTCATATTGTTGTTCCACCTATAGGGTTGCAGTTCCCTTTAGCTCCTTGTGTACTTTCTCTAGCTCCTCCATTGGGGGCCCTGTGTTCCATCCAATAGCTGACTATGAGCATCCACTTCTGTGTTTGCCAGGCCCCGGCATAGTCTCACAAGAGACTTCTTTCTTCTTGATTTTCTTGTGTTTTACAAATTGTATCTTGGGTATTCTAAGTTTCTGGGCTAATATCCACTTATCAGTGAGTGCATATCTAGTGACTTTTTTGTGATTGGGTTACCTCACTCAGGATGATATCCTCCATATCCATCCATTTGCCCCAAAATTTCATAAATTCATTGTTTTTAATAGCAGAGTAGTACTCCATTGTGTAAATGTACCACATTTCTGTATCCATTCCTCTGTTGAGGGACATCTGAGTTCTTTCCAGCTATCGTTTCCAGCTATTTCTAGCTATTAAAAATAAGGCTGCTATGAACATAGTGGAGCATGTATTCTTATTACCAGTTGGAACATCTTCTGGGTATATGCCCAGGAAAGGTATTGCTGGATTGTCCGGTAGTACTATGTCCAATGTTCTGAGGAACCGCCAGATTGACTTCCAGAGTGGTTGTACAAGCTTGCAATCCCACCAGCCATGGAGGAGTGTTCCTCTTTCTCAACATTCTTGACAGCATCTGCTATCACCTGAATTTTTGATCTTAGCCATTCTTGACTGGTGTGAGGTGGAATCTTAGTTTGATTTGATTTTGATTTGCATTTCCCTGATGATTAAGGATGTTGAACATTTTTTCAGGTGCTTCTCAGCCATTCAGTATTCCTCAGTTGAGAATTCTTTGTTTAGCTCTGTACCCCATTTTAATGGGATTATTTGAATTTCTGGAGTCCAGCTTCTTGAGCTCTTTGTATATATTGGATATTAGTCCCCTATCAGATTTAGTATTGGTAAAAATCCTTTCCCAATCTGTTGGTGGCCTTTTTGTCTTATTGACAGTGTCTTTTGCCTTACAGAAGCTTTGCAATTTTATGAGGTCCCATTTGTCGATTCTTGATCTTATAGCACAAGTCATTGCTGTTCTGTTTAGGAATTATTCACCTGTCCTTATATTTTAGAGGCTTTTCCCCACTTTCATCTCTATAAATTTCAGTGTCTCTGGTTTTATGTGGAGGTCTTTGATCCACTTAGACTTGAGCTTTGTACAAGGAGATAAGAAAGGATCAATTCGAATTCTCCTACATGATAACCGCCAGTTGTGCCAGCACCATTTCTTGAAAATGCTATCTCTTTTCCACTGGATGGTTTTAGCTCCCTTATCAAAGATCAAATGACCATAGGTGTGTGGATTCATTTCTGGGTCTTCAATTCTATTCCATTGATCTACTGGTCTGTCGCTGTACCATTACCATGCAGTTTTTATCACAATTGCTCTGTAGAACAGCTTTAGGTCAGGCATGGTGATTCCACCAGAGGTTCTTTTATTGTTGAGAAGAGTTTTTGCTATCCTAGGTTTTTTTATTATTCCAGATGAATTTGCAAATTGCTCTTTCTAACTATGTAAGGATTGATTTGGAATTTTGATGAGGATTGCATTGAATCTGTAGATTGCTTTCAGCAGAATAGCCATTTTTACTACATTAACCCTGTCGATCCATGAGCATGGGAGATCTTTCCATCTTCTGAGATCTTCTTCAATTTCTTTCTTTAAAGACTTGAAGTTCTTATCATACAGATCTTTCACTTTCTTACTAGAGTCACACAAAGGTATTTTATATTATTTGTGACTATTGTGAAGGGTGTTGTTTCCCTAATTTCTTTCTCAGCCCATTTATCCTTTGTGTAGAGGAAGGCCATTGATTTATTTGAGTTAATTTTATATCCAGCTACTGCACTGAAGCTGTTTATTAGGTTTTGGAGTTCTCTGGTGGAATTTTTGATGTCACTTATATATACTATCATATCATCTGCAAATAGTGATATTTTGACTCTTCCTTTCCAATTTGTATCCTCTTGATCTCCTTTTGTTGTCAAATTGCTCTGGCTAGGACTTCAAGTACTATACTGAATAGGTAGGGAGAAAGTGGGCATCCTTGTCTAGTCCCTGAATTTAGTGGGATTGCTTCCAGCTTCTCTCCATTTACTTTGATGTTGGCTACCTGTTTGCTGTAGGTTGGTCTTATTATGTTCAGGTATGGGCCTTGAATTCCTGATCTTTACAAAACTTTTATCATGAAGGGGTGTTGGATTTTGTCAAATGCTTTCTCAACATCTAATGAGATGATCATGTGGTTTTTGTCTTTGAATTTGTCTATATAGTGGATTACATTGATGGATTTCCATATATTAAACCATCCCTGCATCCCTGGGATGAAGCCTACTTGGTTATGATGGATGATCATTTTGATGTGTTCTTGGATTCGGTTTGTGAGGATTTTATTGAGTATTTTTGCATCGATGTTCATAAGGGAAATTGGTCTGAAGTTCTCTTTCTTTGTTGGATCTTTGTGTGGTTTAGGTATCAGAGTAATTGTGGCTTCATAGAATGAATTGGGTAGAATACCTTCTGTTTCTATTTTGTGGAATAGTTTGAGGAGAGTTGGAATTAGGTCTTCTCTGAAGGTCTGATAGAACTCTGCACTAAACCCATCTGGTCCTGGGCTTTTTTTGGTTGGGAGACTATTGATGACTGCTTTTATTTCTTTGGGGGAAATGGGACTGTTTAGATTGTTAATCTGATCCTGGTTTAAGTATGGTACCTGGTATCTGTCTAGGAAATTGTCCATTTCATCCAGGTTTTCTAGTTTTGTTGAATATAGCCTTTTGTAGTAGGATCTGGTGATGGTTTGGATTTCCTCAGGTTCTGTTGTTATGTCTCCTTTTTCATTTCTGATTTTGTTAACTAGGATACTGCCCCTGTGCCCTCTACTGAGTCTGACCAAGGTTTATCTATCTTGTTGATTTTCTCAAGGAACCAGCTCTTGGTTTGGTTTATTCTTTGAATAGTTCTTTTTGTTTCCACTTGGTTGATTTCAGCCCTGAATTTGATTATTTCCTGCCGTCTACTCCTCTTGGGTGAATTTGCTTCCTTTAGTTCTAGAGCTTCTAGGTGTGCTGTCTGTCTGCTAGTGTATGCTCTCTCTCTCTCTCTCTCTCTTTTTTTTTTGGAGGCACTCCTTTCAATGCCTTTCATGTCCTGCATCCCAGCCTGGAATTCTCTTTTGGATTTACTCTTTAATTTTCCAATAACATTTCCCACCATGAACTATTTGCATCCCTCCCTTGTCTGCACACCTAAGGCACAGTGTGCAGTACTCTTCCTCAGTACTTACAATGTTCGTTTCTAACTCTTCATTGTGTCTCCCTCCACTGAAAATAAGCATCCTATCTTAATCATTTCTGTATCCCTGGGAGAACTTGAGAAGTAAATGTTGCCCAAATGAAAGACTGTTTACTTGGTGACCTTTGTGAGTTTCCTGCAAGAGCAGGAAACCTCCAGGCATCTCCATTCATGCTGTGTGCCTTAGAGGATGGTTGCAGCCTCCAACTTTCTGTGGTGGGTGTTGTAGGTAAAAAGGGGAACTCTGAGGAGGAGATTAGCATCCAGGATGTTTCCTGCTGAGAGCTCCTGAATCAAGGCATGGAAAGAGAGCGGAAGGAAAAAGAAAGAAGCAAGATTTGGCAGAGGAAGGCAAGCTGTGATGTAGATTCTGTGGATGCCTTAGCTGACACCACAGGGAATTCTGAGGACATACTTACTGAGGCAGAAGGAAAACTACTGGTCCTCAGACCCTCCTCCCACTTCAACTGGGCCAGTTTAACCTCTCTAAGCCCAGTAATCCCCAAAGAGCTCTGACAGGTAGAGAGAATGCCTGGAAGTCTCCACATTATAAAACAGAGTTCAGTGGTTGTTTTACCTTGCATACATGAGGTCCAATTTTTATTTTTGGTCATACATGCACGCATATATGCATACATACATATATACATACATACATACGTACATACATACATACATACACACACACACACACACACACATACATACATACATACATACATACATACATATTGCATTTTATTATCCACTCCTCTGAGTTATGAATATCTGCCAGAATTTTCTGTGTTTCTAAATACAGCTGAGGAAAATGGCAATTACTTATTTCAAAGTGATTGGTGCAAATTCTGTGTTCTGACTTTTATAACCTTGGTTTTTATCCCTCTGGCTTAAGACACATCTCAAGAGAACCTCACAGAAGCTGCACAGACTTCTGCTGTGAGGATCTAATGGGATGTTATTTGGAAAGACAGAGGTGACAGTAATCTCAATATTTAATTGTTCCCCAGTTGATTCTAATGAAGTGCATGGTTCACTATTTCCGGCCATATATTTTATGAAAATTGAAAAGAGAAATTTGGAAAAACCTCTACTAACTCCCAAAGCATATGATTATCAATTCTTCATCTTTATTTCCTACCATTATTTAGATGTTGAAAAATTTCAGGAAATGACTACATATGTGGCCTTCCTTCGACAATATCAAAATGTACTGATGAACCAGTCTGCCTCCTTGGGCTTAAAAGCTATCTAATAGTAAAGGCAAACTAGGGTCATTCCTTTTTGTGATTAAATCTTTGCTTCTCTAAGATTGAGCTATGCTGCACATGTAAGCTCAACTACAAATGATCTCTGTTGGGCCTGGTCCATGAAAAGGCACCATGCCTTTGTATCAAAAGGTTAGTTTTAACCATCTTGCAATCCTACCTTTGTTTCAGACGTTTATAGGACTAACTCTGACTACCTTGTTATGATTATCTGTTCCTATGGTCACCTTGCAACCATGTCTTTGTTTCAAGGGCTCATTAGGACTTAATTGTATACTTTTGTTCTACTCCTATAACCCTGCAAAATCCCCTATTTGGAAACCCCTGAGCTCTAAGAACCTTGTCTTCCAACTGTCCAATACTAATCTCTTGAACCCCTTCTTAAGGTAGGGAGCACATGAACACAAATAAAAAAGCTTGCTTTAATTAATTGCTTACTTCAATTATTTTGGCCATGGTGATTTGAATCCATGGACTTTCTGTTCCCATCTTTGGAATTAAACAAAAAGGCATTAAACTAGAATGACTAATTTTTTGACATGAAAAAATAGTTAACCTGCCTACAAAAGGCAGAAGGTGTGGTTAAAGTAATCCTTCTATAAAAGTTCATCAAATCACACCAAATTGAGCATATAGGTGGGTTTAAAATAAAAGCACAAGGAACAGGGTGCTACAGAACAGAACAAAATAAGTGTGTGTGTGTGTGTGTGTGTGTGTGTGTGTGTGTGTGTGTGTGTTTGTCTGTGCAAACTTGTGCCTTTAGCATACAGACTGACAACACACACATACACATGCAAACCTGTCATGATAGAGTTCTGCAGTTGCTAGGTTTCTGGAATGATACAACAGATAAACATTCATGCTTTTATCCAGGATTAAATATGCAAAGGGAGGAATAGAGCTGTAAAGAGAGGAGCTGGAGCAGTGTTTTTAAATGTTTAGCTGAGCTATGCAGATTACATTCGATGAAGACTTAAAGTAGTTTTAAATATGCTAATCGACTGAGGACTGAGTTAAGAACATAACCCAGCAGACAGTAAATACGGATTCAGTGATACATTCGATTGTCATTCAGTAACTCTAAACCAGGCCCATGCTAAGTCCCAGATAGAAATAAGTTGGTGTGTGGTATGTAGACAAACTAGGCTCATTCCTTTTTGTGATTAAATCTTGGTAATGGCAATCACACAGAGACAGGGACAGTAGGAAAATCGATGAGAGGACCTTAGAGGGTGCCAGATTGAAGACATGATCATGGACGAGAAACCAAACAAGATTACTAAGAAAAGAGAGCCATGGGTGAATACAAGTCCAGAATTTAATATTTTCCAGGTTTGGGCTGTAGTAGTAATCATCTGTAGAACTTTCTCACTGTGATCTTGGATGGTAAATTGAGCCACCTCATATGTAGTTTGAGAACCAAGAGATCCCAAGTGCTATCCTGTGAGTAAACTCTTAGGTTCTGTTCATGTACCACTGATATTGTTACTTGTTATAATTACTATTTATCCTACTAATGCTATTATTAAATGTTTTATAATTCAGAGAATTCAGCACAAGAACTTTGACAAATATCTCATGGCTTTAGAAGTTCCACTGTCAGAGTAGATTTGGCATAGTTGTGAAGAAATAAAACCACAACAGACTGAGAAAGGGTTGACTTTGGATAGAGAGGAAGAAGCTAAAGAGTGGGCTATGGCATCCAGTTATCTAGCATAAAATGAAAGAAAAGGAGTGTAGGTGGGGAGCTATTAGATTTCTTTTAAATAACACCAATTATGTTATTCAATGATGGGACTATCTCAGCTGTGGAAAATAATGAGGATAAAAATTGGAGAGAAGAAATAACAAGCAAAGTCTTGGAAGGCTCGAATCAAGAGGAATTCTGTGTTTATAACAGCATCAAGAAATATCAGGACTGGAGAGATGGCTCAGAGGTTAAGAGCACTGACTGCTCTTCTGGAGGTCAGGAGTTCAAATCCCAGCAACCACATGGAGGCTCACAACCATCTGTAAGGAGATCAGATGCGACGGGCGGTGGTGGCACACGCCTTTAATCCCAGCACTTGGGAGGCAGAGGCAGGCAGATTTCTGAGTTCGAGGCCAGCCTGGTCTACAGAGTGAGTTCCAGGACAGCCAGGACTACACAGAGAAACCCTGTCTCAAAAAACCAAAAAAAAAAAAAAAAAAAAAAAAGGAGATCAGATGCCTTCTTCTGGTGTGTCTGAAGACAGCTACAGTAGATAGGAATGGATCAATTCGCATTCTTCTACATGATAACCTCCAGTTGTGCCAGCACCATTTGTTGAAAATGCTATCTTTTTTCCACTGGATGGATTTAGCTCCCTTGTCAAAGATCAAGTGACCATAGGTGTATGGGTTCATTTCTGGGTCTTCAATTCTATTCCATTGGTGTATTTGTCTGTCGCTATACCATTACCATGCAGTTTTTATCACAATTGCTCTTGTGAGGCTATGCTGGGGCCTGGCAAACACAGAAGTGGATGCTCACAGTCAGATATTGGATGGATCACAGGGGCCCCAATGGAGGAGCTAGAGAAAGTACCCAAGGAGCTAAAGGGATCTGCAACCCTATAGGTGGAACAACAATATGAACTAACAAGTACCCCCGGAGCTCGTGTCTCTAGCTGCATATGTATCAAAAGATGGCCTAGTAAGCCATCATTGGGAAGAGAGGCCCCTTGGTCTTGCAAACTTTATATGCCTCAGTACAGGGGAATGCCAGGGCCAAGAAGTGGGAGTGGGTGAGTAGGGGAATGGGTAGGAAGTGTATGGGGGACTTTTTGGATAGCATTGGAAATGTAAATGAAGAAAATACCTAATTTTTTAAAAAGCTGGATGTGATGGCGCATGCCTTTAATCCCAGCACTTGGGAGGCAGAGGCAGACCAATTTGAGTTCGAGGCCAGCCTGGTCTACAGAGTAAGTTCCAGGAAAGCCAGGGCCATACAGAGAAACCCTGTCTTGAAAAAAGCAAAACAACAAACAAAAAACAAAAACAAACAAACAAAAAGAAATACAAGTGCCTCAGAACAATTTCAGTAACAACACATAAGACAGCTATAGGATAGTTTTTAAATAATGTTGACTAGCTTGACAGAAAAATTCAAAATTCTGAACTACATACCAACATATCCTATTCACAAATTAAAGAAAGAACTCGTAAGTATAAATGTTCCTCCTGAAGTTAATGTACACAATGAATTCCAGATTGTCAATAGGCTGTTTCAATATGCACATCACTTAGCAGTCAACAAAATGCCCAACAAACATACCCAGAGGCCAATGTGATGGGGACAGTTTAAACATTTTCCAGGTATGTGAGGTTGGGAACTAAGAATAGCCATCACATACGGGGAGCTTTGATGGCAAAATTGTCACTGAATCCAAAAGAGTATAACCAACATCTAGAAATAGGAAGACCTTTTTTATGTAAAAAAAAAAAAATACACTCCAGAGAAATTGAAAAACACTTTGTAATCATTGAAATTAAACTAATTTATATCCAAGCCTGACCATCATCTTAAGGTCAACAAAAAAATCTATATATCTTGTGATAAAATCTCTTTGTGGCTTTTAAGACAATGGCTCGCTACATAAGGCAGGTTGCCCTTGAACTTGTTCTGTATGTCAGCCTAGGTATAAACTGGAAATCCTTCTGCCTTATTCACCTACTTGTACAGATTACAAGCACATGAAACTACCCACAGTTCTAATTTTTTAAAGAAAAAGATGTAAGGGGCGTAAAGAGATGGCTCATTTTCTCAATAGATTCCCTCTTTCCAGATAGGTCTCTAGCTTATGCCATGCTGACATAAAACTAATCAGTACAATAAATATTAATACTTGAATTTCTTGCTTGTAGTCAAAATTATTTTGGTGCACTTGCTGCTCTTCCAGAGGACCCAGGTTCAGTTCCCAGCACCCACATGGCGGCTTATAACCACCTGCATCTTTTGTTCCAGAGGATCTGTTATTCTCTTCTAACCGCCATAAGCACTACACGCATGAGTTGCACACTTGTATATGCTGACAAAACCCACTGACAAAACATATGCATACAATAAAAATAAAAAAAAATAATATAAATAAATATATTCATGATCTTGGTAGTAGAGTCATTGTAAGACAAAAAAGTACTCACTATAAGAGAAAAAAATAATTTTGACTACAAGCAAAAACTTCAAGTATTAATATGTATTGTACTGATTAGTTTTATGTCAGCATGACATAAGCTAGAGACCTATCTGGAAAGAGGGAATCTATTGAGAAAATGCCACTATTAGATTAGCCTATAGGCAAGTCTGTAATACATTCTCTTGACTGGTGATTGATGTGACTGGTCCCAGTTCATTTGAGGTGGTACCATCCCTGGGTAATTGATCTTAGGTGGTATAAAAAGCCAACCGAGTAGGCCGAGAGAAGCAAACCAGTAAGCAGCAGTCCTCCACAGACTCTGCATCACTTTCTGCCTTCAGGTTCCTGCCTTGAGTTCCTGCCTTGTCTTTCCTGGATGATGGTATCCAAACTGTAATATGAAACAAACCCTTTCCTACCCAAGTTATTTTTGATGGTGATATTTTATCACAGCAATATGTAGAATGCTTGCATTTATCCTGAGACTTCATAAAATAAAAGGCAATCACTAAATGGAAATAATATTTGAAAAGCACTAGTCAAGTTCAGTACACAGCAAAGTCAGGAGAAATATCAGTATATGAAAAGGAACAAATGGGTATAAACATATTGTTTAGAAAGTCACTGACATTACTTAGATTTAGCTAAACAATAGTAGTAAGTTTTTTCCTGGTGATGATGATGGCAATCTTATCTATTGTTTTACTTAATTTATAATACAGTGTGTGATTTCCATCTTGTGGAGTGGGCTTCAAATTCAATCAGAATAGTTTAGTTGCCTCCATAGCAGTTGTGCCATGATTGCACCAGTAGGCACATTCTGTCTGGTGGTTGGTATTCTAACTTACATGCTTTACATTGGATAAGACTACTAACTCCTTTTCTCTCCCCAATAATAACTGATGGCATACTGAAAGCTAGCCACCAAGGAGGAAGCTTCTAGATTAGCCCTGGCTTCATTTCTCTATCTTACAACCAAGTTATGCAAGGGCAGTGCAATATTTTAAATGAATGCATAAACCAAATTTACATTCAAGTATATAAATGACTCTTACTATCTAAGATTAAGAGAGGTAAAGGCACCTAGGAATAAACGCAATAAAGTTCCATCTGTGTAAAGTTGAAAATTAGAAAAATGTCATTTTGCTTAGGGATGTGTATTTCACTGGAAAAAATCAAAACATGAACAAGGATATTGCTACTATTGAAGGCAGGATAGTGTAATCACTGAGAAAGGAGGCAGGAATGAAGGAAGTAGGTTTACCTTGTGGGTTATATGTAAATTCTATGTAAAATGATCTCTATTTGTGCAGCCGTATTAGGTAGAAATGGGTGACTAGTGATAACCAGGAAAATAACATGTGGGCAACTAAGAAATCACCCAAATTAAGTTCAAAGGACCAATGTGAAGTGAATTATCCATAAGCCAGGTCTGAAATAAGCATTCAAGAGTAATAGTATGCTATACGGATATTTAATTCAGATTGTTTAATCAAACAGATTGACATTTGAATGAAACCTGTATATGACCCAGTGTGTCATGTTCTTAGTGTGCTCAAATGTCATAAAGCTAGAGGATTTGTAAAGGAACGTAAAGGGAGAATTCCATTTTCAATAATGGACTTTAATTTATAAGGAGTAGTGATTTATTCGGCTTGTGGATCTGCAATATTCAAGAATTTAGCACCAGCCATGTTCTAGTAAGGTCCTTAATGCTGCTTCAAACCACAGAGGAGGACAGAAGGGCCAAAGGGCAAGAAGGAGCCGAATTCATTCTCAAATCAGACCCATGTTTAATACAACAGGGATCTATTTTTAAGGACAAAAGCCTTGAGACCTAATGAACTCTTAGCCAGTTACATCTTTCCACTCTGCCATATTGAGTGTAAGTTTCTAAAACACAAGCATGGGAGAAATATTCAAGATATAGCAAACCTAATCCTTTTTTAAGTCATATTTTCTTTATTCTTATAGATAACCTCTAATGTTATACATTTCATACATGCATATGCTTTAGTGAAATATCCTACATTCTATCTTCTCCAATTTCTCTCCATCTTTCTTACCATTTTTCCATCCCAAGTTCATGTGCTCTTCTTTTATTTTTATTTTTTAATTTTTTATTAGATATTTTCTTTATTTACATTTCAAATGTTATACCCTTTCCTAGTTTCCCCTCCAAAAATCCCCTAACCTCTCCCCCCTCCCCCTGATTCCCAACCCACCCACTCCCATTTCTGGTCCTGGCATTTCCCTATACTGGGGCCTAGAGCCTTTACAGGACCAAGGGTCTCTCCTCCCACTGATGACTGACTAGGCCAATCTTTGCTACATAGATAACTAGAGCCACAAGTTCCACCATGTGTTTTCTTTGATTGGTAGTATAGTTCCAAGGAACTCTGAGGGTACTGGTTAGTTCATATTGATGTTCCTCCTATGGGGCTTCAGTCCCCTTCAGCTCCCTGGGTATTTCTCTGGCTCCTTCATTGGGGATCTTGTTCTCCGGACTGTGGACTGTGAGTATCCACTTCTGCATTTGCCAGGCACTGGCAGAGCCTCGCAGAAGACAGCTATCAGGCTCCTGTCAGCAGGCTCTTCTTGGCATCTACCTAGTGTCTGTGTTTGGTGGTTGTTTATGGGTGGATCCCCAAGTGGGGCAGTCTCTGGATGGTCATTCTTTCAGGCTCTACTCTGAACTTTGTCTCTGTATCTCCTTCCATGGGTATTTTGTTCCCCATTCTAAGAAGGAACGAAGTATCCACACTTTGGTCTTCTTTCTTCTTGAGTTTCATGTGCAAACCTAATCCTTAATAGGATATAGAAAGTCTTAGATTTTACAGATTAGTGAGTAAAATTGGATCTAACATGAGAGCAAATAATATGACCCAGAATAGTCTGAAAAATAAATTCAGAATGGTAAGCCTTTCTGGAATTCTCTTCAGGTTTTCTCACCAGCATTTACTTGTTCCATAGCTGCTCTCTACCCTGTACTAGCAAATGCTATCTTACATATTTATACACTTGTTTTAGTCATAAAACTAAAATTATTCTACTGAAATTTTTGCATCACCAAAAGGCAAACTAATTTCGTCAAAATATAAATTTAAGGTAACATAGCTATGTATTATGTGTATGTGTGCATAAGTATATACACATGTCCATGTGGTGTGTGCTTGAGTGTGCTTGAGTGTGCTTGTGTGTGTGTGTGTGTGTGTTCATGTGGTATGACATACAGGCATGTAGAGAGGCCAGAGTTCAACATCAGTTGTTCTTCCTCCATGGCTCTCCACATTATTTTTAAGGCAGGGTCTCTCACCTAAAGCTAACTAGTTTAGCTATACTATCTGGCCAGTGAACTTCAGGGATCCTGCACCTCTGCACTGCTCTATCACTGGGATTTGACACATGACACTATGTGTCTGACTTTTCCGTGAGTACAAAGACTCTGAACTCAGGTCAGCGTAGTTCTGTAGTGGGTACCTTACCAATGGAGATATTTTCCTAGGCCAGATAAGGTAACATTTTTAAATGAATATTTAAATACTTTACAGAGGTATGTGTCTTCAAGTTGCAGAAACAAAGAAAAGGCAGAATTTACTTTGGAAAATCTCCATTAAGCAATAGTTTCTCTGAAAAGTAACATAATCTCCCACAGACTGTCTGTGTTTTAATTCCTGAGCAAAGTTTAAGTATGTACAACACCAAGTTTTAAAAGTGTATTTCCCATACACAGAGCCACATTTTAACCCAAGTCATTTATTTTGTCAGTTTGCTACTGTTGGTTATATAATGCAGCATAATTATTCCCTGGCTTAGAAGAATATGAATTTTTTTAAATAAGCAACATTCTGTGAATGTAAGTAAATTCACAGAGTGTTTTCACACTAGATATCATCTGTTTCGTGTAAAGCCCAAATGCATCTCAGAAGATAGCATTAAATGCTACTTAACACTATAACAAGTAATCCTTTTCATGAGAGTCAAATATCTCTTAGCAGAAAAGTTATGTCATCAGATTTATTACTTGAACATGATGCTATGCTGAATCTCCAACTCTCCCTTCTTAATAAACAGACGTTCAATCCGCATCTCTCCTCAATCAGCTGCAGGATTCAAAGAGTTGTCTCTATGCTCATGATCACAAGGGGTTTAGAGGAGAGAGAGATACCTTTTATGCTTATAATTTAATTAGCGCAATGAATATTGCATTTCAAAAGCAAAAAGTTTCTGCAGATACAAAGTGTGTGGGCTAAATAACCACTGAGCCTTAGAAAGCTGTGCAACATCTGGAAATGGACCCACCCAACCCACGACAGTAGCTAATGATTACAGCCAATGAGTCAGCAAGTCCTGTCTTCTCTTGAGATTCAATTTGACCCTTAAAAAATTAAGTAAGTTGAATTGTCTAGGTTCCACATGTCTCCCATTCTCTGGAATCCATAAAAGCAAATGAGTTTTAAGATACCGATGAGAGAGGACAACAGGATCACAGATGTGTCAATATGTCTGAACTGACCAAAGTATATCCATTGAACATATGCAGTTTTATAGACCAACTGAATCTTAATGAAACTGAACAAAACAGGACAAATGAAAGGAAGATTTCAGCATAGGCAAATGGAATCTGGACAGCCCTAGGTTTTAGGTTAATTCAAAGCCTACACTTAGTCTAATTATCTTAAAGTAGTAGTCTTCGTGAACTTGTAGTGAATCTGAGTGTTGGGGGTCAGAATATTGCCAAGGATAGAAGAGGTCAGAGACACTGGAGCAGTCTAAAATGGAGTAAACCACCTCTGGGGAAAATGAGCTGACCATCACAGGCCAGGAGGACAGTATAGAGAACTAAAAGTCCTGTAAGCCATGATCGCTCTAATTTAATCCATAAAGTGTTACCTTAAACTGTCACATCAGAATCCAGGCTGCTTTCTTCCTCTCATTAACCTCATGGAAGAACTAAATCTCTTCACTCACCAAACACATTTTTTAAAACATCCTCTGGACCACACACAGTGGGAGCACTACCAGACATACCAAGGTGATTGGAAGAGTAGACCCTTAAGACTGAAGAACAAGAGAGAATCATGACCATCTGGCAACTAGAGAGGTGAGGCTCAGCAGTCCAGACCAGACTGATGGAACTTTCTGAGGACATACAGATTGTTTCCAGTACCCCAATGTAAACATGGGTCACTGACAGAGAGTCTTTGGAAGAGAGAAAAGCAGAGCAGCCATGGTCATGGTGTGGGTGAGGGGGATATACTTATAGGACCATTCATTTCTGAGAACCGCAATGCCATAGAAATATGTACACGATACATTTGGAATTCTGCCTTTGCATGCTATTTTCTTTCCTTTCTTTGTGATGGTAGCATATGCACATGTATTTACTATATGTGTGTGCACTGCATGGATGTGCCTTGCACAATTGCACACATGCATGAATATGTTCACAGAACATTCTATATCTATTGTCGATCATTTGATAAAATCTCATGTTGTATACAACTAATATATGCTAATGAAAAGAAAGGAAATAAGTGTAAATCAATTTTTCAAAAGCTCTATTTTCCCACCTTTCTGACCCATGTGGCTGGTGAAACGTGAGTCAGTGGGGCATGGCCTCCCATTCAGAAAAGGTAAACCAAAACAGGAATTTGTGCTGAACATAGAATCAGGACTATATTTTGATTGTCTTTTGGGAAGACCAGCAAGTTTTAAGGCACTATCTGAAATGTTCATTGGAAGACCAAATTTGATAAAGACATTGTAGCATTAGATAGGAAAGCCTTTGTCTATGAATAATGGCTCAAGATTTTTGATTCTCATAACACATCGATTTTCATGGTCATGCTGACCTCATAGTATTTCTAATGCCTTGAGCACATGTTGGACAACATATGTGCATCTGATCATCCAACTCCTAAAGCAGCTATTCCCTTTGATTACTCTTGAGGCTTTACCAAATGCTCTTTGGAGGAACTCTTTCATTGCAGCTCATGCATAATATCAGTCTTTTGATATATAATGAAATAATTTTGCCTGGGGTTCTGTCTTTTAATGATACTAAGCACATCTTCTGAAATTTGAGAGTTTAGTCATGAGTCTATAGATCTTCAATGACATTTCTCAATGAGTGTTGATTTTTTCCTCTATTCCATATAAGTAATTACAGAAAGAAATGAGCCTCTGATCCTATTCTTTGCTTTCCTGGCTGCATTCCATTTAGAACAGCATATGGGATGACCTTAATGTCTCCTTAAATATCTAAGACTCCTGGTATTACTTAACTCATGTAATGTAGTATAGGAGGAAATGTTCCATAATATGCCAGTGGCCATTATGAAAGAATGGTATTATGAATGAGTTCAGATGCTAATGACATAGAAATGCCAACTATCCACAGGAATGACAGGAAAATAGAATTGTAAGGCCTTGGGTCAATTTTAATATAGTGGCAATTGTTTTAAAAGGCAGTGTCTCTGACTTGGACTGTTGGCTGATTATTATCTAGAGGGGACAGGTCTACCAGATCAGGCAAGGAGACAATCATCGCCCATTCTCTACTCCCAGAATTCACCCTTCCTCAGCAGGTAAGAACAATGCTCCCATGCTCTGTGTGGAGCTGGCACTAAAAGGGAAAACCTCAGTATGGTATCTATAAAGGATGTTAGAGAACAGAAATGTACAGCAGAGGATGCGTTTGACTAGGGAATGTATTAAAAGATGCTCCCCTTGACTATTGCCTCACTGGGTGAGCTAGCATATGCATAACTGTCTTGAGTCTGCACGGAGCCATCAGATATTCTTAGAGCCCTTTCTGAATTAACTGCATGCACAGCCAAGACAAACCGGGAAATGGCAACCAGAGGTGGCTACGAGAACACACTGCCCTGAAAGCTGACAGACATCTTCTGCAAACATGGGATTGCTGAGTTCAAGTTTATCTTACCTGAAAGGCAGCTCTCCCCATCAGAAATCCCATGTTGCAAGTATTCAACTATCTCTGTGTCTGTTCCTGATATTCATTGGTACAAGAATATACTGAAGAACTGTACATGGCTCTGGTGTCAAGAAGATTCTGAGTTAGAAACAAGAGTCCTATATTCTAAATTAGACAACAATAAGATGAATTATGTGATGTAAATCCTTATTCCTGCTTACCCCAGGCTTTCCTCAATCAAAATTTAATATTGTATTACAATCTCTGGGAAAAGGAAGGATGATGTTACTAGACAAGTTTCAGGCACAACTCCATAAATTATTTTTCTCTTGGGAGGGAAGAAAAATAAAGTGATTCAATGGAATAGGGACAGCCTGTTTTTCACTGGGCAGGGCTGCTATGGGGAGACATATTGTCTCCAAAGCTAAAAGAAATTTAGGCTCCTCATTTACCTCCTCTTGTTTCTGCTTCTGCAGATGCTGTAGACACCAGTCTTCCACTTGCCCTGTAGGAAGCTCTCTCAGTGAGCATCATGATTGCTTGTATGTGTCCAGATGGGTAAATTCAATCTATGGGGAGACCCAGATTTTCTATAAGACGGAATGGCAACTTTCACTGGGCCTGCTTGGGTTTTAGCTTCTTTTCTTTCTGCCTTTATTAGGACTGACCACTTACCTTCCTCTTCTTTCCAAGCCTCTCACATTTCCATACTAGGAGTGTATTCAACTCCCCAGCCTGGTACTCTCTGCATCTCCCATTTGCCTATAGGAGAAAAAAGTTCTCTGACCCTGACATTGGCAAGAAAGAACTAAGACAAATAGTTTAGTCACACCTTTTTCAGAATGAAGTATCTTTAGAACCCACACCAATTATTTTCCTCAATTACCAGGAAGATTCTGCATATGCAAGACCAGATGTTGCAAGCAGCAAGTTTGGTTCTCAGACTGTGGGATAGAAAGGCAGGGCAGGGTTGGCTATTGGTCAAGTTCAAGTTCCAGTTGGGAAAGCATATGCAGGAGATGGTGTGTGGCTGCCATGGGTTAAGCAAATTTCTCTATACTACCAATAATGATAAAAATGAAGACGTCTGCCTCGATATCTGTTCAGATTCCCGCCTTGCTTTATGTGGTTTGTGGGGCTTGGCTTTTTAACTGTTTGTTTGCTTGTATTTCTTGGATTTTTCTTCCATGCTCTGGAAGAATTTTGTTCGGCATTTCTTTCTAGCTCCTAATTTACTAGTTCTTGAGCTAGAAACGTAGGCAGCACACAGAAGAACATACTGACAGTCATAGCCACCAAGGCCATGTGAGTTGAACTTTATTGGTTTTCTGCGGCGTTTATTGCCACTTTGTGGCTGTTTCTTAATTGTTGAGGGAAGGCGAGGCTTAGTAATCATGGTCTCTATAGTTTCTGTGGCTGAACTCAACTTGACTTATGCCACTGAAACTGTGGCTAAAAGCAGGCCATTGGGACAGGGATGAAATCACAGGTTAAAGAATCTCTCGTTCTCCTGTGAAGAGACAGCTTTGGGGATGCATCAGGCTTGGCTGATTATGTTTCTATTTCCTCTGTCAGATACGCAGACTCATCTTCACAGTGCAAAAACAGCAAAGTGACAGGGCATAGGGTTCTATTAAGGTGAGTCATGTGCCAGGCAAAGGTAAATAGGCTAACAAAGCTAAAATACATTTTGTACCCTCAGATGTTCTGAAAAAAAAAGTGAATTATAAAGGAAATTATTTAGAATCTAATCTATTAGTTTCATTAAGACTGTTTATAAGCTTTAAAAATCATAGCAAATCTATGGCTTTAAAAAAGTTATGATTCGCTATTGAAATAAAAAATTCGACTTTGTGTTTCAGAGACTTACTTCATCCCAATATACACAGAGGACATAGATGCTGTTAAACTCAACAAGGAGCAGAATTTTATAGGGGTGAGACGAAGAAAGTCAAGAACGCTCATCTATCTGTCTATCTGTCTATCTGTCTATCTGTCTATCTGTCTGTCTATCTATCTATCTATCTATCTATCTATCTGTCTGTCTATCATCCCACTGTCTTTTTCCATACAGGTTTGAAATGAAAATAAAAATAAAAGATAAGGCATTGAGATACTTGCTTATAGTCCTAGCACTCTGAAAAATTAAATGGGAAAATGTTGAGCTTAGGTCACCCTGGGATACATAGAAAGACTTTGTCTCCAAAGGAAAAAATGTACAGACAGAAAGGACTCAAATAATCATGAATAGACAAATATAAAGAATATTTAGGTTTTGTTTGTCAAAACATCATTTACAAAATTCAAAACTATAATTGAACACTGTAAATTTTGTAATAATTTAAAAATAGAGAGGATACCATATAACCATAAAACAGGAATATTGGACATTTTATTAAAATTAAAACATCATAATTCTGAATATTAAAAAAGGAAAATGAAAACTGGTTACAAACGACAGAACACAGGAAAATTTATTATACACTGAAGTATGAGATTATTGTATGGATTGTGAACAAAAATTCACTTAATATTCACTTAGAAATTAAACATAAAACAAAGCAAAGGGGGGCTGGAGTGATGGTTCAGCAGTTAAGAATACTGGCTGCTCTTCCAGAGGTCCTGAGTTCAATTCCCAGCAACCACATGGTGGCTCACAACCATCTGTAATGGGATCTGATGCCCTCTTCTGGTGTGTCTGAAGAAAGCTACAGTGTACTTACGCATATAAAATAAGTCAAAATAAATCTTTAAAAACAAAACAGAGCAAAAGGAGCTAGAATAACTAGATAATTTTTTAAAAAGTGATGTAAATGAGAGAAGAAAGTAGCAGAATAAAACAAAAATCTGACTTTAAAAAGACCAGCACAATTGATATACTCTGTGCATACAGCAATAAGACAAAAAAAAAAAAATGACAGGGGAAAAAAAAAGAAAATATCCAAGGTTCGAAAGGCTAAAGCAGTACACCAGAGTGCAGCAGCCACTGAAAGCAATGCAGAGGAGCACTGCATGGGACTACAGCAGCACTGAAGACTTTCAGTGAGCTGCTCAAGTCTTTTCTCACCTGTACTGGTATAAATGAGTATTGTTCAAGCACAAACAGACGCACAAATCACCCAGGATTTTGTGTAAATACAGGTTCTGACTCATTAGGTCAAGAAGCTAGTAAGCTGTTCATAATAGCACCTAATAAACTCTCAGAAGAACCTGTGATTCTGGGGTCTCATTTTGTATAGTAACAGGTTGCATTGATATGCATTACTTGAAAGGAACCTGTGAAGGATCGAATACAGGAGCTGAGAAGATGGCTCAGTGGATAAGAGTCCTTCTTCCACAAGCACAAGGGCCCAAGTTCAAATCTCTAGAACCTCCTTAAAAATATGGGGCTGGATTGTCTGTACCCAAGCACTCTGGAAGTCAGAGACAAGAGGACTGCTGAGGTTTGATGGCCACCAGCCTAGTCCCAGGCTCAGTGAGAAAACCTGTCCGAATGAAATAAGATAGAGTGTGACAGAAGTTGGACACCGCTTGTCATCCTCTGCATGTGCACGGGGCCATGTGCCCCATACAGAAACATGTATACTTGAGAGAGGGGGGGAGGGAAGGAGGGAGGGAGAGAGAGAGAGAGTGAGAGAGAGAGAGAGAATGAGAAGCAAAAGTAAAAGTAAATGATAAAAGAATGTATATCACCTACAGGGAAAACCCACAGAGAATTTGAAAGATCATTCAAAGAATAAGTAATTCCTGTAATCAAGAAACATAAAAGTGTGTTGAGGGGGGCTGGAGAGATGGCTCAGCAGTTAAGAGCACCGACTGCTCTTCCAGAGATCCTGAGTTCAATTCCCAGAAACAACATAGTGGCTCACAACCATCTGTAATGGGGTCTGATGCCTGCTTCTGGTGTGTCTGGAGAAAGCAATGGTGTACTCATATACATAAAATAAATAAATAAATCCTTTTTAAAAAAAGTATGTTGAACTCACTAGGCAATAAAATAAAATATGAATTCATATAATAATCATATTTTCATGTGTGAGGCTAAAGATAACCATAAAGCTCTACTGGTATCAATTGCTAATGAGGCTGCAGTAATCAGTACACTCCTGGAACATGGCTAGAGAGCCATGAATTACTTGTCAGAACTGATGATGAAAACATTCTAACACTGGCAAAGGAGCTGGTCTGATGGTATATACCTGTAATCTCAGCTCTTGGAAGACTGTGGCAAGGAAAGAGGATTATGAGTTCGAGACAGCCAGAGACACACAGCAGATTCTTGTCTCAAACGATGTCAGACTAAAAGGAGGAAGGGTAGGACTGAGCTCAGGAGGTAGCATACTTGCTTAGAATGGGCGGGGCCCCAAGTTTAAGTCCAGCTCCACAAAAACAAAACCAACAGCAGCCAGACCTGGATAAATGTCTGTCCTATTAAAGAAATTGTTCAATGTGCATGAGTATTTGTTGAGTCTTGTTGCCAGTGATACACACACACACACATATACACACAGACACACACATACACACACAGACACACACATACACACACACAGACACACACACACACACACATACACACACACATACACACACACACACACACACACACACACATACACACACACACACACACACACAGACACACACACAAGCAAGATCTACGGAAAGGAAATTTTGATGCTTTTCTTCTCCAGCCTAATGAATGGCCACAAATCTTTTGATGCAAAACAGCACACATTTATTATCTCTTGGTTAGTGTGGGTTGGGACTGAAAGCACAGCTCTGCAGTATCTGCTGTGTCATGTCTCACAAGGCTGCAGTTGAGTCGTCACCCAGCTGCAAGTTCCACTTGGTGGCTCACACAAAGTGAACCTGCTTTGTCTCTCTCTGCTTATCAGCAGGATTTGTTTCTTTGACGATGTGGGATGGCTGTCTCTGGCCTCTTGACTGTTCTTAGACAGAACCCACCTTCATCTGTCAAAGGACACCTACCCTGGATTTGTCAGTTCTTGCCATGTAGACATCATCAGGATGGCATTTAATGTCAAGCCAGCAAAGATGTCTCTAGAATCTCCAGACAGTTGAAACAGACTGAGTTACACATGATAAAGAGTCATGAGAATGCCATCCCCTCCCCTTTACTATATTGTGTATCTTAAAAGCCACCACTCAAGGACACACATAGAGGTATGAATACTAAGGAAAGCTGAGATGGTGCTATAACTCTGAGGCTATATCTAATTGATTCCATTGTGCCTTTTGGTACTATGCTACCATTATAAAGAATGAATTGGGGTCATGTCTCTTGATGTTTCAGGTTGTTCAAAGACATAGATGAATAACCAAAGAAAATACACAAAACATAAACAATATGATCTTCAGTTTTTAATGCAATTATTTCCTACACTCAGAGACTCTTAAGGGCTCAGCTTATAGGAAAAATAAAAATAGTAGCACATAGCTAAGGGATAGACAGAAGGAAGGAATATGTAAACAGAATCTCAAGAGCTGGCTTCATAGCTAGAGGCTCAGACAGAAGGATGAGATAGGACACTGCTCATGCCATACAGACTTTCCCCTGTTTATCCTAAGTGGATGTGATCAGACTAACATCATGATAAATGATATGTCACAGCTGAGTTTTAATTTATAGTTCCTGGTGTTTGGATGACTGGCAGCCAAGTAAGGCTTATAACAAGACTGTCTCTGTCTACCTTCTTTTTATCAGTCAAGAAATTCTATCCCTCTTCCTGCTACACAGCAGGAACAGGGTTCTGCATTTGACTGACTCTGGATTCTGGAGACAGTTTACCTCATTGTACAATTTTGGGTTGTTGTATTGCTGTTGTTGTTGTTGTTGTCGTCATCGTTGTTTTGGGTTTTTTTTTTTTTTTTGTAATGTCAATGGTTTTAGTACTGGTTTTGGACTTTAAAATGAAGCACATGACCATACATCATATATATCCTTAACATATAACAAAAATAAAATTCATGAGTAAAACAATGAAAACAAAGCCACAAACAATCCTATTATAAAATTAAAAAAATAACGTGTGAGGAGATTTGCACTAAAGAGGGTCTATGCATCAAGTATTGAATGGCATCCAACGTTGCTTGTAATAAGTGAAACACGATTCAGAACCCCAGTGAGTTATTTGTCTGCATATGGAAGGAGCTAAAATAAAAAACAGGGATAAGTTCAAAGAATAGTGAAGATGCAGACTAAAACGCATTGCTTGGACACTCCTGGTAGAGATTTATGATTTTATGGCATCTCTGAAAGTTGGTTTTGCAGCTATTAAAACCATTAAATATACATTTACTAAGTGCTAATAGTATCTCTGGGTATTTACCCAAGAGAAACAAGAGGCCTGTCAACAAACACCCATAGAGCCTTGTATCTAACAACCTCAACCTGGATGCAAGTTAAATGCCCTTCGAGAACTGTGTTCTTGACGCTGGCAAGCAATTGACTGAACTGCAAGAGCAGAACATCTGGTAACAAGTTCCCATTTCAAGAGGTCACGAAGCATACAATTCCATTGTTGTACCACTCTATAAGCAAAGCATGAGGCTAGAACAGACTACTGGGGGCCGAGAGCTAGAGTGGAGGTCATGACGTTGGCTGTGGAGAGGTGGCAGAAAGGATCTCTGCAATGGTGGAACAGGTCTCTACTTGCTGTGGTTGTGGCTATTCAACATACACAACTGGGACAGGATCTTATGCATGTAAGACTAGTGAGATCTGTGTAACATCTGGGAGTCTTACCAACGCCTAGGCTACTTTCTGAGTCTTGTTATCATACCACGGGCCACAAATATATCAGATATCGTGGCAAGTTAAGGCACTTGCTGAGAAAGCTTGCCCACCTGAGTTCAGATTTCCAGAAGCCGTGTGAAAGCCTAATCTGTATTTTTACACAGAAATAAGAGGCAGAACAGGAGAATCACCTGGAAGTCCCTAGGCCAGCTAGCCTGGAATATGAAGGACACTGACAAGAAACAGCATGATGGATGTATCCTGCCTCAGAAACAAGGTGGATGGCAAGAACTTACTCTCAGAACTTGCCCTCTGACCTACACACACACATACACACACACACACACACACACACACACACACACACACACACACAGAGGGAGAGGGAGAGGGAGAGGGAGAGGGAGAGGGAGAGGGAGAGGGAGAGGGAGAGGGAGAGGGAGAGGGAGAGAGGACCTTTTAAAAAAAAAGCATGTTGGTCACTGGGGGAAACTAAAAGAACGGTACACAGGTCCTCTTTATGTTACTTTTTGCAACTTCATTTGAACCTGCAATTATATTCAAATAAAATGAAAAACTGTGATCCAAGAGAGGTTTAGGAAAAGCTCTTCATTCCCTCTTGGCTGTGGAGATGCTTCCATTCGAGACTGAGGGGGAAGAGGAACTCATGGACCAGAAAGTTTGAAATCAAGTTATTTAGGTTTCAATATAAAGATGTTGGACCGTGTAACTCAAGGGGTCTTTGTTATTTTGTATGTGATGTAAAATGAAGGAGGTGGCTACTGAGCATTAACTGCTAAGAGAGGCTGGAGACAGAGGCATGTGAGGAAGGAGGAGTGAGGGTGGACTAACCAAAACTAAGGATGTATAAAAAGCCTCAGGAAAATTAGTTGTACTGTAGCTAACTTAAAATATATGTTGTTTGTTTGCTTATTTGTTTGTTAATCTTTAGAAAAAGAAGGCGTTTGAATGGAGGTATCCACCAAAGTGGGCAGTGCTCCCTCAGGAAGACATGGCTTATGAAATGAAAATCACAGTATCAGGCACTGGCTACCTCCCTATGAGCTATTGGTTAGGACGGTTTCAGAGTTTCCCAAAACAGCACAAGCAGTTGCCATTGTTGTTCTTGTTGTCCACCGTAAGATCCTATTGTTGAAGACACAATAAATGTTGGTTATAGCACTTAAACAAATCAACTTAGAACTGGCCTGGGAACCCCCTCCTGCTAGCTAGTTTTATAGTGCCAGTGGTGCTATGCAGCCTGCGAGGGAGTAAAGTTGTCAATTAATTTTTCCAGCAGTAGACCCCACAATTACTGTAGTCCCCACAGTTACAATTCTGACCTGCTGGGAAAGATGTGCCCACCTGTGCAATAGTGGTATAACTGTTATAAGGCAAACCAACTGTTTTTTATTAGATTTGCAGCCTGACTCATGGCTGAGAAAGTCATAGTTTCTTAGGGAGTCATACTTCTGCTGATCTGCTAAACTTGTCAAACTTTCTTTCTAAATATTTATGTTTATATCCACAGATGAATGCTGTTTTCAGTCGTGATCAAAGAAGGTTCTTTTTGCAGCTATGGCTGAGTCTTAGAAGTGATCAAGGCGATGAAAATGTGTGGCTGTTGGTCACACAGCACTAATCGACAAATCTGTGTCAACCCTTACAAAGCTCAGGGAAGACTGAGGAAGGAGAGGTGGAGAGAATGTAAGAACCAGAAGATAGGCAGGAGTGGTACAAAACTGTCTCTGGAAAGTGGTGTGGCATTGAACTCACGAGTTCACTATGGTCGTGGTTGCCTGCTAAAGACCTTCATGAAATCAAGCTAGACCAATTTCCAGCGTGAACGAGGAGGAGTTCATGAGTCCCCACTCTTGGCTGAGACGCTATTGATGTTGCATGACTGCTTGGGGGTGGGGGGTGGAGGGCAGGGGAGGTCGTTTCTCTTTGGGAGTGAAACCAGTGCTAAGTTGCCCACACTGTGTAAGCATCAGTACTCAGTGGGGAGAGACACATGTTGGGGATGGCCATGGGAAGAGGGAGGAGCTGGGGTGGATATGATTAAAACACAATGTATATGTGAATAAAATCATCAAAGAACAAACAAAATATTAGATAAATTAGTGTTGACCTAGATAAAAAGGGCAAGTTTCATATATATATATATATATCTTTGAAATGGGAATTTCATAAAAGGGGGAATCTCACATCTACAAGTGTGTTTTCTATTGCTTTCATGATGTTACTGAAGTTCTGTTACACTGCCATGTGGTCTCCATGAATAACTGTGCAGCCATTATGATAATTATGAGAGAAGACATAATTTGGGAGGAGAATTAGCATAGGTAACAACTTCTATCCATTGCTAATGGCAAGGTCTTGGAGATGTTTTCACTGATGTGCAGTTCTGATCCTCTGCCTATCGATAGAGCAATATAGCCCATCAGGAGTTTCAAAGAAGCCGAGAAAGGAGGCCAGGAGTGTTGTGTAGGCCCTTAGAGACCTATAACCACATGGATGACCAGAATCTTAGGTGGTGAAACCCTGGATATACTTACACTCCACTTTTCACATGTCTATACAGGAGTAGACTCCAATCTTGAATGGAAATAGCATCTGAACCCATGGGTCTTTCTAAGATAAGAGCATTCGTGGCCTGACTTCTTCCTTTTGGAAGGTACTACTGAGCATGTTCATTTTGGGTCCTTTTTCCTTACAGTATTCTGGCCCTGAGACACAGATTTTTAACTCCTTATAAGATTATATTAAAGGATGACAGGGGTGGGGCTTATCCTTCAAAGACAAAGCTGCAGTTTTAGAATGACACATTCAATTTGGTGTGATAATATAAGGTAAAGATGACAAATCAGAATTTGTGTAACGAATTATCACTACTCATCAAGCCAAATACTCTAACTGAGCCTTAGTGAAAGATAGCTAAAAAAAAATTTTTTTTAATTCTATTAAGATAGGATCTCCCTCTGTAGCCCAGGCTGGTCTGGAACTCAGTATGTAATCCACCCTGACCTCAAAATTGTGTTGCCTAGCCTACTGGTCTAAGCCACCATAATTAGGGGACAGGGAAGGTAATACTGTGATCACTGTCTCTTTGCTTTCTATGTAAGTTTCCCTTAAGTGGAAGAGAGAGGGGATAACATATTTTGAACCTCATCTCTGTTCCATATTGCATTGATCTCTCTCTCTTTCTCTCTCTCTCTCTCTCTCTCTCTCTCTCTCTCTCTCTCTCTCTCTCACACACACACACACACACACACACACACACACACACACACACCCACACACACACACACAGTGCAGTTCTGAGTAGCTAGAACACTTCAGGCTTCTTTAGCCCCAGTTTGGAGACTTGGTCTGATTTTATTAACATAAATTAATCAATTCTATGATTAGCTTTCAGCAATCACATCAAAGTATCATTCTCTACTATAGAGTACACAACACAAGAAATTATCTAAGAAATCTCAGGCCTTTATTCCTCAAAGAGAATAAATGTATAACCCTCAGATCAAAGTAAATGCTGGCAGGCTGCTAGAGTGCTTAAGTCAGCAAGCAACAGCAAGGAGCAAGGGGAGACGGCTGCGGCTCCTTGGTAAGCACTTGTTCCCATCCACAATATGTCTGTTCATTCCCCAATACTTAAAAATATAAAGGCATATACATAGCTGCCACTGAGTTAAGTACAAAGCCTTTTCTCTTCTCTGTGAAATATGGAAGATTCCACTTTCTTCTATTGCTTCTCATTTAGATGTAGAAATTACATTGCCCAGAGAAGAAATTAAAGTAAAACTTCTTTGCAAGGTTTATAACTGGCATTTTATAAAGTTTATAACTGGCATTTAGCAAAGGGTCTAGCTACTTAAAAGTCTAGTGGGTGTGGTTGCCTCAACACAGTAGCCTTAGGAAAGCTAATTAAACAGTGATGACAAATCATAGCAAGTGAGTCTCATGTTTACTTACATAGATGAGAAAAGATGGGGCTGGAGTGGTGACACAGTAAAGCACTTGATCATCATGTCCAAGATAGAGATTGGTGGAGACAGACAGAGCTAGATGATAACATGATAAACAGATACTTATAGAGATAGCATATGCCATTTCAAATCAGACTTTCGGTACATTTTTTCTTTTGTTGCTAGTTTCTCCCTTGTCTTTTAATTTTATTTATTAAATACAAACATGTATTGTTATATCAACCAGCTGTCTCCTCTTCCCTTGTTGACATGGTTAGAAAACCCTTTTCCTGTTCAGGAAGCTAACGCGCAGTTACATATTCTTCTGGTTTCTCTATTGTTTTAAAAACAGAAGTATCTCATAAATACCTTAACATATATGTGGCTAAGTGAAGAAGTGCACATGCCTCTGTGTGTAAAAGTAACTATCTGGCAGCTCCTTCTGACACTCAGTTTTGAATAATTCTAGCCAAACCCACAAGAGTTTGTGAGCTTATTATATAGGAAAAAAAAAAAACAAGAAATGATAAGCATAGTTATATGCATAACAACAGATGATGTAATAGAATAAGTGGATCTATGGTATAGATGACTTATAGATATATGGAAAGCTGATCAGAAGTGTTGAGGTAATGAAGGATCTAACAGAGTAGGTTTGATCAGTCTAAAATTAATGCACATTGTCTTCTATATTCAAAGAACTATACTACGTAGGAGGAAGAGAAGAAGGGTAAGGGGCTGTCCCATGGAGCCTATGTGCTAGAGGGAAAATATCCATGAAATAATTCCTCTCATGCTACAGGTGTGTAAGGTACTAACAGGATACTTTAAAGGATGAGACTAATCTCTAATGGGAGAAGGTTTCTGTGGAAGTGAATTCTAACCTAAGATCTGAAACAGCAGTGTATGTGGAAGAATTCACTGACTTCAAGAGAAGCCTGGTAAGTAGAGTGCTTCTCCCTGACTGGACCACAAAGAACAAGAAGAGATCTAGGAATGAATCTGCAGGGTGAAGAGGATCCTGGGCATACATGGCTGTGGCCACATGCACGATTCAGACGCTCATCTAAGGGCAATGAGAAGAAAGCATTAATATTAAGCACGTACAAGTAGCTTAATCAAATTTTCCTTTACAAAATGCATGAGGACCAAGAGGTCTGAATGCCAGAACACTCTGAGGATTGTTAAAGAACTCCTGATGAAAGACTGGCTGCTTGAATTGTTGACCATGAGGATACAGGCTTTAATGGAGTCTGGAATCTTATTAATTCAGCAGTGAAGAAAGAGGAGGGAGTCCAAGGCAGCGATTTAACTAGAAAGGAGAGGAGTACTGTATTGGATCCTTACTTGAAAACCAGCATCAAAATACAGTCCAGATGAAAAAAATAAGGTAAATGATTAAAGACATGAAACTACAGTATTTCTTTATGTCATTAAAGTGCTCTGGCAGGGGTTCTAATGTCAGACCCACCCACCACACCTACTGTCACAAGTCCCAAGGCAACCTAGCGAAAAGAGTCCATCTGCCCAGTTCCTCTCAATGCTTACTGATGAGAACACCCGTACCTTCCTATCCTTGCCCCTAGTGACCCCCACAATCCAGCTACAAGGCCACCTTCTTCCTCCACAGAACCTTTCTAGTCCCTCCAAAATAAACAATTACTTTTTTTCCATGGCATTTAAGTAATATACCTTTTTTAGTTGCTGAATTAAGTCTTTTCTCGGTTGTGTTTGTACAGGCCTGCCATCCCTGAAGACAAAAACACATTAAAAGTGTATCTTCATAGGGACCATGTAGCACTGTCCACACCAGCATCCTCTGCCCTGAGCACACTGTCCTTAATTCAAACTCTGCCAATGAATTCAGTAATAAATAGAGGCATTTTATTTCATTTGAACTAAGTGCTTCAAGGTAAAACCAAGAAATGCTGCCACTTACCTAACTCACTGAAAGCTCAAATGTTCCCAACCCCAGCTTTCTGCAAGCTGTGGCCACGCACTTCACTTTTTATTAACTTCAGCTAAAAACAAATAACCCTGTCCATTCCACCATGAGACATCCTCAAGACGCTGTATGTTCTCCTGGTTCTCCTTTCCAAGGTAAAGAGGTAAGCCTCCAGCTGTTACTAACCCGACAGCACAATGGTACAAACAGACAAGATGTTTCCTGTCTCTGTGCAGTTGAGCCATAGGTTTTTCTTGACCTTGCCAATACAGGCTTTGCTGTACCTAGTTTTCTTGTGTGTGTTACTGCATGTATCCTACCCTTCACCATTAACAAGTCCATTGGAGAGCTTGCTGTCTCTAAGCCACTATAGGATGTTCCCAGGCTACCTGGGGACCCATAGTTACCCTGATCTTCACTGAAGGTTTTTGGGAATTCAGTAATGTAATAAGACAGCCCATGACACTCCACAGCACACAGACAACACTATGTTGTCTCCACCCTTGCTGAGGACAGAGAGCCCTATGACATTGTCTTAGCCTTGTCTGCCCATTGAGAAAGCTATTTCCAAACCATACTGGAAGCATGAAAAAAAAATCATCACATTGTTATGTAGACAATCAGATATTAGCATACTTGAAAGTCTTTGAGAGCTGGTCCCTTTTTTTATAATCAGTAGCTTATAAAACCAGGAATCGAGCAAGCAAGGCTTGAATCTACAGCTGTGGATGAAGACCTGAAAACTACGGAGAAGATCATAAGCCTACTGGTTAGTCTTCAGGTAAAGAACAAAGACATACCATTGTCCCTTCCCTTAACAGTTAATCTAAATAAGCCTCCCAATATCTGAACAGAAAACTTTCCCCCAGGAAGCAAAAAAAAAGTTGGCTGGCACCATTAGAGTAGAAAAAGCTACTAGTCAGAATAGAATTTCTGGACTGGAGGGATACCCAATATTTCGGTTGAGCTGGTTCGATCACTTAGGTGAAGGGACAACTCTTAAGAAGGTGGGATTACTAGGAGCCACACTAAGGAGAAGGACAGAAAATAACTCTTTGATGAGCTGTGTATGTTTCTTTCCCCGAATGCCCAGCCCTGGTGCAGAAGCTTACCAACCACAGCCATGCAGGATGGGACAACAAATCTGCCTTGTCTCCTCTTCTTTCTATATATTTTTCTAAGCATGCTTTCCTTAGGGTCTGGGTTTTCCCCCCAACATTTTGAACTCTTTGTTCTGTCTCTGAAGCTCCCCACTCTCCCATTCCCCTTTCCCCACTCTCCAACCCCAATACATGGCTGACCACACAGCTTAAATGGCACGGCACAGCCTTTTCCTTTTGTCTTCTGTTCTGCTCGTCCAGGCAAAGGCTGAGATCGCCTGTTCTGTGCTTTTGCTTTTAAAGACAACCTATCCTCATGTTTCCTTTGGACTCCATTCTTTAAGTCTTTTAGTAATGAGACTAAGAACTCCGAAGGGTGGTGAGAAGATTTCCATTTATTTTATAATCTTCTGAGTGTTCTCAATCTCCATGTGTCATATAGGGTGTTAGGAAACACCAAGGAAACTGGACTTTTTCTCATGAGGTTTGGAAGGATGTTTCGTCCTTTTGACAGACATGTTTTAACAATGGAAGAGCCTCTTCCTAAGTTTCCATAAAGTAAACACCAGTGGTGCTGTGCTCACACACTGCTGCAGTCAGGAGGATACTCCTCCACCTTCACACTGCTGCAGTCAGGAGGATACTCTTCCACCTTCACACTGCTGCAGTCAGGAGGATACTCCTCCACCTTCACACTGCTGCAGTCAGGAGGATACTCTTCCACCTTCACACTGCTGCAGTCAGGAGGATACTCCTCCCTTCACACTGCTGCAGTCAGGAGGATACTCCTCCATCTTCACACTGCTGCACACTGCTGCAGTCAGGAGGATACTCCTCCATCTTCACACTGCTGCAGTCAGGAGGATACTCCTCCATCTTCACACTGCTACAGTCAGGAGGATACGCTTCCACCTTCACACTGCTGCAGTCAGGAGGATACTCCTCCATCTTCACACTGCTGCAGTCAGGAGGATACTCCTCCACCTTCACACTGCTGCAGTCAGGAGGATACTCCTCTACCTTCACACTGCTGCAGTCAGGAGGATACGCTTCCACCTTCACACTGGTGCAGTCAGGAGGATACTCCACCTTCACACTGCTGCAGTCAGGAGGATACTCCACCTTCACACTGCTGCAGTCAGGAGGATACTCTTCCACCTTCACACTGCTGCAGTGAGGAGGATATGCTTCCACCTTCACACTGGTGCAGTCAGGAGGATACTCCTCCCTTCACACTGCTGCAGTCAGGAGGATACTCCTCCATCTTCACACTGCTGCACACTGCTGCAGTCAGGAGGATACTCCTCCATCTTCACACTGCTGCAGTCAGGAGGATACTCCTCCATCTTCACACTGCTACAGTCAGGAGGATACGCTTCCACCTTCACACTGCTGCAATCAGGAGGATATTCCTCCACCTTCACACTGCTGCAGTCAGGAGGATACACTTCCACCTTCACACTGCTGCAGTCAGGAGGATACTCTTCCACCTTCACACTGCTGCAGTCAGGAGGATACTCCTCCCTTCACACTGCTGCAGTCAGGAGGATACTCCTCCACCTTCACACTGCTGCAGTCAGGAGGATACTCCTCCATCTTCACACTGCTGCAGTCAGGAGGATACTCCTCCATCTTCACACTGCTGCAGTCAGGAGGATACTCCTCCATCTTCACACTGCTACAGTCAGGAGGATACGCTTCCACCTTCACACTGCTGCAGTCAGGAGGATACTCCTCCATCTTCACACTGCTGCAGTCAGGAGGATACTCCTCCACCTTCACACTGCTGCAGTCAGGAGGATACTCCTCCACCTTCACACTGCTGCAGTCAGGAGGATACTCCTCCACCTTCACACTGCTGCAGTCAGGAGGATACTCCTCCACCTTCACACTGCTGCAGTCAGGAGGATACTCCTCTACCTTCACACTGCTGCAGTCAGAAGGATACTCCTCTACCTTCACACTGCTGCAGTCAGGAGGATACTCCTCCATCTTCACACTGCTGCAGTCAGGAGGATACTCCTCCACCTTCACACTGCTGCAGTCAGGAGGATACTCTTCCACCTTCACACTGCTGCAGTCAGGAGGATACTCCTCCACCTTCACACTGCTGCAGTCAGGAGGATACTCCTCCATCTTCACACTGCTGCAGTCAGGAGGATACTCCTCCACCTTCACACTGCTGCAGTCAGGAGGATACTCCTCTACCTTCACACTGCTGCAGTCAGGAGGATACGCTTCCACCTTCACACTGCTGCAGTCAGGAGGATACTCCACCTTCACACTGCTGCAGTCAGGAGGATACTCCACCTTCACACTGCTGCAGTCAGGAGGATACTCTTCCACCTTCACACTGCTGCAGTCAGGAGGATACGCTTCCACCTTAAGACCTTGTTGCTTTTACTTCCGTCGTCCTCTTTTGCTCGTGTCTAACTCCTAAAGGCCTTTCTCCGCCACTCACTCTTGCAGAGTCAAACACCCAAGAGATGAATGGATCTTTGGTTTGCAAGTAAAATCCTTCCCTGTAGCTACACATTGCTCAAACCTGTGTGCTCCTGCAAACTGGCAGGCAATGGTGGTGGTGGTGGGGTGCTGTTAGGACCTTGAAGTCACATGGCATGCTTATGTCATACTTATGAAACAAAATATAGGACTGGAATAGTGAAAATATTCCAGCCATACTTTTTTCTCTGAGTTTTGTTTTTTGTTTTTTTTTGGGGGGGGTGTTGGTTTTTCTTTTGTTTTGTTTTGTTTTGTTTTGTTTTGTTTTGTTCTAGATGTTTAGTTTTAAATACTGGAAAATTACAATTCTAGTAATGAGTAAGGTGATTTTTCCTTGTGGTTCACCCAAGTACGTTGAATCTTGTTCCATTGGTCTCTACATCCTATGCCAGTGGAAACGGTCATAAATGCTTTCCCATCTATCATTTCTCCAGATATCTTTATCCTAGAATTTTCTCCACTATTCCCAGCATAGACTGGCATGGCCCAGCATGACGGCAGCTTTGCATATATGCTGAGCAGCTCAGATCTTTCTTTCGGCTAACAATGGATTCTCACAGCTGCTTTATCAAAAGTGAGTTTTATTCATCTAAGGTCTTTCAGACTGCCATTAAACAAAGAGTGTGAGGATAGCATTCCTGAAACGGTCCAGGAAAATCACTGAGCAACAGAAATCCTGCATTCCATCTTCTATCACCAGCAGATCTTCACCTGAATAATAATGAAGAGGCTTAAGCTGTGATCTTGCTCTAAACACCAGTAAGCTTTCCTGGCCAGTACAAAAAAAAAAAATGTTGTCAATGCCTATGCCTCTCATAGCATGAAAAGAAGAAGAGGAGAATCTTTCTCCTAATAATGTTCATTTGCCTGTGCTTTGTTTGGTGTGTAAACTAAATTTGCATCTGTTTTGTCAGCGGATTCAAAGCCAACCTCAGTGCCACATTTTTATGCAGCACACCTCTGCTAGGCTGTTTACATTCCCATCCCTCTTCTAGACTGTCTAGATTTCATTCCTTTGCTAGAATCACTGCATTCCCATTGCTCTGTTAGACTAAGTTCCCATTCCTCTCCGAGACTGCTACATTTCCACCCTCTGCTAGGATGTCTGCATCCCCATCCCTCTGCTAGACCACCTACCTCCCCAACCCTCCACATCAGTCTCCTCCCGTGTTTAATCATTTGCTTCTTCACTCTTGACCAATGGCATTGTGTCTGAAAAGATGAAAGGCCAGAGTCTAGCTTCCTACGGAGAAGGGGGAAAGGAATGTGTGGAACAGGCTACTCTCACACTTTGGGAGTGTTATTTGCACTGTCTGGAGGCTCCCAGGAGAGAGATAAGGGTATCATGCCTCATCCAGAGCTTTGCAGGTGCAGAAGCACACCTTCTCCTAACGTGTGAAGGTCAGGCAGTGGACAACTCTGAGAAATCCATTCTCTCTCTCCACTGTGGGATTCAGAGATCAGACTCTGGTTGTCAGGCGTGTACAGCAAGAGCTTCTGCTTCTGAGCCACATCACTGGCGTTTGTGGGTCCCTGTGAAGGAGCTCTTGGGAAGCTAATACTCTACCTCTGCTAATGTTCAGGAATTACCCAACCATTACCATATTTAGAGCACAGCGATCTCTGCTGTCTGTCACCATCATCCCACTCCACAGCTCCATGCTTAGTTTCTGTCATATGACATAAGGAGTTATTGTTTTTTCTTCCCCCTTTAAAAAGAATATCAGCTAAGGGCTGATAATTTTGTTTGCTAATAAATTCCCGTAGCACGAAACAGTACCTGGAGAACAGTGATCAGTAGTTAGGTGTTATAGATGTGAGGAGGGTTGACTGTGGCTTCTGAGTGTGGCCGTTGGCTTTCTAACTTTGAAGCATGTCATGAGATTGCTCAGACAATAGGCCATTGTCTACTGGTGTGAATCAAGTACCATTTATTATTTGCATAAGATTACCATCCACACTGAACAGTATCAGGAAGCCTCTAGACCACTGTGATAAGTGGAAGCCAATTAGAGGATACGTAATTCCAATGTCCACAGGACAGTATACAAACTCTAGAAAATGGGCATTTCAATTTTACCTATTTGTTATTAAACTTTTCATTTGCTTCATCCTTTTCTTTCTGAGATAGATTTTCACTCTGTAGCTATCACTAGCCTGAAACTCTTTCTGTATTTCAAGTTGGCTTCAACCTTTTTGAAATCCCAGCACCTCAGCCTCCCTGCTGTATTGCAGTTCACTCCAAAGCAAACTAAGACTCAGGAAGTTCCAAAAGGAGACTTATTAAGATTCAGGAAATAAACAACACGTAAGTCTCAGGAAGTCCCTTAAGCTGACCCTTCCTTCCCAAAGTTAGATAGTCTCCAAGGTCTGGGAAGATTCAAACCAGTAGAGCTGCCTAGAAGAGATTTCAGTCTGTTGAGTTGACTACCAGTCATGAGTGTACTCTACACATAAGCTTTCCTGTGCTGGCATGGACTTTGAGTGCCACACACCTTCAAATAATCTGTCACCTATAAGCAAGCCCACAAAACTCACTGCCTGTACTGGCTAGTTTTGTGTCAACTTGACACAGGCTGGAGTTATTACAGAGAAAGGAACTTCAGTTGAGGAAGTGCCTCCATGAGATCCAGCTGTAAGGCATTTTCTCAATTAGTGATCAAGGGGGAAAGGCCCCTTGTGCGTGGGACCATCTCTGGGCTGGTAGTCTTGGGTTCTATAAGAGAGCAGGCTGAGCAAGCCAGAAGAGGCAAGCCAGTAAAGACCATCCCTCCATGGCTTCTGCATCAGCTCCTGCTTTCTGACCTGCTTGAGTTCCAGTCCTGACTTCCTTTGGTGATGAACAGCAGTATGGAAGTGTAAGCTGAATAAACCCTTTCCTCCCCAACGTGCTTCTTGGTTAGGATGTTTGTGAGGTAATAGAAACCCTGACTAAGACACTGCCTCACCAAGGAGGATTTTAGTGTTTTCCCCCTCTTTGGTCTATTGTAGGGTTCACTAAAGTCAACCTGATGTCTATTCCATATCTCCTGAGGAAAATATGCCATAAAATAGGCTAACATTCTGGGACTGTAGGTATAACCACCATGTCCAGCTCAGATCATCATTTAAAGGATAAAAGAAAATAATATAGAGTAGCTATAGAGAGAGAAAAATATAGTTTCTACAAAATAAATGCTCATATTTGACAATCTACATTTTTGGAAGTTGTCAGGGGCCAATCATGTGTAATTTAGGCAGGTTTTCTACTTGTCACAGAACAACAGTTTGAGGTCATTAAACTACTAAATGGAAGTAAATAGGCCTTACAAGTGGGGTATTTGTGCAGTTGTTATTACTCTCAACCACTCAATAAGAATTATTACTTATCAAAGAGAGAAGTGGAAGTAATTACAGCCCAAAGTGAAAGGGGCTGAAGCAATTTTAAGAACAGGATTATGGAACAATATTACTTTTATGTAAACAACTAGAATCAAACAACTTACTAACAAAGAAGCCTTCCGGGAGGTGGCTAACTATATTCACACCCAGGAAGAAGGGAACCTGAAGAGCAGAGGGAATGCTGATTTAGTCATTACAAAGCTCCGAGCAGCCATTCTTAACCTGTGGGTCTCGACCCCCGCACAACCTCTTCACAGGGGTCGCCTCATCATATGTTTATGTTCTGATTCAGAGCAGAAGCAAAATTACAATCGTGAAGTAGCAATGAAAATCATGTTATGGTTGGGGTCACCACAACATAAGGTATTGTATTAAAAGGTCTCAGAATTAGAAAGGTTGAGAGCCCCTGTTCCAAAGGAAGCCAAGCACTTGTACTGAGGAATACCAGAACATGGAAGACTGAGACAGGAGGATCATTGTAAGTTTGAGGTCAGCCTACAATATACAATGAGACACACACACATCCCCAATCAAAGAATAAGAGTTTCTGGGCAGAGAGGAACAGCTCAGTGGTAGTCCGTCTAGTGCATATGAGGACCTGGGTTAGATCCACAGCGAAAGAAGAAATGACTACCAGAACTGTAAGCAGGGTTTAATCTACTTATAAGTCAATGGCCCTAGATTAGAAAGAACTGCAAGCTTTCTGGCATGGTTGAATGTCTGCAGACTGAGTACACACAATAGCCACCCAGTGTCAGCCAACTCCCCTCAGACTCTAAGGGGAAGAAGCAGATAGCTTGCAAAGCTGGCAGGCAGAACCATACCAATGGTATGGCCCTAGGTTTTACAAAGGCTGTGTGTTCTCACCCCTCCCCCAATCCCACTGTAGAATGGACAAACAGCAATGGGAATGATCTCTGAGCATCTCTAAGTTTCCAAGTAGACGCTTTCTCAGGGTGACCTTGGCCATGCAGCATTCTGATCCTCCTATCTCAGCAAATTCAAAACTGATTCAAATCTCAAGGGATGAAGAGCTGTCCACTCAGTCCTTTACCTTGGAAGTTTTTACAGATTTTAATTTATAGTTGTATTAACTATTATGATACCATTTAGCATCCATATTTAAAAACAGTACTGAGTGTTTTCTGTTTTCTCCTCCCGTTCATGGGCACCTTTGTATACACTTGATCGTTTTCCTGACTAGCTACTTTTGCAATCCACTCGCTTGTTTGTTTGTTTGTTTGTTTGTTTTTTCTTCCTGAAACTCAACTTACAAGTTTCATTTTTAAGGACAAGCACATGCAGGTTTGCTGTTACAGCTATTTATCCCAGGGCCTCTTCAGTACATATGTAATGTTCTTCTGGCTGCTGAAATTACCATTTAAGATATGTGTAAGGCTTTCAGCTGGCCCTGTTTGCAGAAGCAGCAGCTTGGCAGAGTGATGTGCACAGTGACCCATAGATTTCTTCTTTTGATCATGCTTGTCATATTTCTGCCTCTCGTTGTATGAGCTATCACATGTTCATTATGATCATGCTTGTCATATTTCTGCCTCTCGTTATATGAGCTATCACATGTTCATTATGATCATACTTGTCATATTTCTGCCTCTCGTTGTGTGAGCTATCACATGTTCATTATGATTTAAGGCTGGTGAAGCCCATTCACCTGTGCTTTATGCTTTGACCTCACAATGTAAGTGGCCAAGAATTATCTCCAAACTTAAAAGTCCAGGCATTTCTCCATTTGTCCATTGAACCTCCCTCAGTTGCACATTTTCCCACATGTCTTAATCAAAGGCTCAAGCGTACCCCAGTATAAGAATGTCTTAGGAGGTCCTCGGCTTGACCTTCACTGAGTTCTGGCTGATGATGGAAATCTTTGCTCTCTTAAGCTCTGGCATAGGAACTCCTACCCCAACCCCATCCCTAGCCAATGTGCTCAACAAACAAGCCTTTACAAGCTGATGAGTTCACCCCCTTCCCTGAAGCTCCATCAATTTTTACTTAGTCTCTCAAATTAAAGCTAAAAAAAAAAAAACCCCACTTCTAGTTCTAATAGGCATACCTTGACAGGTACAATTACACACATTATACAAATAAAGTCACACTTACCATATACATACGTAATTAACCCATAATAATAATTAATTGAAAAAATAGTGTTACCTTAAATAGCAAACATCACAACATTCCAAGACCAATAAATCCCTTAGTTCATTTTCCTGTTCAAAGAAATAACTGATAGCAATTTGGCCGACAGTTGATATCACTCTGCACTCACATCTATCCCAAGCTCCTAACACATGACCAGGAACCTTATAAGCCCTAAGTGACAGCCCATGGTGTATAGCCAAGTGCCTTTAGAAGTTCACAGAGTAATTGCCTTTGTTGATAGTCCCTCTTTGATCCCTTAAGAGGTCACTGGAGTTTTTTGTTTTTTGTTTTTTTTTAATGAATCCTGTGAGTTCTCTTTCTTAATGCCTCAAATTAGGAAAAAATTCAACCAAGATTTCTATCTGACATGTATATCATGGGAGCATGTGCCATGTGACCTCCAATTTAATATTCTGATCAGTATTGCATACATAGATATACACAGTTTTAGAAAGAATTACTGCCTTATTCAGAGCAAACAGAAATAAGTTCTGCTTTCTATTCACTTTGGGTACTGAATATTTTCCTTAAGAGACACTTTTTACCATGAAAAAAAAAATCCATCAGTTCTACTTTTACACATCAATCTTTTGGTTTCTGAGCAATTAGTATGGAGTATACTAGAGTATATAAGAATGGAGAACTATCACAACATTGCCATGAAGATTTTAACTTGATTTTTCCACCCTAAAGTATCAGGAAATCTTATAGCTCAGGCTCCTGATGCAGGAGGCTGGAGCAGGAAAGGCAGTTCAGAGTGGGGGAAGGCAAAAGCAAAGTTCCTAGTGACCACAAAGGTTTAGGACATATACTTGTCTAGTATATATGGGAAGAATATACTTATCTAGTATATATGGGAAGAATGTAGATTGTCAGACTACCCTTTGTTTAGGCAGTTAATATCAGAATCATGTATTTGTTTATCAGAAGGATGAATGGTCTGAACAATTTGAGATGCTGACTTTAATCAATGTCATTGTAGTCTCGTCATGAGTACTGGTGTCATTGGTAATACATTGTGCTGCCAAGATCCCATCATTACATTAGCATTGACAGACTTATTCTCCAGCTACAAGATCCCAGCTGTCTCTATTCCTTCAAAATTGCTTCTACCACAAGTGCTACCTTAGGCAAGGTCACATCAACTCCTGGAGCAGCCTGTATCTAATGCTTTGGTAATGCAGAGGTATAAACAAAATCCTTGCCCTAACAAAATTTAACTTTGATGCACACAACGTCAAGCTTTAGAGCCTCTTGTTAGGCTCTTGTTCAGAGCCTCTTGTTATATTTTGTTATAAATGTGTCACAATCCCTTACTCCATCCAGTGTCTTCCCATATGTGTCTGTGCCAAGAACACTTCCCATGGGCTAATCTCCATCTCAGATCAGCTTCCTGGGACTCAAGATAACTAAAAATAACAGATTTTAGTACTGTTTCATACCTCCTAAAGAAGCTATGCTACTTCTCCCAAAGGAGTGTTGCTTTTCAAGATCACATATTTTGGGGAAAATGAAATGAAAGAGTCAAATTCCACAGCTTCCAAGGGAATGAAGGCATGCACTGCGAATTAGGTGGGATGGAATGTGACCTCCACCGTTCTAGTAATGTGAGATCCATCTCCAAACTTACACTCCTACTTTTTTTCTCTTAGAAATCAAGTAAAGATTAACATTCAGAAACAGCTGGAGGCAGAGGCAGGGTATCATACTAAAGAGAGAAACTAAGACAGCAGTTACCCCAGAGTGTAAGGAGGCCTGTATCTCCTAAATAGAGAAAGACTGGACTCACGTGATCTTTCAGTGATAGTCATGTGGATAGAGCCAAAGAGCTTCCTATCAAGTACCTTGATGCAAAGAAGCAGGCCAAAGTTTTTAAAAGGAGGGGATGACATCATGAATAAAGAAAATGACTTGCAGCTTTACAAAAGAAATCCAAATGCAACTTATTGTCAACTTTGCAAAAGAGAAACCAGAGGCAACTTATATTCCTTAGCCCTGTAGGTCTAATCATTTCAAAGTGACTCAGTTAATTGAAAGTTTATATTAACACCTGTCTTATAGGATCATAGTATTACATATTATTTTATCAAATGCACATACCTTGCATTATATGGGATGTGTTTTCAAGATCTATGTTACAAGGTCGCAAGCCAAGAAATCCTTCCAGATAACTATTTTGAAAGACATTCTAACTAGAGTAGACTCTAAGTAACAGCAGCTAGAATTTTGCTGCCAGGAATTAAAAGGAAAGGTGAAACAGAACTTTTTAACAGGTAGTTAAGAAATAAAATTTAGTGTGGTGTTGCTACTTAATGCTTTTATGTCTTTGTATAGTGAATTAATTTAACAGAGACTCTATTAATCTACGTGGACTATGATAGTAACATTTGCAATCCTATAAATCTGTTTCCTGGAGAAGCCTTTGTTTTTAAAAGGCTGCCAGACAACACACCAGGCTCTAACACCGCGTGTGAGTCACTGAGATTGCAATTCAATAGGAAAGGTTTAAGCTAGAAGTTCCTGATAGGAACTGATGTTTCTGCTTCTGAGTTGGTACCTTAGCTTGAGAGCTCACCTGTGAGTCTCATCATCTCCATTAGAAATCTCGTGTAAAATGCATACCTTCAGATGGTTCTCAGTCATCAAAGAAACTGTATGGATTCGATTGGCTGCTCACAATGTACCTATCCTTTCTGAATGGAGTCCCTCATTCTGCTATCAGCTTGATCACAGCTTCATAGATATATCACACAGGCACTAACTTTTTGTTTTTGTGACCTTTATTAAGAAATAAGTTTTCTAAAGAAAAAAAAAAAACAGTAACTCTGAAGCATTGGAGGAAGGCAATCTTTGCTGATATTACAAGCTCCTCACAGGTAGAATCTAGGTCAAGTTCTTTGTCATGTCCTCAAAGCCAGACAGACTACACATAGCAGTTAGAATGAATGAGTAAATAGTGATAAACATAAATAAATACGTAAATAAATAAATAGATGAATGAGTGGATAAAGATAAACATAAATAAATAGGTAAATAAATAAACATGCAGGTAAATAAATAAGTGAAATAAATAAATAAATAAGGAAATACCAAACAGCAAAGTAGTTTGTTTCGTAGGCCTTTCAGTCATTTTCCTAACTTTCATAACAAAATATTTAAAATATTCCAACATACAAAAAAGCTAAATAACATTTCAAAGTCAGCTTGAAATCATTGTTGCCAATTTAAATGCTGTAAAGGTAGAAATAAACTTAATTTGTGAATTTTACTTGAAGAATCTCGCTGTGTTCTGACTGAGAAGAAGATAAAAGTGCATGGCATGTGGCGGGGGGCTCAAAAGTGGCCCCTGGACATCTGGATGGGTGCTCCCTTAAACACATATTTCGGACATCTAAGAACCTTACTATTGTCCTGAGAAAAAGTCTGGTGTTCCCATTATGAAAGCTCCACCCAGAGTCGGCCACACATAAAACCATTCCAAATGTCTCACCTACGAAAGCTATCCTAGGACATTAAAAAACAAACACCGTGAATGTGCTATGAGATTTACTGATCAGAAGGCTCCAGCCTGGTAAAGGAGATTTAAATAACACCCAACACTAAGAACCAGGTTAAAACATGGAAGGAAGCATCAAAATTATTGTACAGGGCTAACAGTTGTGGAGCATAAGTCATGTTTATTGCCAGGAAATTCTAAAAGCAATATTGAGACTCCATTTCAGAATATTCTCCTTCAAGGTGTCGGTCTACAGCAATTAAAAATGATTTGTGTATTTTAAAATTCTATGTGATATTAATGTATGAAGCCCACTGACATAGAATAATCTGAAATGGGGTAGTTCAAAGACAACAAGAATCTGAAGCTTCATCAGAAACATTAAAAACTAGTAAGAAATTGGCAGGACACCTAATGAGAAGGCTCAATCACTAAAGGCTGAGCTAACAACCAAAATGATACAAGATGTTGGGAATATTTTGATCAAGAAACAAAAAAGCTCACATAGCCAGCATGCAACCAAACTTCATGTTAAAGTCTTAAAAACAAGCTTTCAATGTGTGGCTCACATCTTTAAAATATGAATTTTTCTTAAATGTGATCGTCAATAAAATGTTCATTTTACCCAGATATTGGGTAAAATGAGTCTTTTTTTGATGAAGTCCTATCGGGTAAAAGTAGTGTTTCTTCAGGAAAATAATTATAATCACAAGGTGGTTAGATTTTCAAGGTGGCCAGGCCTCTCACTGATATTGACAAGGGTCTGGTCATCTCCAAATCACAGCACAGACCATCCACTTCTGAGATCAGGCTCAGCTGGGTGAGCACTATTGCACTTGTACAGAAATTATTTTTTCCACAATGGATAATTGAATAATCCCTTAATTATCTGTTCTATATATTGCTTGTGACCTAAATTTTAATTGCAAACCCATTTGCTTCATGACTTAGCAAGTCACCTTGTTGTTTCTCTGAATCTTGCAAAAGCTTCTTATTTTAACCTCAAAAGGAGATAGAGGGAAAGAAAGGTGGAGGGATTGTATGTGAGTCACACCATTAGATACATTATAAAGTTAAAAAAAAAACAATTTAGATCCTTGATACATAGGAATAAAGCAAAACAAAATCATTGAAAAGAAATATTCATGTCTCTTTCCTATTATTTGCATGTAAAGCTGTGATTCATTTTATTGTAAAACACTGTGGAGTTACAGGATTTCAGGGACTGCCTGTTCCCACAGCCCTTCTCTAATAATTTCTTCAGAATTTTATTTTGTTTTCCTCTTAAAGGATTTAAGAATGAGGCAGATATACTGGCACACGTATATAATCCTAGCATTCAGGGGTCTGGGGAAGGAAGATTCCCAAATTTAAGGCTATCCTGGGCTATATAGTGAATTGCTGTCTCACTAAACGGAAAATACCTCCCACAGCTTCTGGTGCTGCTTGTATAGCCCCTTCCCCATTGCAGACCCAGGACAGGTCCTTCAACGAGGCAGCTGAGAACACTCAGACACACACTATGCAGGACAAAACACCCAAGGGAGTCCAGACTTGAGAGTCAAGACTGCAAACAAAGCTCATGTTAGTGTGAAGGTAGGGACAGGTGGTTCTGTGGTGCACCCCAGTGAACCAACAAAAGCGTCCAGTAAATAACAGAGTTTGTCAGTGAAGCAGATCAGGTTCTAACTTGACAGCAGTCAATCAGTGAAACAGACACGCCTGTGCAGTTGCGAGTGGAGCATGAAGAAAGAGATGGAAGTGCTCCAGCAGCAGACAGGAGGTGTCTACGGAAAAACGAGCCTGCCATTTCACTGCAGAATTTAGACAAAGAAGACATTTCCCAGTACAAAGCTAAAATTTGGCTGCAGCAACTTCTATCACAGGACAGTTTCCTCCATTTTCTCATTCTCCTTCCTTAATCCTTTATTGTACTTAATTAAGCAACTGCTTTGTGTGCACCAGCATATTGTGGGAAAAAGTCAATACTCTGTTCTGGTTGATATCAAATAGAGATGATATAGTAGGAAAGTACTGGTTCTGTGAAAATGTCCCTTTCTCCACGTTGGAATGATCATTCAACCCTTATCTTTATATTCCAGTAAATTATTTTTCTTTCAATGTTTTAATAACAATAAAATCCCAACAACATAAAAATCCTTGTATACTTTGCTCAATTGGAGAATTTCACTGTTTTTTTATTTATCCTTGTAAAACCAATAATAATTTTATAATTTGGTTGTATGCCTCTGGTACATGTAGGGCAATTTGTTTTAAGCGGAGATAAATTGTTCTCAGGGAAAAAAAAAAAAAAAAGCATGACTCCCAGATAGTCGTCTGTCTCGGTTACTTTTCTGTGACTCAAATACTGAGCCCAAGGTAGCTTAAAATAGAAGGCATTTTCTTTTCATGCTTATGGTTTCAGAAGGTGAGTTGATGGCCAACACTAGGGGAGTACAACAGCAGACAAGCAGGCCTGACATTGGAGCAGTAGTTGAAAGCTCACATTTTGAGACACAACCATGAGAAGGTCAATCAGAGCTAACTGGGAATGGCATAGGCCTTTGAAACCTCAAATCCTGTCCCCAGGGACACACCTCCTGCAACAAGGATGTGCCTCCTCCAACAAGGACACGCCCCCAAAAAGTCAGCCACACCTCCAACTGGAAAGGAAACATTCAAATATAAGAACCTATGGGAGCCATTATCATTCAAACTCCCACATTTTTCCTTCAAGTTCACCATTTTGAGCAAGTAAACTTGTTTAGAATGCAAAGTAAACACGACAAAATTTAAAAAAAATTTTTTTTTCAAATTAGAAAAATCTGAATGCAGCCCCTCCCCCACTGTCTTATAATTTTGCTTTTACAATAAAACTAATTAATCAGTTTACTATAATCTCCTTTAAGTCATATTAAGTGATTAAAGATTACAAATTACTTTGCTGAAGTGCACACTGATAATTTAACTCTTTTCAGCTGGATATTCTTTACAGTTACCATGAACTTAACAAGTTCTCTCATCTTGCTCAAATAAATTTTAAACTTTCCAAAGAAATTTTCGTAAGTTCAGTAACTGACTCTTCATACTGCAGTCAAACTATTACCAAGATGGAGATTAAAATCTACATTAAAGATCCCCTTATAATAATCGTGGTTAGAACATGTCTGACATGACTCATAAATTTAGTTTGCGTCCTGCATGCTTTCCTTGGAGGTCATATGGAATAAAATAACTAGTATTTAAAAAAACAAAACTAGGAATAAAAAAGACACATGACCAAAATACCAATTCACAGGTTCAGCTCTTCTCATCACTGCTGACAATTTTTAATTATTTTATTAACCCCCAAAAATTTAATAAGTAAAAATCCCCCTCTGTGAGGTTCAGTAACGGCAGAACTAGATGTGCAATAAGAAGCTCACTAGTTCTATTGAGGCTGTCAGCTGATGTGAGCTTTGAGAATAACCTGTGCTTCCTAACTCTCCACACTCAGTAAACAGATTAGCCAGATTTGGCTGTATTTAGTGAAAGGCACACGGGCACTCACACACACACACACACACACACACACACACACACACACACACATAATTGCACCTAATCTATAGCAGAGTAATAATGTGTAGACTTATCATTTAAAAATGAAAATGTCAACATTTCAATTAGAAGTCTGGACGACTACCACCCAACCTTTATTAACAGAACAAGTTCTCAGAGATTACTATAATTTCTGAAAAACCCACATCTCTGGAAAGCACAGCATTACAGTACTTGCTAGGCTCCCAGTGCCTCGTGAGTTTGTCATTTCCCTCTTTAAATTTTTAATTTGATTCTATTCTTATGTTATGAGCATGGGTGTTTTGCTGCATGTATGTATGTGCCCTTGCTTTCTGATCCCCTGGAGCTGGAGTTACACACAGTTTGAGCCCACCGTGTGAGAGATGAGAATTGAACCTGGAAGCGCAGCAAGTGTCTTTAATGGTTCAGTGGTGCCATCTCTCCAGCCCTTCATTTTCTTTTTCAAACAGGGTTAGATCTCTGTTTATAAGTCTTCATCAACACATAGCCCATAGCATTGGGAGGCAGTTCCTTCAATTTCAGGGTCTTGTTTTGGTTTTACCCTTGCATGCAGGACTCTGGGTCTTGAGTCTTTCTGTATCTCCTGTCTATATGCTGGACACTAGATCTCTTCAACCAACTGGAAAAAGACAAAATGATGCACAAAATGATACTGATGATGAAGACAACTATCTTGGTAATAATTTGGTGGCAGTTAGGAAAGTCAATTACCAACTTAAAAAAATCCATCTATCTCTCTCTCCCTCCCTCCCTCCCTCCCTCCCTCCCTCCCTCCCTCCCTCCCTTCTTCCCTCTCTTTCCCTCCTTCCCTCCCTCTCTGTTTCTGTCTCTGTCTCTCTGTCTCTCTCTCTCCCTCTCTCTGTCTCTCTCTCTCTCTGTCTCTCTCTCTCTCTCTCTCTCTCTCACACACACACACACACACACACACACACACGCACACACACAAAATCCATCTAGAAAGTTTAAGATGTATTTAACAGAGATGAGATAACATCCTGCCTCCAGGTTCCTGCTTGGGTTCCTACTCTGAATTCCCTTTAGGACATACTCGTGCCCTTTTCTCCCCAAATTGTTTTTGGTCATGGTGTTTTATTACAACAATAGAAACCCCTAACTAAGACATGGAGCATGCATGAAAGCCAGAACTCCAATTCCTAAAACCCAGATAAAAAGCTGCACATGGTTGCTAAGGCTTGCAACCCTGACACCCCTAAATGCAAGCAGATTCCAGGAGTTCACTGGCTAGCCAAAATGGAAAGTTTCTATTTAATTGAGAGACCCTGACACAAGGCAATATAAATAATAAAGAAAAACACCAGAAATCGTTTTCTGGCCTCCATCTTCACATGCAGGAGCATATTCCTCACACTCACATGCCTGCACTAGAGAAAGAGAGAGATGGAGAGAGGGAGGGATGAAAAGACAGAAAGAAAACACAGTTACTAATTTTTACCCATCCTGGTACATTTAAGATAAGCCCAGGCTGGAAAGGTGGCTCAGAGGTTGAAAGCACTGGCTGCTCTTCCAGAGGACCTGAGTCCAATTCCAAGCAACCACATGGTGGCTCACAAGCATCTATAATGAAATCTGGTGCCCTCTTCTGGTATGCAAGCATATATGCAGCAGAACAGTGTACACAATAAATAAATAAATAAATCTTTTTAAAAATGTTGTTAAAAATTATCTCATATAAAGAAGTGAGGGGCATGAACTCTGCAGCTATTCTCACAACACCCAGAGGAAGCTCCATCCCCAGGCTCTCTAACATGCCCAGGATTCCAGGATCCCAGGAGCTTAGTCACACCAGGATCTCAGGGTCCCCAGACACAGCTTGACTCCCAGGATCTCTGACACACCTAGGATCTCAGGATCACAGAATCATAGGATCACAGAGACAGCTGAACTGAACTGTGAGGAGTTCTGACACAACCAGGATCACAGGAAGGACAGGCTCCAGTCAGATATATCGAGGGCAGGTAGCACTGGAGATAATCAGATGGTGGTAGGCAGGCATAAGAACATAGGCAACAGAAATCAAGGTTACTTGCCATTATCAGAACCAAATTCCCCCACCATAGCAAGTCCTGGATACACCGTCACACTGGAAATGCAATATTTGGGTCTAAAATTACTTCTCATGATGATGATAGAGGACTTTAAGAAGGACATAAATAACTCCCTTAAAGAAATACAGGAAAACACAGGTAAACAGATAAAAGCCCTTAACGAGGAAGCACAAAAATCCTTTAAAGAATTACAGGAAAACTCAATCAAACAGGCAAAGGAAATGAACAAAACCATCCAACATCTAAAAGTGGAAAGAGAAACAATAAAGAAATCGCAAAGGGAGACAACCCTGGAGTTAGAAAACCTAGAAAAGAGATTGGGAATAACAGGTGCAAGCATCACCAACAGAATACAAGAGATAGAAAAGAGAATCTCAGGTGCAGAAGATACCATAGAAAATATTGACGTAACAGTCAAAGAAAATGCAAAAAGCAAAAAGTTCTTAACCCAAAACATCCAGGAAATCCAGCCTACAAACAGAAGATGAAACCTTAGGATACTAGGTATAGAAGAGAGTGAAGATTCCCAACTTAAACGGCTAGTAAATATCTTCAACAAAATTATAGAAGAAAACTTTCCTAACCTAAAGAAAAAGATGCCTGTGAACATACAAGAAACCCACAGAACTCCAAATAGACTGGACCAGAAAAGAAATTCCTCCCAACATAATAATCAGAACAACAAATGCAGTAGATAAAGATAGAATATTAAAAGCAGAAAGGGCAAAAGGTCAGGTAACATATAAAGGCAGACCTATCAATATTACACCAGATTTCTCACCAGAGACTATGAAAGCTAAAAGATCTTGGGCAGATGTCATACAGACCCTATGAGAACACAAATGTCAGACTAGGATAGTATACCCAGCAAAACTCTCAATTACCATAGATGTAGAAAACAAGATATTCCATGACAAAACCAAATTTACACAATATCATTCCATAAATCCAGCCCTACAAAGTACAATAGATGGAAAAAAACCAACACAAGGAGGGAAACTATACCATAGAAAAAAAGCAAGAAAGTAATGTTTCAACAAACCCAAAAGAAGATAGCCACACAAACATAATTCCACCTCTAACAAAAATACCAGGAAATAACAATCACTTTTCCTTAATATCTCTTAACATCAATGGACTCAATTCTCCAATAAAAAGACATAGACTGACAGACTAGATACGTAAACAGGACCCAACATTTTGCTGCATACAGGAAATGCACCTCAGTGGCAAAGACAGACACTACCTCAAAGTCAGAGGTTGGAAAACAATTTTTCAAGCAAATGGTTCCAAGAAACAAGCTGGAGTATCTATTTCAATATTGAATAAAATCAACTTTCAATCAAACGTTATTAAGAGACATAAGGAAGGACACTTGATACTGGTCAAAGGAAAAATCTACCAAGAAGAACTCTCAATTCTGAACATCTATGCTCCAAATGCAAGGGCGCCCTCATTCATAAAAGAAACTTTACTAAAGCTCAAAGCACATATTGCAACCCATACAATAATAGTGGGAGATTTCAACACCACACTCTCAGCAATGGGCAGACCATGGAAACAGAAACTAAACAAAGACACACTGAAACAAATAGAACTTATGAACCAAATGGATCTAACAGATATTTATAGAACATTTCATCTTAAAACAAAAGAGTATAACACCTTCTCAGCCCCTCATGGTACCTTCTCCAAAACTGACCATATAATCTGTAACAAAACAGGACTCAACAGATATAAGAAGATTGAAATAATCCCATGCACTCTGTCAGACCACCCCAGACTAAGACTGGTCTTAAACCAACAAAAGCAACAGAAAACACACATACACATGGAAGCTGAACAACACTCTAATCAGTGATAACTTGGTCAAGGAAGAAGTAAAGAAAGAAATTAAAGGCTTTTTAGAATTTAATGAAATTGAAGACACATCATACCAAAACTTATGGGACACAATGAAAGTAGTGGTAAGAGGAAAACTCATAGCTCTAAGTGCCTCCAAAAAGAAACTGAAGAGAGCCTCTCTTTCCAATGATGGCCGAATAGGCCATCTTCTGCTCCATATGCAGCTAGAGACATGGGGTTGCTGGTTAGTTCATATTGTTGTTCCACCTATAGGGTTGCAAACCCCTTCAGCTCCTTGGGTACTTTCTCTAGCTCCTCCAATGGGGGCCCTGTGTTGCATCCTATAGATAACTGTGAGCATCCACTTCTGTATTTGCCAGGCACTGGCATAGCCTCACACGAGACAGCTATATCAAGGTCCTTTCAGCAAACTCTTGCTGGCATATGCAATAGTGTCTGGGTTTGGTAGCTGATTATGGGATGGGAGGAATGGATACAGAAAATGTGGTACATTTACACAATGGAGTACTACTCAGCTATTAAAAACAATGAATTTGGGCTGGTGAGATGGCTCAGTGGGTAAGAGCACCCAACTGCTCTTCCGAAGGTCCAGAGTTCAAATTCCAGCAACCACATGGTGGCTCACAACCATCTGTAATGAGATCTGACGCCCTCTTCTGGTGTGTCTGAAGACAGCTACAGTGTACTTACGTGTAATAAATAAATCTTTAAAAAAATGAATTTATGAAATTCTTGGGCAAATGGATGGACCTGGAGGGCATCATCCTGAGTGAGGTAACTGAATCACAAAAGAACACACATGATATCACTTATCAGTGAGTACATACTGATAAGTGGATATTATAGCCCAGAAACTTAGAATACCCAAGATACAATTTGCAAAACACAAGAAAATCAAGAAGAAGGACGACCAAAGTATGGATACTTCATTCCTCCTTAGAAAAGGGAACAGTTGAAAATATTAAAATCATGTTCTACAAAAAAAAAAAAAAAAGAAGTGATCAGCTAAACTCACTTGCTCAACATTCTTTCTGTCTCCTCCTATTTCTGTCTCCTCCTACTTAGAAAATTCTATTCATTATCTTAGGAATTTTATTCTGTATGGATGAGAAGCTGTGGACTCTGCAGGTCCCCTTGCTCACTGTACTAAACATGTCATGCCCAAGAGTAAGCCAATAAAGAAATTCCTTGGCTAAATAACCTTCTAGCTATGTTACCTTACTTGCACCAAATAGCCATCAATAGTGGCAACAAACTCTAAGACAGTTTGTTTTACTTGTTCATTTGTTTACCAGTTTGTGTACCTGGTACTATCTCATTTGATTGCGACTTAATTAGCCTAAAAGACAAGTATGATTCTCCTTCCATTTTACAGGTAAGGACATAGAAACACAAACTGGCTAAATAATTGTTCAGCAACATGAGGGCCAATGGCAACATAGGCACTGTGTTCTTTAATACTCCAGGTATACTACTGTTTAAATCTCTTTAAAATATAGTACAGCCATATCTAAACATGGTTCACGAGTGATCTGCTGGGTCCAAGACAAGACAGAAGAGGACAGGAACATTTTTTTTCTCTATACCAACTCTAAAATGTAACAGACTCCAGTATCAGAAAAAAAAATTGCAGTTTGTTTCTTACAGAGATCATGCTTAAAAGGCTTTCTCCTGTATTTAAAGGAGTTATATGTAGATCAAGGAACAGTTCAAATCTGAAAGAGGATTTTCCTGGAGGACAAACTTAAAGAGTGGTCTAGAGCTCTTTGCAATATTAAACCAGTTTTAATAAGAAAAGTATAAATCAGCCGGGTGTGGTGGCGCACGCCTTTTGTCCCAGCACTTGGCAGGCAGAGGCAGGTGGATTTCTGAGTTCGAGGCCAGCCTGGTCTACAGAGTGAGTTCCAGGACAGCCAGGGCTACACAGAGAAACCCTGTCTTGAAAAACCAAAAAAAAAAAAGTATAAATCATGATCAAAAAATTAGGGTCTTAAAATTATCTAGCAACATTCACAAACATCTTCCATGAGATAAAACTGTTAAATTGGACCATAATATTTGGTTTAGATGTTGAGATTTGTTAAATAAAAGAATTACCAAACAAAATGCTATGACTTTCAGGCTCATCTGCTATGAAAAGATTTACAAAGGACAAATACTATGCTCTTTTTGGTAAGTGTAAAACTTGTGAGGGAAATAAATTAGTGTTACATATTGAGACTCAGGAAAACATATCAAATTTTAATAAAGATAATATAAACATAGTTACAAATATCATATATTTGAATATTTTCTGAAAACGGAGTAATTGTGGATATAATATTAGCACACAATTGCAGGAGTTAGTATTAACTCTCCTATGTGTCTAATGTTTATTTTATCAAAATATTTTGAATTGAACTAAAATAAAAATCAAAATAGGCAACAATCTAGGGATAAGAGCCACGTGACAACCCACCTTTGAATACAACATTATGGAAAAGATAGACCTAGGAAGCTCACATTGATTCCATCTTCAATATATACAAACACGTGTGTGTGTGTGTGTGTGTGTGTGTGTTGTGTAGTGGGGAGCATTCAGACACATCCCACACATAATACAACACTCCAGAAACACTTATGAAAGAAGAATTCTTGGGGAATACTTGCCAAGTCTCAGATATTTACAGATATTTGTTTTAAGAATTGTCCACTTTAAATTTTATCTCCTGGGTTATTAAAGTTCCTAATATTTGCCCTTCCTTTGGTGGCAGTAAGGGTTGTGAATCAGCATGTTAATCTAGGCAATTAGTATGTTTTCAGAGATCTGAGCTAATCTGCATATAAATTTAGGTGAAATTATAATTATGCAAATGTGAAGCAAGGAAAAAATTGTCATGCATATGAATCCAAAACAATGCATAAATTGTTTCTGAATTACTTTTGTATTCCTTGACATCACACCTCCTAATTGGCATAGAGAAGAGGTTGACTGTACTTGACTGTGAAATATATTTAAATATTATTAACTCCTACCCCATTAAAGCAGAATTGGCAGCAACTCCACTGTGTGGGGTGTGGGGCTGTCCTTGACCTTGGTACAGAACAGAAGAGGTTCAATAAGGATCCACAGTGTTGACAGGTGGGGGAAAAATACCATACAGACTAGAATGTCATGTGCTTAAATACCAGATAAAGATGTAACATCGGAAAACAAAATGGCCTCTTCCATGTGTAAAGCACAATAAACTAAATGATTCTAAGGTAGAAAACGAATTGAGATAAATTCAATTTTTTTTGAGCATTGAATATAGTGTTACTTAAACAAGAAAATTCAATCGGAAAAAGGGTCTTTTCCCGGACTACTATTAAAATGTTCATACAAATATCTGAATTGATAAGAAAGTAAGTTGGAAAACCAATGAACAGCAACAAAATGATCTTGTGGGATCCAATCTCTACTCCTGTGAACTCACAATGATAGGACTGACTCAGGAAATCCTCACTAGCCATCAAAGCTTCTGCGCTCATTCCAATGACTTGCCCTTCACCTGTGAAGCGCTCTCCCCCGTTGCCCTTCACCTGTGAAGCGCTCTCCCCCGTTGCCCTTCACCTGTGAAGCGCTCTCCCCCGTTGCCCTTCACCTGTGAAGCGCTCTCCCCCGTTGCCCTTCACCTGTGAAGCGCTCTCCCCCGTTGCCCTTCATCTGTGAAGCGCTCTCCCCCGGCTGGCAGGGCATAGACTGAAGGACTTCTCTCTGGACACTCAGCCCTGGGAGCTGAGCCAGGTGACGACTGAAATCAGCTGGTCCTCCAGCTCTGACCGGTAAATAGATAGACAGTGGTGTTTCCAAAGCAAGGGAATGTCTAATGGTTGCCAGACTGAGGCGTCCTCAGGGACAAGCAAAGGGAGAAATAGTCACCATAGATCCATAAAAAAATTAGTTACAGCACAGGGAAAGAAAATGACTCTCCAACAAACTCGCTAAGGTGGGGGTGAGAAAAAGGTTTTTGAGAAAATATAAGGCAATTTCAGGAAACATCCTGTGTATCCCATGTATTCAATTTTTTTAAATGGTGTCTGAAAAAGGACCAAATTTCTAAAATCAGATTAGACTGAAGTGAGCAGCTAGAACAGTACAAAAGCAGATTAAAACCAAAATAATAAATAGTTAATTAAAATAACAACCCAGGCAAAAATCACATTGTGGGGAAAAAGCACAACGGTGTCAAAAAGTAAACCGGTAATGCAGAGGGAACACTAACTTCAGAACGAAAAGAGGTTATGAAGGATGAAAAGGACGACAACAAAAAGATGGGGAGTGTGAGTGGCTTTACTGAGGATGGAACAACAGGCCCATGGGAATGATCAGGAGGAGAAAGACAGACATCAGAACAGGGCAACAAGTCGCATGCAAAATAAAATAATGGCAGTAAAACTCAGACAAGCTGGATGCATACTGGGTGGGGGTTTTGTGGGGTTTGTGGGTTTGTGGGTTTTGGGTTTGGGTTTTTTGGTTTTTGATTTTTTGGCTTTTTTTTTTGTTTTGTTTTGTTCATTTGTTTTGTTTTGTGTTTTCTTTTGTTATTGTTTTGGGTCTTTTTCCATCACAATATTGCAAAAACACAGATAGGGCAAAACCAAACTTTCCATCAAAAGAAATAGGACTAGGACTTTGACAAACTTTAACACAGTCATGATGCTATTGTGAGCTCTTTATAGAACCCTAACACATGACATCACAGACACTACACTACCAAAGTCTTGCTTCTGTTAGGAAATAAAACCTTGTTCAGTAATGAATACAAGAGGGCACAAGGACCAGTGTGTGGGCATAGGTACTAAATCTTGCTGAAGCAAGCTCTGAGTGCTATAAAGATGCAGTAACTTAAAAATATTGTCACTGGGTGGGAGAAATATTGGGACTTGTGAACCTAAGTAATTTTTGTAAGTGAGCAAATAAAATGTAGAAAATTAATCCTAAATGACTCCTGCTATAGCTGGCGTCACTCCCCTGAGAGCTGTTGAACTTTCAGGGATTGGGGCCTAGAAGAAACTTCTTAAGTCACTGATGTCACGGTGGCTTTGGGACTGCCTAAGAGCCAAGGCCTCATTTTTGTCTTTTCTTCCCTGGCCATGGAATGAGCAGTTTGCTCAAATGCTCCCCAGCAATGCCAAATGCCAGCTTCATCAGAGGTCCAAAGCAGTGGGTGCCCCACATCTCACGTAAAACTGAGCCAAAATCATCTTCTTCTCTTCGTAACTTAGTTATCTCAGGCACTTTGTTATAGGGATGCAAACACTACTGTATTTGTTTTATTAAGAAAATTGTAGTATAAGCATATGCATAGTGTATATATGCATTGAAGAGTAATCCATGCATGAAAGATTATACAAACATAAATACGGGGATTTCTTTGTTTTTGTTTTTGAGACAGGGTCTCCTGTATTCTGTAGTGTCCTCCCTTGCGTGTTCTTGTACAGGAGGATGGCCTTGAACTTCTCATCCTCCTTCCTCCACTTTCTGCAGGGCTAGAGTTACAGGTGTGTGATGTCACAGCTGGAAATGTAGTATTGGAGATAAAATCCAGGGTCTGATACATACTAGGAAAATACTCTACCTACTGAGCTACATTCCCAACCCTCAGATTAGTTTATGAGTTAGCAATTAACGCTGAAACAATGCCTTCTCAAGCTTCCTAAGGTACTTGGCCCAGTGCTGAAGAGCGGCCCTGTTGGATCTCCTCTCAACTCCCCTCAGTGACCTTGAGCCAACTACTGAAACCTGGCGTGATGGGAGGATTCACGCTTGGGGAAAAGGCAAGGACTACGAAGCCAGAGCAGGAGCCAGAGGTTTTTGTCTGTCTGTTTGTCCTCCTTTCTCCCCACCCTACCAGTTCTACTCAAGAGCTGGTAGTACTAAATATATTTAAAAACGAACAAAACAAAAACATCTGAATGTTTAAGAGATGTAAGGAACCCTGAAGTTGGCTCAAGACAACCCAGGTCCTTAATATAAAAGAGTCTTGTTTACCCCAGAAGGAAAAAGGGCAGGGATAAAGAACTAAGACAGGACATAGAGGACAGGAAGAAGGAGAAGGGAACAAGGGGGAGGGTCAGGGGGTCTTTGACCTGGAGAGACAAAGAATTGGCTCTGGATAGAGAGAAGACAGACAAGACTCATAGAAAAACAGTTATATGGAAGAACCCCATGTTAGGACGAGTCAGTTCATTTTGATGGAGCATGCTAATTAGGTGAGCTAAAGGTGGCCATTTGATTGTTGGGCTTCAATACTTTGATAGCTGGAGCTTGGTAGTCAGCCTCAGGAGGAGCAAGTGGCCAAATAAGGGAATGGATCTTGGGAATCTAGCTTTAGGAAAGTAATCTAATGGTCTGAGCCAGGCAGAAGGAATGGGGGAGAAGGGCAAGACTTGCCAGAACCATGTTTGCCATGCTGGAGCTGGCTAGAGTTTCTTCCATAGGGAAGGGATCATATTCCATCCAGTTATAGAATATCCTATCAAGCCGGCCATGGTGGCACACGCCTTTAATCCCAGCACTCGGGAGGCAGAGGCAGGCAGATTTCTGAGTTCGAGGCCAGCTTGGTCTACAGAGTGAGTTCCAGGCAGCCAGAGCTATACAGAGAAACCCTGTCTCAGAAAAAAAAAAAAAAATATATATATATATATATATATATATATCCTCTCATGATTACATCACAAGCAGAAAAGTCTTTGGAAAGTTACAGGGGTGCTTACTTAAAAAAAATACTGTGTTCTCTACATGACTCTGCACGTGACAGGATCAGCGCAGGGATCCTCAGTCCCAGCACACATAAATTAAGAAGCTCAGAGAGTGGGGGCTAGGGAGAGGCAAGCATAGACAGTAGATGCATTACTCTTCATAAAGTTAAGTCAAAGGAATGTGGTTAAGGTTCTTGGGGGAATGGGCACAGCCCTTTTTCTGTGACATTCCGACATACCCAGTGACACTAGTAAATTAGGCAGCTGAGGTACAGGTAATGGACAGAAGGAGTAAGAAGAGAACAGGAAGGCCAACCTCATGTCCTTAATAATTACAGCTGCAGCATATTCTAGCAGGCAGCTGAGACGTTACCTTCCTGGCTCACAGGGCTGTGACTTTGCAAAAACGCCATGGCACTTAATTGCTTTGTCTTCCTCGCAACAACCTCATGGAGTGTTTATAAAGCAACATGTTTATAAATGAGGAAATGAAAATTCAGAAAGATATTCCCTTTTCAAGGATTCTTAGCTACTTCTCAGCAAAGACAAAGGCATGTAGGTGTTGTCTCTGTTGTCTCAATATAATAGACCTAGTTTCTAATTTAATCCCTAAGCTCTGGTATGGATAGATAGATAAATAGTATCTAACTCAACTATGTGGATGCTGAGATCTGAGCTCCAGTCCTCATGCTGGCAGGCCAAGTGTTTTATCCCACAAGCCACCTCCTCAGCCCACGATATACTATGCTTATGTCTGGCTCCAGGGACTTCTGTGCCTCTGTGTCATCGTAAAGGCACCTTCAAGGCTCAGGACCGTGTATTGGAGACTCTGGGTGCAGCAAGCTTCCAATACACTCATAAGCTCCAATGTGCTTATGACAAGGAGACGAGTCATTAAGATATCCCAAGCAAGTCCTGCCTCAGTAGGAGAGACAGACGAGCAAATGGTGACAAGGACACTGTGTTTTCAGAGCTGCATCTGTTCGCAGTTCCTCTGTGAGGGCTTTATTAGGGTTTACTACAGAGGGAGACAGCCAAGTGCCGCAACTCTGCTGACAATATCCTTAGATCAGGGCCAAGTTGCCAGCATTTTCTCTGGTCAGTTTCAACAAATGTTCATAAGCACTCTCAGAAAGGCCAACAGTAGGCAGATTTCAAATATCGGGGGTGGGAACGAATCACATAGTTCATCGTGAAAACAAGAAAGCTAATTAGCTGAAGATGAGTTGCCGTTCTTCGTACAAATCATAGATATTGTGAACATTGAAAAGGAATCAAATGATGTGTTATTTGGCCCATATCCCCAATTTTTTGAAAAATGAGAAAACTGTGAATAAAAAAATAAAGAAAAGATTTATCCAAGCCCCTCAGTCATTTCTGGTTTAGGCAGAGCCCAGGGTTCTTGGCTCTAAGAGTTGTCTACAGACACCTGATTTCCGAAAGCAATGAGGTCACACTATAACCAGAGTAGTTAGGCTTGATTTGCTAGGCATTGTGGTACATGCATATAATCTTAGAACTTGGAGGATGAAGTGGATGAAGAGGATGGCTCGGGGCTAACCTGGGCTATATAAGAAGTTCCAGACTAGCCTGGTCCATGTAGCAATTGTCTATCTCAAAACAATTAGTAAATAAAATGTCAACCAGTTGCTGATATGTAAAAATAGCGACATTTCCCATTGAGATCTCTCTATGGTTTCTTGAAATGAGAGATTTGGAACCATGGGCAGGCTTTCCTCCATAGATGCAGTGAGCTGCAGATCATGCCGGCCCTTCCTGGCTGACTTCTTCTTTGGCCAGACTCTCCAGCCTGGCCCCTGTGATATGAACCATGTGGTCTCTACCTTGCAGCTCACCCGGTACAAGATGGTTTTTAGAAAAACAAATGGAAAGGGCATAGAACATTGCTATGTCCCTAACATAGTAACTCTCTACCATGCCACAAACATGAGAAATAGGAGCTCTGATCTCATGCAGTCTGACAGCATTCCTTGTATATTTTCAGTATAACTGAATTCTTATAAATCCTCAGTGTGTTAATAACAAGCCAATCAACTGAAGAGTTTTCTTGCTGACTGATTGGAATCTAACTGCCTCCTTTCAAATCATTGTAATGATTGACTAAATTCAATTACTGTATCTTTTTATTTAATGAACTGACATGTATGAACACAAGCCACTAATGCTCACTAAGTACAGTGAAGGCGCATTTCTATTACCCCTGGCAATCGGCTTTCTACTTCTCAAACTTATTTCATTACAATTATGTTCCCTTTTTGTGGAAGATAACTTTTATTTCGTCTTATTTACAAATTCAAAACCAAACATTGCCCATCTTTAGCTACTGTGGAAAATTATTTCTTGCTCCACAGGCTGCCCACATGCTGTCAGAAAATTAGCACACTCCCCAGCCTTGAATTCTGTTCCCATGGACCCACAAGTACACCACTCATAGATAGAGTCATTAGATTTGTACCCAACTTTTGATCTAAAACAGAACCTGATTAAGTTAACAAATCAGGAACTAAGAAACATAACTTCACAATAATTTTAGAACAAGTGACTTTATTATTTTTTTAAGCTTGAGTGCCCACGGAATCCTCACTGGCATATTTACAATATTTCACCTACAAAGACACCTCAGCATCCATTCTAAGGACCAAAGTATCAAACTTCCTCATGGGCCAATTATTTGCCAAGCATTGTGCTGGACTTGGGAAATTCATACAAAATGCAACTGGTTCTATTAATTCCTCAAAAGTTCCTCAAAAGAAATGACTTGATTCTTTAGATAGTTATGCATATGTACATGCATTTAAAACTTTTACAAAAGTAGCTGAGTAAGCACTGTGACAGTTTTTACTGCTTGGCAACTGACAGTGTCTGTCTGGATTCACCTCAGAAGTAAGCCTGTGGGCACACCTGTGAGGGAGTTTCCAAAGCAAATGAATTATCTCAACTAGAGAGTTGGGATAGGAAGACCCATTTTAACAGTGAGCTTCTAACTCAACATGATGAACCTTAGAGCGCTCCTTGCTCTTTGCATCTCAATTGCTGACAAATGTGACCAGCTCTCTTAAACTGCCACCAGTTTCTGCTCTGTGAGAGAATGTACCTCAGAACTATTAGGCATTTTGTCATAGCAGTGACACACACAAAAAAATGAAAAACTGTGCCATATACCTAAGTAGTCCCCAGATATACACCATGCACAAGACAGGCAGGCTCCTACCAGACCTAATGCAAATATGTTCTTTCTGATTCCTGTTGGCTGGCTCATTGGATCTCCTTACCCCATCACTGTCACCATCGCCACCTCTCCACAGCCACCCTCACACCATCCCTGCTGTGGCAACACTAATACTGATCTAGACAATCCTCTGTTTGAATGTGCTAACCCCTATTAGTCCTAGGAGAAGTACATAGGCCCATCCTTTTGGAAGTTGATTTTGACTTATCTTTTTCTTGAAACAAGTAAGATCTGACAGGTTACCCCAACTTAAGGACAACTCAGGTTTTGACTCTTTGACATCCTTTAAAGCCATCCTATGAATTTTGAAAGTTTCTTTCTCAAGAAATATAGAATACCATCCTCTCTCAAGGGTCCGAGCAGCATTAGCAAGATGTCTGTCCGGTCAGCCACAAGTTCACAAGAATGAACAACCAGTTCTCTACAGCATGCTATGCTGCTAACCAAGGATGCTTGGTGGAGTGGGTAAACTCATTTTCAGCTTCTGTTGAGTATTTTCAACTTTCCTTGAGTCTCTTGAGACTTAGCTCTATTATACAATAAGGACAAGTGTGGATGTAACCTAATGGCACACTAGCCATCTCTAGATTGTACCTCTCGTACAAGAACTTAGCACCTTTAAGTTTATCCTCATACTTCCATCTAAGAAATGGATTTTTATTTCTCCCAACACACAAAAATAGTAGGACCCAACATCCTATATAGATCATATGTAAAATTGGATCCGAATACCGTATTTTACAACTGACAGGTGCCATGGAAAAAAATAAAGGCATAGCCACCGAAACTTGGTAGAAATACAGAGCTTTCTATGGAAAGAGCTTTCTACCTCCACAGAAAGATTAAATCTGTTATATAATTATTGTACCTGTTATATAATTAACTCTGTTCCATTCCTGCTCAATCTTAAAATATGAGAGATAAAATATGATGCTTCCTTCACATCGCTTCCCCCAGCCATCCACAGAGTGTTAATGAAAAAAAAATACTCGAATACTTATTCCTTAGTACAAACCCCACATTCATTTGAGTAGAAAAAAAAGCCAATGCTTTCATTTAACAGTTAATCAGAACAGATTAAGCATCCCAACATGCCTGACAAGGTGCAGGACTAGCTCTCAGGAGCCTGACAAATCATGGTTATCTGAAATTCATGGGACTATCAGAATTCTGTAACTTCTTTCCCTCGATTTAAGTAGGATTTAAAGAGTCTATATTAAGAAGCATGTCCTACTCATTTTTTATCCCATCCTCAATAACTGCTGAATTTCATTAAATGTCAGAAATACATCTTTAGTTTATTGAGTTTTAGTTCAAAGACTGATCCTGAGGAGCCAAGCAAAAAGGAGAGGTATTTTATTCTGAAAATCCTATAAAACATACTCTTGATATGGAACTCTGTGTAGCTAAAAGTAAGGCAAATTCTTGTATTAATGATGATAGGTATATAAAAGTTTCCCAAAGAAGAGAGGGGGCAAGACATAAAAAGTCCAGTTCCTGCATACCACCCACACCTTATTAGCCATGACCCCACCCCCAGATGTTTCTAATTGGGTGTATGTGAACATCACTGGAGGTGATGAAAGGGCCCCATCTAAATGCAGTTCTGATATCCATTATGTACTGTGTACTATGTAACAGGACGATCTTGAGTTATTAACAGATTCAAGCCATCTTTTATTCATCCGACGGTTTATGAAAGATTAACTATTATCTGTCTGGGTTTCAATGTCTGCATCTACAAGATGAAGTCACTAGAATGAATGGCTAGGAATGCACTCAGCCCCTATTTCCACACGGTAACCCACAGGTGATCGTTCCACCTGCATTTGTCACCTGTCTCCTTATAGAAAATAATGCGTGTCCTTTAAACTTCCCACTGAACCAACTTCAACAAGTCTATATTGAAAAGCACATGTGATCATGCATAGCAAAAGAGTCTAGAGCCAGGAAAAAAACTCTTAATTTTTTTTTCTTTTTTGAGTTAGTTCATACAGTATTGAGTGGGAAAATTGAATTTGCTTAACCCTGTTTGGTCTTAATTTTCTCAACTAAAAAGCTATGTATGAAATTTTACTTTGTCAGGTAGGGGTATGGATAAAGCTTCATCTTGAAGTTAATGATTAATAACTGAGTTGTGAAGGACTTTATTATTGAATCCAGAAGAGAAGATACATTAGGTCAGTCGTCTAGGTTTAAGCACATATATTCCATTCCTGCTATAAGCATAAAACCCCAGGTAGTGAGTGCATTGTATGTGGGTTGGGCTATAGCACATGAATGTATGTCTGTGTGCATATGTCTTATATATACTTGCATGTGGAACCCATAGGAGAATGTCAAGTTAGTTTTTTTTTCAATTACTCTTTATCTTATTGTTTGAGACAGGGTCCCTTCTTGTACCCACAGCTCACCAACTCAGCAAGGCTAGCTTGCAAATGAGCTCTGGTAATTCTCTTGTCTCTGCATCCTTAGAAATAGGATTATAGTTGTGTGCCGTTTACTCAGGACCTGTGGTTGTATGGCACGGACTTGACTCACTGAGTCATATCTCCACCCCTGAAGTCTCTGGCTTAATCTTTCAAAACTGTGCCTGTTATACGCCTTTGGGCTCTTGGGTACTGATGAGGCTCTAGAAATATAGGAGTGTCCAGTTGGTAGATGAGACTAAAAACAAATATGTAAAGCACTGCAGAAATAACATTCCCTTGATTGGATTAAATAAAATAAAGTGAAAAATATATACTTAGGTGTGGTGCTTTTAATAGAAATAGACCCCATAGACTCAAGTGTTTGCCTGCTTGGCCCATAGGGAGGGGCACTAATAGGATATGTGGCCTTGTTGGAATAGGTGTGGACTTATTGGAGGAAGTTTGTCACTGCAGGAGTGGGCTTTGAGGTCTCAGGCTCTACCCATTGTGGCACACAGTATCCTGCTGCCTGGGGATCAACATGAAGAACTCTCAGCTTCTTCTCCAGCACCATGTCTGCCTGCATGCTATCATTATCCTCCATGAGGATAATGGACTGAACCTCTGAAACTGTAAGCCAGTCTCAGTTAAATGTTTTCCTTTATAAGAGTTGCCATAGTCATGGTGTCTCTTCACATCAACAGAAACCCTAAGACTATAGGATAGTGAGGAGGGAAGGGTGATAGTTTGATAAGGAAGGGCCTCTTAAGGAAATGATGTTTGGGCAGGGTAAGTGAGGAGTATGAAGAGGTATATATGTAGATACAACAGGGGGACAATCCCTCCTCAAAACAACATTGACTATCAAATAAAAATCCCAGTACCAAGTATGGGATTGTAGTTGTTGGTCAATGGGTCCTGTAAATTAGCTTCTGCCCCCAAACATTAAAGGCTATTGTCATTACTCTTGATCACCATCTAGAATGACATAGTAAGACCTTATTGATAAAGACACCACATATCTGAGTTCATAGGACATTTTGAAATCAAGTTGATATTGAGCCCAGAAGCTTCATTTCCACTGACTAGCTCTCCTAGTGCAGGAAGATCCAGTGCCTGTTACCGGGGAAGAAAAGTTATTATCAGTCTTACCCAGCTCTCAACCTTGTGAACGATAATGATTGGCCTGCCAAGATATGCCCACTCAGATGCAAGAAAGAGTGGCATGAATATTAAGAAGTAACCATGCAGCCAAGCGTGGTGGCACACACCTTTAATCCCAGCACTCGGGAGGCAGAGACAGGCAGATTTCTGAGTTCGAGGCCAGCCTGGTCTACAAAATGAGTTCCAGGACAGCCAGGCCTCACAGAGAAATCCTGTCTCAAAAAAATGAAAAAGAGAAGGAGAAGGAGAAGGAGAAGGAGAAGGAGAAGGAGAAGGAGAAGGAGAAGGAGAAGGAGAAGGAGAAGGAGAAGGAGAAGGAGAAAGAGAAGGAGAAGGAGAAGGAGAAGGAGAAGTAACCATGCACTTTCTGGTTGGATTTAAAGATCATTCCATAACATGAACCCCAATGCCTGGCACCATTAACTGGACCCAAAACCCCATGGCTGGCTCTGTCTTAGATTTTCTCCCCTAGAGAGAACCTAGTGCTATTAGTTTCCTAACTAATAATGAACTGCCCCTGAGTTCTTATCATCTTCACACCTATAGACTAGTGAAGCTTTCAGCCCTCATCAAAAACATCATTTTGAACTAGATGGTGACTGACAATTCAGAAATTGTGAAGTTCTGAGCTTGAAATGGGACATCTATATCACACCCCTTTCCCTCAAGGGTTAGGGATCAACAAGAAAGAGGTGGTAGAAAGATAGTAAAAGTCAGATAGAGGGGATGCCCATAATGAAAGAGTATTTGTGGGACATACAGCTAAACACACGAACTCACAATGAATGAACTGCACGCACAGCCCTTGCAAACAAGCTAAACTTTCAGCATAGATGGGGAGGGGGATCACAAAATCCAATCCCAATGTAAGAAGCCATTGGCATTAATGGTATCTGGGAGATGGGTGGGGGGCACTTTACTTCAGGATATGAAACATGGTGCTCCAGTAAACAGCTCCCACAGGATGCACATATATACAGTACTAAGTGAACATTGAGGGAGGGAGAGAGAGAGAGAGAGAGAGAGAGAGAGAGAGAGAGAGAGAGAGAGAATGAACTTGGAAGGGATCCAAATTCCAAATATATTAAATACATATATTTAATACTTTTTTATAAATTTAAAACAAAATGCACTTGGCATGAAAAGACGCATTCTGCCACAAAAGGTCCAGAGGGGACTGTACACAAGCTGAAGTCCACAGTCTACAGCAATACCTCATAAAGATATTCCCGTCATGAACTTGGGCTCTCTTGCAATGAATGAGGCCAGTACAGAATACTCTTTACATTTGAAGGGTGAGTCCAGGAGAGGTATTGCTGGATCTTCCGGTGGTACTATGTCCAATTTTCTGAGGAACTGCCAGACTGACTTCCAGAGTGGTTGTACAAGCTAGCAATCTCACCAGCAATGGAAGAGTGCTCCTCTTTCTCCATATCCTCACCAGCATCAGCTGTCACCTGAGTTTTTGATCTTAGCCATTCTGACTGGTGTGAGGTGGAATCTTAAGGTTGTTTTGATTTACATTTCCCTGATGATTAAGGATGTTGAACATTTTTTCAGGTGCTTCTCAGCCATTCGGTATTCGTCAGTTGAGAATTCTTTGTTTAGCTCTGTACCCCATTTTTATGGGGTTATTTGAATTTCTGGAGTCCAGCTTCTTGAGCTCTTTGTAGATATTGGATATTAGTCCCATATCAGATTTAGTATTGGTAAAAATCCTTTCCCAATCTTTTGGTGACCTTTTTGTCTTAATGACAGTATCTTTTTTCTTACAGAAGCTTTGCAATTTTATGAGGTCCCATTTGTCAATTCTTGATCTTACAACACAAGCCATTGCTGTTCTGTATACCCAGAAGATGTTCCAACTGATAATAAGAACACATGCTCCACTATGTTCATAGCAGCCTTATTTATAATAGCCAGAAGCTGGAAAGAACCCAGATGTCCCTCAACAGAGGAATGGATACAGAAAATGTATCTAGATTCTTAAACTATCCATTCACAGTTGCCCATTGTTTGGTTTGTTGGACTGCAAACTGTAAGTCATTCTAATAATTTCCTTTAATATATAAAGACATTCCATAACTTTCCTTTAGACAACTCTAGATATGAAGAGTCTCTAATGTAACTCTAGAGAATTGTGACTAATACACAGTTATAACCAGGACCGCAAATATCTGCTTTCTACCTAGTGAGATTATTAATATTACCTCAGCCTGCCCTACCTCATGATGCCACTTGCATTGTGCAGAGCAGAAACCACTGCTGTGTGAAAGCAAGCAGATTACATAAGGGTGGTTAGAAAAGAATGGCTACGCTGACTAATAAGGATGGTCGCAGACCACTAGAAAATGCTATACATGTCTTCGTAGCTAAAGCCAAATGAAAATTAGGAGATAATAATGATGCCTTTCAACTGTCCAATGGTATTGGCTTTCCTCCTCAGAAACCACTCTTAAAAGGTAACCTTGACACAACAGTTTATAATCTTTACTGCTTCGTTTTCTGAGGGCGTTGGCTTTTAACAGGAGCATGTGTAGTGCCCTGTTGATAAATTCCTTCCCAGAGGAACATGTAAGCATTGTCTACCTCTTCTTCTATAGTACCAATGACAAAACAAGGCATGAATCCACCAAAGTTCACTCTGGAGAACCAAAATTGTACTGGCCTTCCTTAGAGAGCATACATGTGGGGTTACTTGTGAGAGTGTAGCTGTTTCTCCTCCAACAGGCTGCACCTGAAAAGCCTCTACTCAGCTGGATATGGGATGCCTTCAAACCACATAGACAGAAACCCTGCCTTCTGTCTCCCCAGTGTGTATGTTCTTGCCTCTCTCTGAGGCATGTACAACTAAGCCACTGTTGCATACAATAGGTCCTATGGAGTGGCTGGATACTCAGATAAGAGTCTTGTAACCTCCCTGCCATGCGACAGTGTAAACAGTCAACAAGCCCAAGTAAGATGATCTTTTGCAATAAGCCCCAACTGAACACCCCAATATGGCAGTGGTTTGGCTTGAGTTATAGTAATTTACAACATATCCACATGTTTCCTCAAGAAAAAACTGTTGAAACAGGGGCAAATAAATACCTTGGATACCATATAGGAAACCTTCCACATGAGATTACTTTCCATGTGAAATCTCTTTTTTTCCTCACTGCTAATAGCCTGTTTCAACGTGAACAAAGGAAAATGTCACCCAATGTAGACTATATCTACATAACGCTCCTTCTGTGTATTCAGTTTAATACATACCACCCGCCTTGCTTAATCACACTGGAAACACATATAACCATCGAGTCTGGTGGCTCTTGCTTATAATCCTATATCTAATTGAGGATACTGAGGTAGGAGAATTGCCATGAGTTCAAGACCAGCTTTGTCTGCACAGTGACTTCTAGGCTAGCTTGGGCTATAGTGTGAGAGCCAGTCTCAAAAAAAAATTTATTATAATTATAGTTTTCAATTCACAGGCACAAGAAATAAGTATAGAAATACTAACTGGCCTTTCTAATGTCAAAGAACTCAATTATGACAGAGTAGGGTGAGAATCCAGGTCTGATTGGCTCCAGAGAGAGCATCCTCTACTCATTAAATCTCCTTCCTCATACCCAACCATGCATTTTGCTGTGTCTGCTTGACCTGAAACTACAAATGGAAGTACTAGAAACTAAAAAGCTACTAGCTCTGGAGATAAACTGAAGTCTGAAGTTACTGGTAGGTCCCTCCACAGAAGGGACAGTCAGGGATGCTCTACTCTGAAGCCACAATGCTGTGTCACATGTCACAGAATTGTAGGTTCTCAGATATTTGGTTCAATCAAATCATGTCAGTTCCTCCTACAGCCAGTCGGGGATCTCACTGCCACAAGCCTGTAGGAGCACAAAGAGCAATGAAGAGAGCTGGGCTGTGGAGCTAGCAGTCCACTGGACAATCCACTGTCATTGTGCACCTTCTGCATTCAACACTTAGCTAAGAGCATTGACAAATCAAAACGTGCAGGGCAGCCACCAGTTTTCCACTCTCCTCACTGCTAAATATCCCTTATTCTAGAAATATAAATATGTTTGCTTTTTTAATTATAGGATTTTTCTGGACACTGAAAAGTGGCATCTTTTAAACCACCATTGCCACAGTTGCTATATTTGAAGTTTTGCTTTGTTTTCAAAATAAATCAAATATATTTGAAAACAAATCAATGTATAGATACCTCTCCCTCCCTCTGTGGCTGTTCAGTCTGGAGTGAGCTGTTCTAGAAAACACACATTCAAGAACATGAACAGAACTGGGAAGGGATCACTTTATCCTCTTTAGAATGATGATGCGCTGGGCCGCGTGCTCCTCCAGGCACAAAGAACAAGTCTGTTGGATGGGACACAGATCTGATTTTTTTTTCTGGTCTTTGTAGCGGTTGTTTACATTTTCATACTCATTTAAGTATCATTCAAATTGCTGACAGTAGCTTTGCCTGTTACGTAGCTGAATATCCCTATAGGAATCAGGAGACCTGCTAATATAACTCCTGCTCTGAGACAAAAGGCCTGAGAAGCTAATGGGGCTAGTTCGAATCCCAGAATCCAATGTCTGGAGATAAACAAGAGAAGGGCACTCTCGATGCAGAACCAGAGTGGATTCACCTTCCTTCTCCTTCTCTGTGCTACTGGGACCTTCAACAGTTTGGGTGGGGCTTGCCCACCTTGGGTGAGCATGAATCTTCCTCACTTGGCCCAGTGATCAAGTTCCAGTGTCTTCTGGAGCATCCGCGGAAACAAACCTAGAAATAATGCCTTGTGAGCTAGCTGGGCATTTCTCAATCCAGGAGAAAAGTTAACACCCAGAGTCACTAATATCAGTGATAGATACAGGAGAGAAGTCACCATGTGTGAGCAGGAAGTGGAGGGCCTTTTTGGTGGGGTAGGGGACAGATAAGTGGTTAATAGTCCATAAGTAGATGAATGTCAATTGCACCTATCAGACTAGTTGTGTTTGGCCGGGTTTCGGGGAAGGTTTGTGTTTTGTTATTATTTACAGGGGATTATTTAAAAGTAGCTTCGCATCATAGTAACTTCTGATGTTTATTAGTGTCCCTGAGTTACTATAACAAAATGTTACATAGTAAGGAGAAAAAAAAAAAACAAACAAACAGAAATGTTCTCTACCATCTCATAATTCTGAAAGCTAAATGACTGAAATCAAGATGTCAACAGAACGGATCCTTTCCCAGGACAGGGAGGCCTCTCTTCTCATTACTTGTTGGAAATGATGGCATTCTCTTTTCTGAAGTTTCTTAATCAGAATGTCTGCCTTCTTCTTCATGAGGTGTTTGCTCTGTGTATACATGTCTTTCTGGGTTCAAGCCTTCCCCTTTCAGTAAAGATTTCTAGCTTATTGGATTGGGCCCATGCTAACTACCTCACCTTAACTTTATTATTTTTGCAAAGCTCTTTATTCTAAATCAAAGTACAGGTATTAGAACCCCAGTGCTTTTGTGGGGGATGGGAGGCAGGGAATGACACAGATAGCTGAGTTGTAAATGGAGCTGATAGCAAAGCAATGACCATAGTTGGCATACCTTAGGAAGGAGTATATTCTAATGCAGGCTTTTATCTTTCACTGAACCACACAGAAATGTAGGGGAGTTTTTTTGTTTTTTTTTTAAGCACTTTAGCACCACACATGTGCCCAAATGGTATTGTTATATCAGGAAAAACTCATACCTTTTCCTGAAGGCATACTTGGTTTTTCAATAGGTCTTTCATAGAGAAATAGGAAGCCACAGATTTCAAAATCCTAAGCAGACCAAATGCCTATTAATTTTCCCAAGAGTACCCTTTGATGATTCATAAGACAAATATTAGCCAAGCACTTTGGGGGACCTTACACCATGTTAGACCTTCACAGATATGGAAGAAATCTAAACTACATTGCATTGTACAGGATGTATTGTCTGCCCATGAAGACATGAATTATAGTTCTCGTTTTATATGCCATAAAATTTGATGAAGCCAGATCTATTCTGGTTGGTCCTGGCAATGTTCTCTGAGACTATGCACACTATTAAAGGAGTGGCATAAACGGTGACCTTAGCCTGTCACCAAGGGTGGCATCACAGTTAGGTGTTGGGTGGAATTAAGTGTGTCATATGCCATCTTTCACATGAGAGCAAATTAATGTTTTCACTCAAATGCCTTCTGTGAGTGACAACCCACTCTTCTGGATGAAGACTTGAGTCCTGGTAATATAAAGAACATTCTCTCATTCAATTAATATCAGATTGAATTCTACCCATGTTTGATGCCACAGAAAAATACGTTGCAAGAGGCAGAGAACATAGCCTCCCCACATGCACAAATGTAGCAGAGCTATCCATGCATGATGCCAGAGGGGCCGGCAGCTTTGGGTGACAGGTGGCACGCCTCTCCGCCAAGGAGAAGGCGTTGCTCCTGGCAGTTTTTTAATCTGAGCCATGTGACCTAAGTAGTGGCATTTCACAGCTGAGAAGGCAGCTTGTGATATGCCTTTTGCCTCACAGAAAGGCAAGCCACATGTCCACAGAGGCTGCAGCTCAAGCTACAAACCCTTGCAGTGCAATTGCCCAGATCCGTCTCATGATCAAATATGTATGCTATGCTAGAAATATAAACGGACGGCATACTTAAGAACATTTTGCTAGGCAAGCAAAGGAGGTACTTTCTTTGCAAAAGAGTCATTTTCTAGCATGAGAGGGGCAAGCAAAAGACCAGTCTCTGTTTATCAGTCTTTAGCAGAAATTTGCAAAATGTTGACTGCATGGAAAGCTGATGTAAATGAAGATTCTGAGCACTCTGACATCTGGGTCCACTTTTCAATGGGTCCACTTTTCAATCAGTTCTTCCGCCACTCCCTTCTAGTACCTCTTGCCTCCGAAAAATTAAAGAGGTACATTTCCTGTGCACCTGCTAGCACTTTACTAAGCATGTAGTCACATGATTTCACTCACGAGCAATTCCATTTCCATCTGCCTCTGCATCTGTAAGATTAGCTCTCATCTAAGACCCCGTCCCAATGCCACTTATTCTAAGAGACTTCTTAGGGAGGAAATAGCCTGTCTCTCCTTGGGCCTCTCTACCTTATCAGGGATAATGTAAGATTGCTTTTCCCTCTTTCTCCCTTGCTTTTCTCTTCTCTTCTCTCTACTCTTCTCTCTCCTTCTGGACTAAAAGGATAACAAAAGTGTGGTGTGCCCATTAAACCTGGAGCATAGGTATCATTTTTGTCCTAGAACAAAACGCATGCATAATTTTCTGTAGATGGTTGCCTGTTAGTGAATGTTATTGAAATCTACACAGCTGGATTCATTTTCAAGACCTGTTGCCTAGCACACCACCCGATGTTCAGCAGGAAGTGTGCTTATAGAATAAACTGGTGAACTGGGAGGCTGATTGACACGAAGCTAAGGCTTGCCCTTTAAGCCAACCTACAGAGACTAAGCTTGGAGGAAAATCAGAGAGTGGGCAGAACATATGAAGAGATGAAGGCAAAATGATCAAGAGAGGCTCCAGGGGGTGTAGAGAGCAAAAACAGGCTCCACCAAAAGACTTCCCTCACATAGTAACTATATGCAACCTTTTACAAGTCATCTAACCTAAAAGTTTCCAAACCAGGGATGTTAAAAATGCATCACCTTCAACAGAAGACCTGTTGCAGATTTGGTCTAATGTCACTTGTGTTAGCTCAGTCTCCCAAATTACAGGGGGATCTGCATGTCTGTAGGGAAGACGCTGAGGGACCCTGCCCCCAGTTGGTTTTGATTGGTAAGTAAAATTGCTGGCAGCCAATGGCTGGGGAGAGAGACAGAACTTTTAGGATTCCCTGGGCAAGGGACCGAAAGGGAGAGGGAAGGAGAGAGCTGCTATGCCAGGAAAGGAGTATTCACCATGCCTGAAAAGGCAAGACAGAGACAGAGAGTGGCCTCAGGAGATTCCCGGACTAGATCTAGGGCAACAAAGATTAGATTCTAATAAGTTAGAACTCAAGAATATCGGAGGGAAGATGTTAGCCATATGGAGGTTGGGAAGTGGGTTGTTTAAGGCATATTGAAATATAAGGCTGCATGTGTGTGTTTTCATGCGGGAACCCAGAACTTTGGGGCAGGTAGCAGGAAATGCTCTGCCACCGCCGGAATGATTTCAGTAGCATTAATCGGCAACTGCACCAAAACCTATCTTTTTTTTTTTTTTTTCTTAATGCTGAACAGTGTCAGTTGCTTATATCATGCGGGGAAATGCACAGGTCAGAAAGCAATTATTAAAGAAAATGGGGAAACTATAGTTATGCTGTATTAGAATGGGCTGCAACTCACTGTGCTTGATACAAGCTTCGTCGTGCTTCCCAGTCCCCATAGGGACAATGAAAGAAGGGTGTGGCCAACTGATCAGTGAAGAGACTGAAAGAAGTTAACTCACCTGCCTAGCTATGGGGACATCTGTTGGACTAGGTTATATGAAGCCCAGTTCTCCCATACCGAACGACCCTCACTGCCCATTGGCAGCGAGTCTAAATGAGATCCAAGGTACCACATGTAAATCTTCACACAAAGGAAGAAAATATTAGCATCCAATGGTTTTAACTGACAACAAATGTAGTGACTGTTCCACAATTGTGAGAAAGGTTAAAAATGAATATTATATTAAAAAGAATCTACCTACAAAATATGAAAGTAATTAAACTCTTCTTTGTTATATTACACTTTTATGAAGATAAATTTAAAAAATAATAATTTATGTAGAATTCAATAGGGAAACAAATGCCTCCAAAGTTTCTGGATTTAGGAATTAGGAGTCTGGCATTCTTCTTTACACCACTGAGGAGGAGGAAGCCATGGGAGCTCTGAAGTCATCAAAGCCTTTAGAGAGTAAACTGGAAACAAAGCTCTCCTGACCTAGCCCAGATGAGCACTGACTAGGTGTGTACAAGGTGAAAGGGACTCCTGGGCTAAGAGCTGGGAAGATGCCAGTGCACAACCCCAAGCCGAGGCCTTACTCTGCAGCAGTTTCCACCTGACCAGGAGTGATGCTCTACTTCAGGGAAAGATAAGCCCCTGAAGTAAGGTGTTCATATATCCGAAAACCAAATAACTACAAAGCCACACATAGCAATCATTTGCATCCTTTTTTTAAATCATTAAAGGGTTAAAAACAACAATGAATAGATTGAAACGTTAATAGGATTTATGAAATAGATACATTATTAAAGACATTTTTCTCTTTAATGTAGAGAGAAAACATCAGACATATGACACACAGATGATGCTGAAGGAAATTATTCGTAAATCTGTGACATAGAACATGCATTTTGTCATCAAAAGATCATGAGCACAAAGGGCTTCACAACGTGGTCCATGAACCAGCACCTGAGAACCTAGAAGAAAGTCAAACATTTGGGCCCACCCCAGACCCACCAAGTCAGAGCCTGTGCCTTAAGAAGCTCCCAGATGATCCATCAGCACACTAAGGTTGCAGAGGATTCGGCTGGTACCTTGTTCTGCACCCAGAGAGCCTAAAAATAGCCTGCTGAAAGGGAGTATATAAGCACTTCAAAAATTAATCACTCCCTTGATTTCTTTTCCATTTTTTAATAAGCAATTGCTTTCACGTAAGATTTTACTTTAAAATCACAGAGCAAGGATCTCACACACTGAACTGAACCTGAGCGTGCACCAACAGAGAAGTGCCTAGCCAGTATGGCCTTGGTGGAAATTGAGTGACATGGTTTCTGCCCCTAAGACAGGGACCTGTGTGACCCTCCACAAGTGCCCATGGCTGCTGTAACATGTAAGCCTTGTTTGTGTAATAATGAACATATTTTCTGTACCCCCTAGCAGTAGGGAACTCTTTCCTTCCAAGGAATGTCCACCCTGTTGACCTTAGTGAATCCATGATAATTAGAAGCAGCAGTCCAGGATTGAGGGCGTGGTTATGACTAAACAACATGGTAAAGCTGGGGCCCTCAGGACAGCCCTTAAGGCTATAGGAAAGAGCTCTAAATACATGAATTCAAAAATAGATAATCTCTCAACGATGCAAAAAATAAGGATGCAATATTAATTACATGAGGGACTTCATGAATCTAAAGGAACAAAAGCAGCTGCACTGAGGAGACAACTTGTTAGAAAATTACTAAGAAAGGGGATAAAGAAATTTAGGGCGTGGTGATCACAGGAGATTCCACCCATGTAATTTGTTTGTTTGTTTGTTTGTTTGTTTATGCTTACAAAGGCAGACAGATTCCTAAATTCAGGGTTAGCCTATGACAGAGCTAGGTTAGGCTCAGGCTTGGTGGAAATCACACCCAAGGAGTTTATCAACTGTGCTTAACAAAGGCAAATAGATCGATGAATTCTTTTGCAATGTTAAGAAAAACTGTATCCTTGCAGTCTGGTAAGGGCTGGGTCATGAAATGCTAATCTATAAGATAATTTAAAGGAAAACCTGTAGTAAATGGCTGGATTGATATGTAAAATAAAAGGCTGGACCTGTGTTCTGCAGGAGATGAGCTATCCAGATGATTTTTTTCTGGATAAAAAGGGAGAACTGCTTGCAGAACTGATACACCAACAGACAGACAGACAGACACAAAAACTTACACACAGACACACAGACAGAAACACACACAAGCAAGCAGGACATGGACACAGAGATCTCTTAGCAAGCAAGCACAATATAGGCAGAGAATTTTCCAGAGAGAAAACAACATAGAGAGAAGCAGAATTTGAGTCATCCTTCCACTGCTCCCAGACATTCCTACTCTCAGAACCCTTCTCCAAGCCAAGGCTAGTCCTTAGCAGAGAAGAAAAATTTCTGGCATTTCTAGTCCACTAACCCAAAGAGTAATTCAGCTCTTGTATACATTAATGCATGGTCCCTCCTTTGCCTGTTGTGTTTTAATTTATTGACAATCGTGACAAAATAAAAAACTATTAGGTATTTTTGATGTGTTATCATCATCATCATAAACAATAATACTATAGTAAACCCTGCAACCTTTGGCTCAAGTGAGGATGATGCAGAAAATTGCATTGTGGGTACTGACTCTACTTACTCAATAAAGCCAAATGCTAAAATAATTGGAGTAGTTCGAAGATGACCATCATGAAGGTATAGCTGTGATTGGCAGCTTCTACGTGCTGTGAAGTACCAGAGGTCATTTCGCACTTGTAGACAAAAAGGCTAAAGTTGGACAAAACGTTTCCTTTTTACGTTAACTACCTTTTCCTTTTCACACCTTCATGTCTGTGTGCAATGAATTTTGATTCCTCTTGTCCGAAACCTCTCTTATCTTTCTTCCAATCCTGTTCATCTCCACTACTCCCAAGCCCCTCCTATTTATTCTCCATTCTTCCCAAGCCCTTCCCATCTTTGGTTTTCTTTGTTTTGTGATGCAAGGTTTCCCTGGGGACCCCCACATCAGAGGCCTACATCCTGCTCCAGGCTTTAAGTAGTTACTGGGGATTGAACTCTGGTCTTCCTATTTGCACAGCTACGACTTTAAGGAGCAATCCACCTCACAGCACGAAACTTTTCTATGCAGAAAAGTTGTAGAGAAGAGTGCTTGAGTAGTGATCACGGAACAGGGTAGGGTACCTTACCTCTGCAGCGTCATTAGCCTGTCCTTTCTTAGCTTGGGTTCTCTGAGCTTATACACATTGTTTCCTTGGGAGCATTCTGGGACCTTCTTTGTGCTTGTACTTACATGTATGTCCTGTGTTTGAGAATGTAATTGTGTCTAGAACATCCTCTTTTCCATTCAGGGCACTGGGCAGGCTCACTGTGGTCCTGTTGAATTTACAGAACCTCTTTTCTGGAAAGTACTGTTTCAATTACTAACATAGAGGGAACAAGTATTTTATCCACTGCCTAACTTTCTCTGTTCTTGCCTGGACTTCTTGGGTCATAATTCCTTAAAAAGTGATCTAAGTCACCCTGACCACTGCAACTCTTATAAAGGAAAGCATATAACTGGGGACTGCTTATTGTTTCAGAGGTTCAGTCCATTACCATCATGGCAGGAAGCATGGCAGCATGCAGGTAGACATCATGCTGGACAAGTAACTGAGATTTCTATAACCAGATTCACAGGCATCAGGACGAAAGGCCACTGGGCTTTTTGAAACCTCAAAACCCACCCCCAGGGACAGATTTCCATTAGCAAGGCCACACGTCCTATTTTTTTCAAATAGTGCCACTCCTTAGTGACTCAATGTTCCAACCTATGAGATTATGGGGACCACTCTTATTTGAACTACCACAACTAGCATTTGGCTCCCCAAAAAGTAAAATTGAAGCATTTTACAATTATAAAATCAAGTGTGAAAAAAAATGTTTTATGGTAGAAGAAGCTAATATCTATTCATATAAACTAGAACATTTCCTGTGATTAAGTGTAATATTTAGTCTTCAGCTTCCTCGTAGAGAAAAGAAAAGTAGTATGTGTGGTACTGTGATGAAGAGACGATGTGTTACCAATGGTTTCATTGGAATTAAAGAGTACAAGGGTGTTTTTGTTTGTTTTTATTTTTCACTGAATAGCACAGTAAGTAAAGATTCACACACAGTTTAGAAAAGGCCATTCTTCAGGAAGACTAAGCAAAGACAGATGTGTGATGCTCTGGAAACCTAATTTTATGAAGAGAGGGAGGCTGCAGATGACGATATGAAGACATAATGAACATCAATTCCCTCACCTAGTCTGCAGCAAGGGCTGAATAAAGGATAATTCTAGGCTTTGATCTCTGGTAAACAAAGGAAGATTTTGTTATTTGGGACTCTATGCCAGCATGTGACCAAGACAATAAACTGCCAGGAAAGCTGGGACCCTTTTCTTCTGTCTGGGGCTGTACCTTGATGGAGAAAATATCAGAACACGTGAACTGAAACTGCTGAGACTGTACCCTGTGGCCTCAGACGAGCCCCAGGAAACTTTCTCAGATTGGCTTTTTTTCTTCCTGTCATTGGGTCAGTGTAGGCCACCAATTAGTGTCTTCAATCATTTCCTCCTCTTCCTCAAACGGAGCTCCCTCCCACTCCAAGAAATGACCGTGGAAGGATGGCCACACAAGGTCTCTCCTTGCTTCCTCAGCAGCCTTGCTTCGTGGGTTCTCTTCATATCTTCCCTTTCCAGTCACTCTTATCCAAAAGCCTTTAATAGGACTGTGCCTTTGCAATCCCATGAGGTATTTCCACCTCTCTACCTGCCATTGTGTCCTACACTTTCCTTCTCGGGAGTTCTAGGAACAAGACAGCATTTCATCTGACTCTAGTTTCTTCTAACCTCAGCCCTGCCAGTGGATTTAGAAGGCAACAAATACTAGAAGGCTTGAGGCTAGGTGAAAGTAAAGACTGCTTGCTGTGGTCTGAAAGTCCCTCAGCATTAATGCCGAATAAAAAAAAAATCCCCATTGTGCTGGTATTCAAGTAGGGCCTTTGGGAAAGTGTGAAAGTTATGTGAGTTCTGTCCTTCTGACCAGACAAGTGTCTTTCAAAATGGTGAAAGAACTACTGTAGTTCTTCTTACCCTTCTACCTCTCTGCCATGGGAAGATATGAAGTTTAACACTCTGTCAGATACAGCAAGTCATAAAATTAGAGAGCATTCCTAATCAGACTCCAAAACCCCTGCTACCTTCCTCTTGAACTTCTCATCCTCTAAAACTGTGATAATTAATTTATGTTGTTTATGGTCAGGCATAGTTCCTTATTCCTTAAATTCCAGCACTTGGGAGGCAAAATCAGATGGATCTCTATGAGTTTAAGGCCATCCCTGTCTATATAGTAAGTTCCAGGCCATCAAGAGCTATTTAGTGAGACCCTGTCTCAAAATATATAAACAAATGAGTTAATTACTTAGTGTAGTTTATAAGTTATCCAATTTCAGTTATTTTGTTATAGCAGCATCCAAGACTTAAAATAACACTAGTACAGGGCATTGTGTTCATAGCGCCTTTCTTGTCAGCTTGATTTACCCTCAACATTCTTTTCCTTTACTTTCCATAATATCTAGCTTTTCTGGTTCTTCATATTTCTCCTTTTATCTGTCTATATTATCTTACTCATTCATTTTCCTCAAAGTTCGGCCCTTGACTGTCTTCCCTCTTCATTTTACTTCTTATCTATTGGTAGTTTAATCCTATGTTGTGGGTCTAGCCTCAGAGACCTCTGACAAATATCAAACCTCCCTCCCTCTCCAGATGTTGAGACTATAGAGTCTCTTGGCTTCATTTTCCCATAAATGCATAAGACTTAACCAGCCTACATTTATTTCAGACTTGGTTCTACAAAATGCCATACTTGGAGTCATTCTAGACGTCTTTTCCTTTGACCCTCAAAACTTTTCAAGCACCAAATCCTAACTTACCTACCCTAGGTCTTTCAAGTCCACCCTCTCTTGTATCTTTCCATGGATACTTCCTATATCGAAACTCTTAACATCTCTTGACTAATTAATCTATTAACTAAATTGGTTGTGTTTCTCCAGAACGTACTCCAACCAATCATATCTTCCTACCTTGTTTCCATGAGTCCCTTTCATACTCTGTAGTCTCTAAACATTTCACAGCACCACTTTCTAAAACAAAAATATTGTCCTGGTCTCTCTGTGCCTGAAACTCTTCATTGGTTCATCATTTGTAATGGTATATAGTCCGAGTCTGAATTCCTTGGTTTGATGAGTGTATCTCACCATGACCTAGGCCTTTCTTCTCTTCTCCATTCCATAATCTCTATAACTAGCAAGTTCTTTAGTTCCTTGGGTACTAATTGTATTCTATATCAGTGTTTCTACTCATATTCTCATCTTCTGATGGAGTGGACCATAGATGTTACCTCCACTGCAAGGCCCCTGTAAATCCTTCTTCCTACTCTTTCCCTAGACACTCCACTTTTCTGTGATCTCCCTACTTACTACCTGTTCCTACCACCATATTATATAAGCAGAATGCTAATCACTACATGGTGAATGAAATAGAAGGACTATTGTCCTCATGTCCCTGTTCTTTCATCACTAGAGCCGACTTCTGGCACAGAGAAAGTACCCACTAAATCTTCAGTTTCCTTAGAAATTTGACAGCAACTTCTTTACCAACAAAGCAATACTTGTTGACAAAAAGTGAAACTAGCAAGTGGTGTGCTTATTTGTTCAGGAACAGAGGTCTCAATTTGTCTGTTGTAAAGTATCTGCACTATTTCAATACTCAAAATCACCTTAGGAACTTTACTGTGAATGGCCTCCCTATTGAACATACTATTGACAATTGGCTTATTGCTTTTTTTTAAATCTTTCCTTCGCTTCAAACGCAAAACACTATGAAATATGCTAGGCCCTCGGCTACTTCAGGAGGTTGTAATAAGAGGATTGCTTAGTTCAAGAATTCCTGAACAGCCTTACCATATTTCTAAATAAATAAATAAATCAGATAATAGAGAAAACTGAACTGGATTTGATAAGAGGGGTGTAACCCAATGATTAACCAAAGGGCTTACACTCAAGGACACAGTCAGTAGATATGATTATTATGAAAGGATAGATTTGGGTATGCAGATCAGTGTTAGTAAGTCATTAAGACATATCTCTCCCCTTATTTTCACACTCCCACCCCAAAATATTCCCACACCCCCTTCTCACAGGTTCATCTATGCTAAGTGACTCTTAGTTCCAGATAGTAGGAAACATGATAAAAAGAACAGCATGTAACATTTTGGTGAGCTCTCTTGTTGTGCCTCATCCATACAATAAAGCTATGAGATTTTCTGTTGTACCCTTTACCCCTAATGGATGAAAAATAGTGACTGATTTCTAATTTTCTCAACATGAAAATTTATATGGAATAACTACTCAGAATTGAAAATTTTCTTTCTCTGAAACAATGACATAAGATGACCTATCTACAAGATGGTTAACAAGCACAAATAACAGGATAGAGTAGCTCAGATATAAGACCAGAGCCAGACCAAATAAAAGGACAAAAAAAAAAATGTCACCTGGCTCCTTCATGGATATGAGAAAGGTTAGAGCAAGAAACTTGGGGACACAAGAAGTAGGAAAAGAAACCACTGTGAGGCTCCTCCTACCAACCAACTCAGAGGCAGACACCCACAGCCAAACAGTGGACTGAGCTTGGGGACTCGTATAGAAGAATAGGGGAGAGGACTGCAACCCCTAAAGGGATGGAAACTCCACAGGAAGACCAACAGAATTAACTAACCTGGACACTTGGGGCTCTCATAAACTGAACAATCAACCAAAGAACATACATGGGTTGGACCTAAGCCTCTCCACACATATGTAGCAGATGTGCAGCTTGGTCTTTATGTGGATCTCAAACAAGTAGAGTGGGGACTATCCTAAAAGCTGTTTCCTGTACATGGGATATATTCTTCTAGCTGGACTGCCTTGTCTGGCCTCAGTGGAAGAGGAAGTTCCTAGCCTCCAGAAACTTGAAGTGCCATGGTAGGGGGGTATACCCAGGGAGGCCCCACCTACTCAGAGGAGAAGGGGAGAGGGAGGTGGGGAAATAATTGTGGGAGGGGTGACCAGGAGAGGGAGGGAGGGAGGGAGGGAGGGAGGGAGGGAGGGAGGGAGGGAGGGAGGGAAGGAGGAGCAGTGAGCAGGATGTAAAGTGAATAAGAAATAAATAAATAATAACTATCAGGAAAGGAAGGAAGGAAGGAAGGAAGGAAGGAAGGAAGGAAGGAAGGAAGGAAGGAAGGAAACTGTGCTGTTCAAAGACTCTTTGTTATTTACAGGTTCAAGTTCAAAGTAGAGCACATTTTGTAATACCAAGGTGCCAGGCTGTGGTCAAGGGAAGAGGGCTGCAGGAGTGGAGGCAAAGAACATAGAACTATTTCAACTAACCACGAAGATCAAGATTGTACCAATGAATATTACTGTCATCTAAAATTAAAACAGGAGTCAACTCTGTCAGGATGGCACTCAGCTGTGAGAATGGGTTTGCAAGACGTTGCTCAGAAGCTGATGAACTGCAGCAGCATAGTTGGGTACAATGAAATGTGGTGCTGATGACAAGAACATCACATCTGGGCAGTCTACAAGGACAGGTCATGTGAGCTTTAAATAACCATGGCTTTAATCTAAGTTGCTACAGGCTTTGCTACCAATGGATGCCATGGTCTTGGGTGCATCGTTTACATTAATGTGTGGCCCCAGTTTATTCATTTGAAACACGAAAATGTTTTCTGAAATCTATACCAAATTCTGTACTTTTAACCATGGATTTCATGTCATCTTCAGATTCTGGGTTTGGGGTCAAGCATCCAGACACCATTAACTGGTTTCTTGTACTTGTTCAGTACTGTTGAACTGAGAAAATGTCATGTCTCTGGCAGAAGTTTAGTAAAGTAACTGAGTAACAGATATGTATTTCAGCTCCTTGTTTTGCACAATACTGTGGTACAATTAACAATACAACATTCAGCATCATTCTTAGTTGACAAGTAAACCTGAGATGCATACAGTGTTTCCCATAGTTTTTTGGGCATCTGTTTCAGAAAGTGATGCTCTTCTTGGCACCTGTTGTACAATTTATAAATATGAACCCTATAATGCATTCTCATTAAATTTACTTTAAGACAAGATTGACAAGTTACAGTTTATGAATTGAATACAGATCATTGTTTGGATAAATAAATATTATTAGAAAGAAAAAATCCAAGGGCCTATAACAACTTATTTATCTCTAGTTCTTCTAATTGTTTAAGACTCTATGACAATAACATTAGTAATGATAACAGTTATGTTTATTGTTATTTTGAGTTACGTTCTTAACACCTAGAAAAGCATGTGGTTTCATAGTTGACTCGTGTGTTCATTAGTAAATTTTGTTAGAAAGGAAATACGCCAGATATGGTGACCATTCTCCTACCTTGTAAGGTTGAAGTAAGAGAATTAAAATTTGAGTCAGTCTGGCTACAGAGTAAATTCTGGACACTCTGGAACTCTGACATTAAAAGATAAAGAACTGTTATTTGGTAACCAAAGAATTTATGTTCCTCAAATTATTTTGTTTTGCTTGCCAATTAAGGCTTTTATTTGAATTGCTTAAGAACTTGTTATAAAACTAACCATGTTTCCCTGAACCAGTAACATATTGGCTATGAAGTTAACAAAAGAGAAAATCCTAAAATCAATACATGAGGAATTCTTAGCAACAAGTTTCTTCTTGAATCAATAATTTTTTTAATAAAAATATTACTGTTATATTTGGTATAACAGTACCACCAGGTTAAGAAAGCAAATTTTCCTGTAAGAATAAAACATATTTCACATAAGTTAAAATTTAAGGTGTGGACATTTATGAAGAATTGTTAAGAGTATATGAAATAAGTAAATATTTCTATATAAATTCAAAATCTGATTGTAATTCTCAGAGGAGTGAGACAGAGATCATTTTGACAAGGCTTTATATCCTGCCTTCAATTTGTTTTTTTCAGTTGCAGTTTCTATGGAAATTGACAACCATGGTGAAATGTTGCTTCCAATGTAAAAATCAGAACAGTGTGAACAATGAATTTGACCCCCTTTGGTTATAGATACTCAGCAAACTACTGTGTTCTATACCCTCCCACATCAATTAACACTCAAGACAGTTCCCCACAGGCGTACACACAGGTCAATCTAATCTAGGCAATTCTTCAGTGGGGGCTTTCCTCTCAGAGGATTCTAGGCTATGTCAAGTTGACAATTAAAGCTAGCACTTAGAAAATGGGTTTGATAAATATAGCCAATATAAAAGAAAACAAAGATAAACATTCAAAGGTATCAAGTCAGGGCTATTTGGAGTAAAAATTATGTTTATAAGCTATATCCAGACACAAAATAACAGGAAGCTTATGATTACTTTGTGTATTCAGATAAAATGTCTAGTTCCCTTTCTCTGATGGAAATTTGGAGATTATGTAGCCTGGTTTGCAAAATTCACAAACATAGAATACAAAAGGTTGGGATTTGAAGAAACTAATGCCGGAGCATAAAATATACAGGTGAATGAACTACAAGGTTCTGCATGGATAGAAACACCTTTAGTAAGTTGCAAATTAAGTGTCTCTCTGACTTTTCAACTCCTTCTCTTGCTAATGACTGGTTCAAGTCAGTTCTCTTTGAATCAGGTTGAATTTGGCTTGGGCATGCTTTACTTGAAACCCCAACTGAATCATGGCAAGATCCTCCATCACTTGACCTTCATGTTCATAAAGACTCAAGGAATCCAAGAGTAGTCACTACTGTCTTTAGTTTTGATTCCTGGCCCTGACTTACCACTCCAAGCAATTACACCTGTTTATTTTCCTGATCATAGACTTTCAATGCTAATGTACCTTTTACAAGTGTTATAATGCTAAATAAAATCTGAACTAAAATGCCCTTGTTTCCAGCTATTAATTATACCAAAATATTTTCTTTCAGTGTTTCCTAAACATTTACAAATTTGTGTTTACAAATGGTTAAGCTGCAATAAATAGTATCTGTCTGTAGATTATTTCCCAAGTGGCCAACTCTACCCTCTCTAGACTATAAACTACCTGGTAACTGAGACCTCTCTCAAAAACCCTACAGTTTTTGTGCAGTGAATGTTCACATGTAGACTGTCTGTTGCGATGGCTCTTTGTTTAAACTACACATAGTTATTTATGCACCTACCAGGTGGTATGGTTTGGAATGGAAGAACATACTCTCAGCCTAAGCAAATGCTGGCAGTATCCAGGAAGCAGTTCACTGATTCAGGGTTTAGTGCCTGTTATTACCACCTGGCCACAAAGAGCCAGGATGCTCAGGTGAATTAACATCCTAGAATGTACTTCTAGGTTACAAAAGCAGACATAAGAAAAATAACATTTAAATGGAAAGCATCCTATTTCTACTTTTGAATAAAATACTAGTAATAGTAACAAAAATTAACAGGTGTTCAGGGAAGAAAGGCAGCAGGACATGGCTACGGTTAATAGCACAGAATTTAAAGAAACGTTGAGATATTAATTTGTGTAAGATCTGCTTGAAATCAGCAATGAGGACAAGGAAAACAAAAAGTAGAACAGGTGAGCAAATGAAGTGGTGAGGAGAGAATCTCTGGTGATAAATTTCACCTAGAAGAGGAATCTGGGTTGCCTCAAATGACTCCTAATCATAGAGAAAGGCAGGATGGAAACTTCAGGGTGTCAGTCTCAGGTGAACCGAGAGTCATGTGCAGCTCTGTTTCTGAAATCATCTCACTGGAATACTTACGGCATTAAACAGTCTAGAGCTTGAACAAGGGAAGTGTGGTGGTAGGCTTAGCATCTTTAACTTGGTCTAAATAAATAAAAAAATCTCTCAAAACACACCTATTCCTTGCTATATGATAAAATAGAACAATCCACTGGAAGAACTTCCTAAGAAACAGATTGCAATCAAGACAGTAAAAAGGCCTAAAGATGCTGGAAAACAGATAGAAACTATGACAGGAGATACAGTCACATAGAAGATAGTATATGTAGATTTGTGGGGAAAACATGCTTAATTTATGTATCTATGACTAAGACGCATTTTCCTCTGATACAATTAGATTTTAAATTGTTTTATATCAAATGGAAAAATGTTCCCAAAAAAAAGAAAAAAAATGTCAGACATCAAAAAGATGGCCTAATAAAGTCCAACAGCATACAAAATGTAGGTGCATGTCAGAAGCAATATAGAACCGCAATGACACCCAACCCAATAAAAAGTTACCCTAAGGTAGATATTTGCAGAATGGGAAGTGGACATTAAAGTCACTGCTTCTCTGCCTACCTGAGAGGAAACTTCTTAAACAAAAGTCTCAAAGCAACTGAAAACAAAAACCAGTCCTAAAGAAAACCTACTGAAGCTATAAACTCAAAGAACACTCAATGAACTTTCCCAAAGGTTTGAACTTAATCACCTGAAATTGTTACTTTTAGAAGCTGGTTTGTACAGACTTTTGAAGTGATTGATTTGACTTCTGCCCAGCAATCTTTGTTCCATCAGAAGAATGGAATAAAATGTGCTTGGCTGAGATAGTCTTCTTAGAAGTGGCTATTTTAGTACCCTCCGTATCGCATATTTAAAGACACACATTTCAAGTGAGCACCCACAGTGGGTCTGAATCGATACATAACCAGGTCCAATATCCCTCTTCCCCTACAGCCTCCCCAGTGTTTTGGAAACAATCAACAACTGTTTCTGGGGCTTCCACTGAAGGAACTATGTGTACTGTGTCCCTCATGTCAGTTGAACTGACAGTTGTCTTCGAGAGAAGTTCAATACAAGTAATGGAAGCTTGAAAGCCAAGTAAAAGAATGTAACTACTAAATTCCAATGGTGAAAAAGAAAACAGAAAATACCTTAGAGCTTATTTCAATGTGAAATAAAGTGATAATTTAATATAAAACAACTTGGACAATGAACAGACGCCCCATCCTATGCTTTTTAAAGCTATCAAAACTAATTATAAAAATTAAAGTATGCTAGTGTAGCTGTTTCTGATGTGAGTTGTACTAGTTTTATTCCTGATAAAAGAAACACAGGTAAATTGACTAGTGAGTAGCTGGTTTGGAAAGGAGAGATAAAGGTTACTGGAGGCCCCAGGATTTCTAAGCTCCAAATTGATAACTTAGGACCAGCAGTCTCCCTTACTGAACAGTGCCCAGATGGCAGAGACAGCCCTAGTATGTGGTCTTCACAGCTTCTTAACAGAAAACTGTCACCAGCATGTGACCCCATCCGTCTGAAGGCAGGAAAATTACTATGTGAAGCAAGGCAGTTCCAACCACAGTCCCTGAGAAGCAGAGGGTAAAGCCTCAGGAAAAATAAATTTTCTGTTAGTCCTCACTTGAAGGAGCTCAACAAAATTTCTTTAGAGGTCAAAGAAAACAAAAGCAATTTGGTTTTCACAGGTAATATGTGTTGTAGAAGGAGAAACCAAATCCCATTAAAGAGAAGACAGATAGTGTATGTAAGTGACCAAGTGACGACGGGTGTAATTTTGATAATAAATGTCCAAGTTTGCTCTGATCGGGCTCTGTGAGCAACATGTACCCTCGAATTAATTAGGGTGTGGAGACGCAGTATTTCCCATACAACTCCAATCAGGAGGCAGAAAGGAAACAAAACAACCCAAACTAAGATGTAGGTGGCATCAAGGTATGTACTTCCACAACAAAACTAGCAAATCCAAGTCCAGTTCGTTTCCAAAACTTGATCCTCTTGTCAGAAGACAATCATGATTATCAGGTTTTTTGACAAAGTAATGTTTATGGAAACCAGACTTAAGAGAGGACGGTTTCAGCTGGGCGTGGTGGCACACGCCTTTAATCCCAGCACTCGGGAGGCAGAGGCAGGCGGATTTCTGAGTTCGAGGCCAGCCTGGTCTACAAAGTGAGCTCCAGGACAGCCAAGGCTATACAGAGAAACCCTGTCTCGAAAAAAAAAAAAAAAAAGGAGAGAGAGGACGGTTTCCTGTTGGTTTCCTACCACAAGTAAAACATAATAGAATATGAAAATTATATTTTATAAAAATGATTGATTATCAGCCCCTCCTGAAGAAAGGACTCATATTTCTGATATTGGTAACCAACTACTAAGGTTAAGAGCTGTAGACATACTAAATTTTCAAATGAGTCACATTCAGTCTAGGTTTTGCTATTCTTTGTTGATTGGTCTCTCCAGTGCTGATAGTTCACACACTGCAACTTGTACTTTCAAAAGACTCTATCTACAAACTAGAAAATGCTATAAAAATCAAACATAGTAAATTAGCATTAAGCCTTAAAATGTAAGGAATTAACTGCTGGAGTTAAATTTTGGTTTAAAGAATTTGTGTTCAAAAGAGATCTGAAAGGTCATCACTAAAAACCAAGGCCCAGGAGCAAGAATCAGGAAACAGAAAGGTTTGTGTTTCCCTTTTCCCACCAGCAAAGTCTGAATTCATGTGTAAATCTTCTTGACTTTAGTTTGTTTTGAAAACTCTGTTCTCTTTATCAATCTAAGCACCTATTACATTATGCCTACAACTGCTTTAATAACTAAATATTGAGCATTTTAATGAAGCTATATCTATGTCCTTTCCTTACTATTTTGATTTTATGAAATATGAATGTAATGCCTTTCAGTCTTTTGTTCATGTCAAATCAATATTTGCGAATTGTTGTCTTAGAAGTTAATTTATAGTCAGGTACTCAGTTTTCTTATAAAACCTATAGAGAAGTTAGAATCAATGAACTCAAAAATCTCATTATATCCAAAACTCCATATAAGCTTTAATGAACATAGGAAGGAATCTTTAATGTAAAAAGTCTCCAAAAATTCAAATCTATAATATTCTGGGGGGTAAAAATCAAAGCTTTACCCTCAGGTTAGACTACTTCATTAAAAAAAAAACCACTTTAATTCTGATATCTGCTGTCCTCTTGTTAGAGATATCTAGTCTCTCCTTGGTCTCTCTTTAAATTCTGAAGAACAGGGTCACAATGTCGAGGGCTCTAAACCCAAACTCAGCACCAAGATAGGCTCAGCAGCATTTCTTGTACAAATAAGTTGGAAGGGCGGGGTGTATAAGTTGGGCACACAAAGGAAGGGAAATAAACAACTGGTTTAAAATATTTGATTTTTGTATGTAAGGTATCCCAGGATTTAAAATGGGCCTTTCTGATATCCGGCAGAGGATGAATGGATGCCCTGTTCCCAGGGAAGTTTTGTGTGTGAGAGACTAGGAGCACCAGAGGACAATAGAGCATACCTTCAGCTAAGACAAAATAAAATTTACAAGCTCACCTTTCAAATCCACAGTAAAAGACGGTATGTGTGTGTGTGTGTGTGTGTGTGTGTGTGTGTGTGTGTGTGTGTGTGTGTGTGTGTGTCTGTGTGTGTGTGTGTGTCTGTGTATGTGTGTCTGTGTGTGTGTCTGTGTGTGTGTCTGTGTGTGTGTGTCTGTGTGTGTCTGTGTCTGTGTGTGTGTGTCTGTGTGTGTGTTACTCACTTTGATTAGCCTGTTAGGATTGGGAAACCACTGACCACTCATTGAAGGGAAATGCAGCACCTGAGCCTTAGACCAATAATAACTCTACCGAATACAAACACAGACTACCAGGGGACAGCACCTTAAGATCAGAAGTCAGATCTTCAGCTGGACACCTTTGCATGCAGTTTCCATATCTTTTCTTTTCCTCCTACCCCAGCAACACCCTGGAATGTGGTTTTACTGCACTGTAATTATCGGGGGAAAGAAGATAAAAAGCAATGCCTAGGTGGGCGTGCACTGCGAAGGGTAAAGTCAGCTTCCCGCTGTGCTAGAAATAAACAGAGACTACATTCACTATGCTCCTGGACACAAACCATACAATTCCTTGGCTTTTGGTAGTTTTCTTCCCCAAATAGAGTGCCTACCTTCTGTGTGGACTGCAGAGACATAGGTCCAGTTGTACCGCTTGACGATATCAAGCATCGCCCTTGCCTGCAAAGTGTCAGAAGGGACCACCCTCAGGAAGTATTTGTACAAAGTTTTGTCGCTCAGGTCTATGCTCGTGGCAGAATAGGCGATTTGTGGGATGTCGAACAGCTGCAGAAGATTCTGGACTTGAATGGCCACAGAGCTGGAGCCAGGGCCGATCACTCCAGCAATAGGCTTCTTAGTCCTGCCTGGGGGTAGGGTCTGGCCATCAGGCAGGCAGCGGTTCAGTCCATCCTTCTCATCTCGGATGGAAATCAGGGAGTCTCTGATGAACTCAATGCTCTGTTCCAGAGCCACAGAAGAGTGCCAGCAGGAGTCCCGGATCTCACTGCCCAGAGTGATGTTGGGCAGGAGCACCGGGTCCGCATTAATCTTATCTAATGTGTGGAACATGGCCTCCACTCTCTGGATACCATACTGTTCTCTGATCTCCCCACACTTCCTTTCCGGTACCTTTTCGGCTGGAGGCTGGTGATGGACTGAGAAGAGGGCTCCGATGATGACATCTCCGTCCATTCTCGCCACAGAGCGCTGGGACGAGGCACCTGCCAGCAGTACTTTTCTGTCAGGCATCCTGGGCAAAATGGACATCTCCAAAAAGATCATTGGGAAGAAAATCAAGAGGAGCCGGACCATTGTGGCGAAGACGCGGTCGACCGCCGGCAAGCCACGTTCCCACGCCGGTCCCGCCTGCAGGTTCCCAGCGCGAACCACCCTGACGCCCGCCGCTGTCTTTTGCCGCTTCGTGCCTTTGGCCAACACAGCTGGTTCAAAGCTTCTCAGTCTCCACCACCGCCCCTCTCCCCTCCGCTTCTTCCTGCTGGTCCTCCACGACCGCTCCCAAACCCTAGGGGTGTTCTTCCAGAAAATCAAGTCGCGGTTTTTTCACTGGTGCCCGAAGGTGTGTGAATCAGGTGTGCAATGAGCGGCGCGTTAGTGGCCATAAGCTGGACGCTGATGGTGGAAAAAGAGGGAAGTCAATGCCAGGCTACCGGAGGAATTGTATTTTAAACTCCAGGGTCTGGGATGCTAAATATTGTCCGGTCCGCTTCACCTCAACACATCCTTCAAAAACAGCTAGAGGCATCTCTGGTCAATGACGAAAGTGTGCCCTGCTTGCCTGCTATGCTCGCTCGGGTCCTTTGAGGTGCAAAGCCCTGCTGACCCGCCCCCTTCTCCAGCCTCAGGTTCTCTCGGTTCCTTCAAACCTACCAAGCTTTCTCAGGTGATGGGGGCGTCAAGGGGAGGGACGGAAAAGAGGGGAGGAGCTAAGTTCTTCAACCTCAGAGAACTTTCCTGGTTTTGAAAAGATCAACTTTTTTCCCAGAAGAAAATTGGAGAACTCTTTGGGAGGTAGAAGCGTTGTTTTTAAAAAGCAACTCAAACAATGGGAACACCTTTTATTTTAACATTTAAGGGTTGAAGAGACCCCGACACACAATTTTAGTAGTAAATGTAAATGCGACAGCTTGTGGAAAAGCCATATTAGTTACTAAGGCAACGCCTGGTAGCCTCCCTGTGTTGGGGCTTGCTATATTGCACCCCCTAAGAAATGAAGCTTACTGTAGATGTTCAAGAAGGAGTACAGAAGGTAACTTGCTTTTCGAGATGGGGTTGGGGAAGAGGAGGGTATCCTGCAACCGCCTATGTATCAGAACCCTTGGGGCTTTGCATCACTGTAAGAAATGGAAGAAAGATAGCTAGGCATGGGGGTCGCCTTTGGCTCAACCGCCTGAGCCACTCAAATGTCAGAACCCTGGACAGCGCTCAGAGCTAGGAGGCGACACCTTTCCTTGCAGCGCCAGGAAATTCTTGACCTCCCCTCCTTCCTTCGCATTCTACACTCGCGCGCGCGCGCGCGTACACACACACACACACACACACACACACACACACACACACACACACACACACACCCTTTCTATCGCTTCTCTAGCATCTCTCCACCCTCATTCTCTTTGCCTGGCTGTTCTGCAGCTTTATTCCCCAATCCAAGTGCTTTGAGGGTAGAGGCACCTGCGGGGCTGAAGTTGGCTCTCTCTCCCGTCCCTCCCCGATCCCTTTCTCAAGGTGAGAGTCAAGATTAAAAAGGGGGCATCGGGAGCAGGCAGGGAATGAAATCGCAGGAGGCAAGGCACAAAAGGGGGTGGGATCAAGCCAGACGCCCAGCGCTCTTCACTGCTTCTCAGACATGAAGGACTCAAAGAGATAAATAAACCAAGATCCTCCTAGATCCAGGAGAAAATCAGATAGATTAGAACAGTACCTTCCGTTCGGGGGTGGGCTTCATCGCAGAAAGATATCCGCTCACCTGGGCCAGTTTGGGGTATGTACTTCAAGACCTACCTGAGTCCGGGTAGACAGAGCTATTGGTCTCAGGTCAGAGGACTGCAGCCGCCCTCGGTTCGCAGACACCTCAGCTCCAAATCAGACGGTGCAAGGCTGCCATCTGGGCTGTACACTAGTGCCCTCTTTCTTCAACACTATTATACCGCAAGGGAAAAAAAACGGGGGGGAGGGGGGGCGGGGGGAGAAGTAAAAAAAAAAAAAAGGAAAAGAAAAGAAAAAGCAGGTCACCCAAGGTTTGTCTAATATCTAATTTATTTAAAAAGTCATTTGATAGAGGAAAAGGAGAAGCTAGAGAATATAGGAGCTGGCATTTGTCAACTACTATACTATCTCTGAGAGGACTTAAAGAGGCTACCAAGCATACAGATCATCAGTAGTGTCTTGCCAGAGGAATGAGGGGTTCCTAGGCTGTTTTGGGGATTGTTATCCTTTGCATTTATCTTACAGACTCAGATTTTTTTTCTCTCTCTAAAAATAAGGAACACAATGAGAAAAACAATGTATGTGTATATCTACCTAGGGACAAGGCTCTGTTGTCAGGTTGCAAAGAGGATGGGAAGAGATTTCATGGCGGGAGACAAGGGGAGGAAGGAACATGCACATCCTAAAACAGGAGTAGCCAAATGTAGAGTGGCAAGCAGCACCCACCTTTTCCAGGTCAAGAAGTATCTAAATTGAGAACAAGAGGTCACATGAAAACACTAGAGTGAAAAACACTTATCCAAATCCCTCCCAGACTGCCAGCACCTTCCCGACATGTCTTACTGCATGAAAACTGGAAGTGAAATCACGTTCCTCTGGGGGCAGGGTGGCTGGACAGAATGAATCCTGGCTCTTCTCAGAGGACGAAAGCAAATGACATGGAGTTTTTCCACTCTTATTTAAAGCTCCTTGAGCAGAAACCCGTCTGTGTGGGGCCCCGGGTCATCCTTGTTTACCTTGTCTTGATATTAGGGAAGCTGTCATGTTGGAACCAAGGAAATGGGTCTCATCAGGCCATGCATATCTTCAACTGTGTCTCTGTCAGAAGTTATTAAGAGAAATGCCTCCAGTCAAGAACAGACCATCTTCCTGTTCTGTTTTGTTGTTGTTGTTGTTTATTTGTTTGTTTGTTTTTCATTTCCCTCAAGTGTCAGACATTTCTGAAAGGTATTCTTAGGCAACCTAAAAAGGATTTCTCTACCCACTTTTCCAAGATTAGACTGAAGCAAGGATGGACCCTACAGATTAAAAGGTCTCTGTTCTCAGGTCTGGAAAAACAAACAAACACACAAACAAAACCAACCCAAAAAACGAACAAACAAACAAACAAAACAAAAACAAAAAACAAAAACAAAGTCTACACATTTACTCCAAGGAATGAAGAACAGATAAGTTTGGGTCTTCACAGACAGGGCAAATTTACTCTGAATTTTCAGAACAGCAAGCTAAAGGTATTCATTGTATCTCACTCCTCTAACAAACATTTGAGCTTAAATTTTAAATCATGTCATTCTGGCTTCATAATCTCTAAACATAATTTTTCTCATCTTTTTTCTCAGTTATAATATTCTATATATAAGTTAGTAACTGTATTACTGGTTAGTTTTATGTCAACTTGATACAGGCTAGAAGTCATCAGAGAGGAATCTATTGAGACCTTAGTTGAGAAAATGCCTTCATAAGATTGGGTTGTATACAAGCCTGTAGGGTATTTTCTTAGAAGGTGATTGATGTGGGAGGACCCAGGCCATTTTGTGTGATACCATCCCTGGCCTAATAGTCCTGGGTTCTGTAAGAAAGCAGGCTCAGAGATCCCCAAAGAGCAAGCCAGTAAGAAGTGTTCCTACCTGACCTTTGTATTAGCTCTGCCCTGTGTGAGTTCCTGGCCTGACTTCCTTTGATGGTGAACTGCGGTATGGACACACAAGCTGAATAAACCCTTTCCTAGCCCAGTTGCTTTGGCCATGGTGTTTTATCAAGCAAAAGTAATCTAAGATTTCCCCCCAAATCAAAGAAATCAATGTTCCTGAAGTCCACAATTACTTTCATTATGTGTTCTTTGAAGCTCAAGGTCTTTGATGTAACATATTGCCATCCTTTAGAAGACTGTCTACCACTGAAGGAATAATTAAAAGTTAAGATTTAATGTTGTTTTAAATTCTATTTTAAATCCTAAGTCAAAACTATCCATTCAAGGAAGGAAGCTAAACTTGGGAATTCATATCACACACATGCACACACATACACTATACATATATATTATATATAATGTATATGATATGTATGTGAGTATGTGCATTCATACATACATACTATATACTGTGGGGATTATGGATTAATTTCCGTTACAGCCTCTTGAAATTATCAATTAAGCTTTCTTTTTCACTACCTTTTATAGTAATAGATTTTCAAAAGCAAGATACTAATAAGATTATTTTATACTGCTAACAAATCACAGATTAAATATAATATACTGTCTTATCCAATTGCCTTTTGTTTGTTTGTTTGTTTTTGTTTTTTTTTGTTTTTTGTTTTTTTGTTTTTGTTTTTTTTTTTTTTTTTTTTTTTGAGACAGGGTTTCTCTGTGTAGCTCTGGCTGTCCTGGAACTCACTTTGTAGACCAGGCTGGCCTCGAACTCAGAAATCCGCCTGCCTTTGCCTCCCAAGTGCTGGGATTAAAGCATGCACTACCACGCCCGGCCCAATTGCCATCTTATCCAAGTGCATGAACTGAAAATCACTGATTATTAATATTTATTCAGTACTGATAGAACCAGATATTACACTTAGCACATGATCTGTTAGTAGTACACAAAAATGTCATCAGTATTTTGCTCAACTCTATTTAATGTAAGATGCAGTAGTGATCAAACAAAACAGTATCTGGTATGAAGGCCTTTCTGAAGGAAAACAAAGGAATGGGTCTGGAGGAGAGCGGACCTGGGGGCTGGGAGAAGTAGAGAGCGGGAAAACGCTGATTGGGGTATATTCTATGAGAGAAAAAAAGAATCTATTTTCAATTAAAAAACACTAGTAAGAGAGTAGCTGCTAAGTAGCCTATGGTAGAGAGCAGGATTCCACACAGCTGCATGTGCCTGCAATCCCAGGACTGGAAGGTTAAGAGAGGAGGGTTGCCATGAATTTGAGGTCAGCATGGGCTTCATAGTGAGTTCTAGACCTGTCTGGAACACATAGAGAGTGATACCTGTGTATTAGTTACTATTCTGTTGCTTTGATAAAACACTACCATCAAAGCAACTTATAGAAGGAAGAGCTTATTTGGGCTTATGTTTCCAGAGGGATAAGAGTCCATCATGGAGGGGAGGCATAGCAGCAAGCAGGAGCAGGAAGGTGAAAGTCCACAATTTTTGCATGTTAGTTTTGTTTTGTTTGTTTGTTTTTACATTTCAACTGCAAGATCAAAGCAGAAAGAGCAAGCAAACTGGAAGTAAATAGAAGCTCTGTAATCTGAAACCTCTCCCCTCCCCGCCCCCAGTGACACACTTCCTCTAAAAAACGCCATACCCCTAAAACTCTCTGTGGCATTCTAAATAAGAGTGGCCCCTATAAGGTCATATATCATCAAAGAGTGGCAGAGGATTAGAAAGATTAGGAGCAGTGACCTTGTTAGTCTGCCTATCTTTCTGTCTGTCTGTCTATCTATCTATCTATCTATCTGTCTGTCTGTCTGTCTGTCTGTCTGTCTGTCTATCTATCTCCTTTTTCTCTGCTTGTAGACCCAGAAGTAGCACTCAGCTTCTGTTCCAATATCATGCTTGCTGCCATGCTCCCTGCCATGATGATAACAGACTGACTCTCTGAAACTATAAACAACCCCCCAATTAAATGCTTTCTTTTATTGAGTTGCTGTGGTCATGGTATCTCTTCCCAGCAATAAAGTACTGACTAAGACAGCCTCAGTCAGTACCACCAGTTGCAAAGCAAGCATTTGAGTACCGGAGCTTGTGGCACATATTTGCCATTCAAACCAACACACCCTGTCTCAAAAAAAGTAAAAACTAGTTCATATGCTGCTGTAAAAACAAATACAACATAGTAACATTGAGCATGTGAATATATGGTAACAAAGCAAATACTGTCTATGATAATCAATCCCTGTTTCTTTATTAGAAGATGCATAATTGTCACTGAATTCTACCATAAGAGATATTATGGAGGAATAAATCTAGATTGTAAGTGAAGATGTTAAAATTTCCTCATAAAATCAGTTGAAAATCCAAACCCTTGAAACAGGAAATGTAACAAGAAGAAAAAGCAGTGAGCACGTTAAATGTGTATTGGAAATTATAGTGGACTCTAGTGGGCATTTTGAAAATTAACGTTTACACAGTCATTGGAATATGGAAGTGAAGTATACACAAGAGATAATAAACTCATTACTAAAGAGATAGCACTGACTGAAAATAGAAATGGGATCAAAGAAGGTCTTTGTAGAAACTTCATTTGTAGAAAATTGATATGTAATGTATTACTAAGGGAATAGAACGGATGTTCAATGTCACATATAGTGACTATCATTCCTTTCCATAAACCCCCTTACTTTGTGGACAATTGACTTAGCATAACATTTCTTACATTCCAACATTCAATTCATGAGCATAGCAGGATATTTCAGACCCCAGCGAAAAATTTCAGTTTATTTATTCAGTTTATTCGACTCCAGTTGAATTGAAGAGTAAATTTCCACACCAAGATTGGACTTTATACTCTGAACAATACGTAGATACAATTATATGATAAAACTTCTTCCTTCAAAAAGTAAAAATACTTTCAGAAAATGTTGTTGGGAGGCTTGGTGGATGAGAATATTTTCAGCTACTGTGGGAAACCTGGGTTTAGTTCCCAGCAACTGTATGGCAGCTTCACCACCATTTGTAATCCAGTTCAAGTGTGCTCTGTAGCCTCGACGGGGAACAGAAACATGCATGCAGGCAGCCATTTAAACACAGAAAATAAGAATAAATGTATTCTGGAAAAGGTAAACTTGGCTGATTGATGGAGTACGTTAACTGTTTTAAGGTATAAGATCTAAAAGAGTCCAAACTGCTGAATATTCTACTGTTTTATTGGTGTGGTTAATTAGGCAAGGACAATACATAGAAATAAAATGGAAAGCATCAGCCACCGTACGCAGCTAGGAAACAGCAAGGCGCTCTGCTCTTGCAGACGGACCAGGAGACATGTGTTTGGACACTCAGTGCTCTTCCTCAACACTCCAAACATTACTACTTGAAGTTCTGAACTATGATTCAAAAGAATGAGGCGACCACCATTTTTTTTCTGGAAGCACAGTAATGCCTGTTCTTACTTTGTGTAGTATTTCCTGAGATATCGCCACGTCTCACTTATGGCACGTGCTCGCTCATTGAGCAAATGAATAAATGTGTTGTTTTTAAACAGTAGAATAATTATTTCCTACTAGTGACCTTCTCTAAAGTTTAAGTCAGGCTACCAGGTCTCTTGTTTATTTTTCTCTTTGCATGGGAAGAGTGATTTTATTTTATTTTTTATTTGCTTCTCCCTCAACTGTAAACAGATAGTCCAATTAGCATTTACATTCTTTAAAGCCATATTCATACTTCACATGTTGTGACATTTGAATCAGTGAAATATTTTTCAAACCTGACCCTCCCCCAAAAAACCAACCCTTTTTACTTACTGTTCTGCATATGTTGACCGGTAACAAACAAAATTTTAAAAACTTATAATGAGAAAAGAAAGTAGTAAATAATTGAAACATACCCTGCATCTGATGTTGTAGCTATATAACTTGAAAATGCCATTTGAAAATGTTCTCAGGATCACTATGGCAAAAGATAGAAATATTATAATAGCCTTAGAAATAGGACAGTTGAGACAGCAAGAACCTGGTCTTTACCTGAGCTTAGGGGAAATTAAAGGCAATGTTACATCACACTGCCTTCAATCCAAATTCATAAGCAATACATAGTAAAAACAACATTTATATGAACCGTGCTACATGATACCTATTTTGACATTTCCTTAAGCTCTGGACTCCTGATCTCTACTTAGTAGAAGGTTAAGTAATAAAGACAACGAATGTGAATTCCTCTCCTTTCCTCTCCTTTCATCTGGTGAGGGCACAAACATTGCAGGTAAATGTTCTATTTGCTTAAAATAGCCATCTTTTATAACAGTTCTAATAAAGGCAGTAACCTACTTGCACAGTCTCACAGCCAACTTTTGAACAATTAGCAAGAAAAGTACCTAAATTTTCAGGTAACAATAAATACCTCCATTAGGAAAGGCTTTGCTTTACAACTTCATCTATGCAACACATTAAAATGTTGTCTCTGAGTGAACAACGCTGTGTTGTGGTCCTACTTCAGAAGAAATTCGACAGCATGGCTGCTCTCTCTTCAATCCCTAAAATAATCATTTACCTGAAACACAGTCTTTCTTCTTTCAATAACTCACCTTCAAACTTGTAATAGATGCCAGTTTTCAATAAAAGAATATCTAAGTTGCTCAACCTGACACCCAAAGTAATTTGACTGTGGACATCTCCCAGAAGAAAACCATGTAACTATACATCTAAGGAAGAAAGTTCAGATAGGAAGCCAGTGAGAAAGAAGCTGACTTCCATTTACCCAAAGATGCTTAAGGAGCTATCAACAGTAAACACATAGTTTGTTGTTGTTAATGAGGGTTCATCTTTATTTTTTTATAATTTTATATATATATATATAATTTGTGTCTACTCATTTTGTTGTGTGAACAGCCAATATTAGCCAGGGTCTTCTGTGTGACCCCAAGTATGGAGCTATCTATTAGACCTTATGACAGTCAGTAGAGGTCTCCTCCTCCTCCTCCTCCTCCTCCTCCTCCTCCTCCTCCTCCTCCTCCTCCTCCTTCTTCTTCTTCTTCCTTCCCCTTCCCCCTCCCCCTCCCCCTTCCTTCCCCTCCCCTCCCCCTCCCCCTCCCCCTTCCCCTTCTCCTTCTTCTTCTCCTTACTATATCTTGCAGATATATTAAGAGCCAGTAGATCAGAGACAAAGGGTAGGACGCTGTGGGCCCCTCTTTGTTGTTTGACCGACTATTGATAAAGCTAGTTTTGTGCAGCCCAGCACACATAACTACATTGCGGCTCTATCTTCAGGCATTTACCAACTTCCTGCTCCACTCCTCTGCAGTGTTCCCTAAGCCTGAGAGGGATGGATAGTATAAAAGACTTGTTTAAGTTAGGGCCGACTTCCATAGCTTGTTCTCTGCATTTGGAGCATCCCTGTCTCTGAACTTCCCACTGTTTCTTGTAGGACAGAGTTCTCTGATTAAGGCTAGGAGCACCTTTTTAATGGGTATAAGAAGCCAATCTGTTGTCATATCAGCTTAACCCAGAAATATGGTCCTCACGTGGGCTTACTACCTTCCCACATCTGTGTTGTTAGTCAGTCTTACAGTATTGCCCCCCACCCCATGCCCTCATGGAATGGATCTTAAGTTCACTGAGAAAAAACAGGCTACTGGCAGGTCTCTAACAGTAAAGCCTCAATTGCACAGATGGGCATGTCCTGCCTTCCAAGTGGTTTCTTCATACTTCCTTTATCCAAGTTTATCCACACCCCATCCTACATCTTCATACTAAAGAGTTGAAGCTGGGATCCTTATATAGGATAGATCAAATGTCATTTGTCCTTTTGAGCCTGGGTTACTTTACTTAGAATAATCTTTTCAGTTCTACCCATTTCCCTGAGTTTTTAACAATTTAATTTTTATTTATAGCTAATTATTAATCCATTAATATTTACAGCTAATTAATATTCCATTGTATATATTTATATTACATTTTCATTGTAGAGGTCTTTCATTAGCTTACTCAAATTTATTCCTTTTATTTATTTGTGTAGCTTCTGTAAATAGGGTGATTCATTGGTTTCTTTTGCCACAAGCTTATCATTGGTATAAACAAAGGCTACTTATTTGTGTGAAACATATATTTTTTTAAATATAATTTTCTTGGTTATTTTTGATGTGACTCTTAATTAAAGCCATTGATAAAATTTCATACATTTCTCTCCTCATGTTTTGTTTAATGAAACAATGTGTGTTTTCCCATGCTTTAGTGCCCACCTTTCACTTCATGAAAAATGTGCATCAATTTTTCCTTGTCTTTTATATATATGTATCTTCTCATCTTCAAAATCCACTTTAAAAAATAATTTATTCATAAAATCACAAAGTTCCAGAAGAAATTTTAAAAAGGTTTTTTTATGAAATACTTTTAAATGACATGATACAGTAAAGCAACGCTTACTAAGTTTGAGAAGTGTGTGCCTCACCTAATCTCATTCATGGTTATTGTCCTTGCTTTCAAAAGAATGACCTGTTCCAACTGTGTGGCCATTAATGAGCACTTTAGAATATTTTTGAAAATAGCATATTTCAATCCATTATTTTAATGCCATTACTCAGAAATTTTTCATCTTTTGCATGTAGAATTAATTTTATGAAAATGGAGACGTGCCCTCAACACTCTTAAATAATAGAAAATGAGATATCTGAAAAGAGGAAGCTGTCTTGCCTATGATTGAATCTTCCAAACTTAAAATAGGACCCAGAGCTCAGTAGCTAGGAATTGATGAAGGGGATTCATTTTTTATGAAAAGTTTTCACTCTGAGGAAATAGTATTTCTCTGGCTCTATAAGAAATTCAGAAGAGCCGCTCCAAACACACTTGAGCAATTGTGGTATCAATGATTTAAAAGAAATAGCAATCTCACACATGTAAAAACATGAGTAGTTTCTTCAAACTTTACCAGTATTTTTGGCCACACTTATGTGTAGATATGTTTTGATGTGTATAAGAAATACTTGTAGACATTTAGAATCATTTTCTGCTATTTTATCTGTTTTGTTGTTAAATCGCTTACAAGACACTGAAAGCTAAAAAGACTATACTGAAATTGTTTCAAAATGTCAACCAATTACCTGCAGAAAGTAGTATAATAAATTATTTCATTTTTAGTCTTTTCTATAATTGATATAATAAATATGCACTAACTTGATAAAATGTTGTGAAAATAAGCATTTATTGATGATAAACACAAAGAATCAGTGTTTACAAGTCCCAGTGCTATCTGCACCTATACTATTTACCATCTAAGACAGCTTATAACTCCTTTTGTTGGAAAAGAGTTTTATTGAGTACTGAAGACACCATAATAACAAAGATACTGATTTCTTGGAATCAGATGAAATTCAGGAACTTAGAGTCAAATAAGAAGCATTTTTGATACCTACGGTCCAGTGTAGAAACAGCCATAACAACGAACCAAAACTGAGGGACAAACAGGGATTACATGAAGATGGGGAAAAGCCAATGAGAAGATAGTCCATGAAGAGGAACCATGATGGTCCAGGAGTAAAAGAAAGCATTGTGTTTCAACTGAAATACAAATGGTTTGGAAATCCAGCCCAGACACTAGCAAAAAATGGTAAAAGTAGGATGTTCCTTTGAGAAAAAAATACAAGGAAGGCTACATAAACAATGCAAAGTCTTTTGAGAGATGACATCAACACTGCTCACCAAGTTGAAGTTGATGGTTGAGTACATTGTTATGATGCTAGAGATTGACAAAAGTAAACTGTGCTGTATGAGAATCCAAGTGCTAGCAAAGGCTATTGAGTCTTTTAGAAGAAAATAGAGAGCAATATCTCTCTGACTGTGAGACATAAAACGGTGATCTCAGACACAAAAGATACTAATCATAAAAGAAAATATGTATATGAGATGCCATCAAAATTGAAAACATCTCTCGTCGCCCCCCCCCAAATAACAGAAAATGCAAAGGCAAGCATTTGTGACAGATGCAGGCATTGAACATATACAATAAAGGGAGGCCTAGACCACATGCAGAACTTGCAAAATAAATTGACTATTAGCTTAATTGTTTCAAGGGTCAAATTCTTGAACAGCCACTTCATAAAAATAAATATGCCAATCCTCAGGCACCACATTGAGCATGATGGGTCACTCGTGAACGTCCAATGAGATACAGAGGCACAGACACGAACACCACAGACTATAAAAGACTGAAAACGGGCTGGAGAGATGGCTCAGCCGTTAAAGGCTAGGCTCACAACCAAAAATAAAAGACTGAAAACACCAGGTGGTGAGAACAATATGAAGAAAATATTGACAATATGACAATAATCGGATGAAAGTCCAATCAACCTGGAAAAGGGACCATTTGTCACAACTATGCCTAATATAGATTCACATTAGCCTACTGTTAGATATTCGCCAAAATAAAACAAAATTACATGCTCATGAAAAGTCTCATAATAAAGTACAGCAGATTAAATCATAATTAACAACAACTGGAAAGAACACAAACACTCATCATAAAGCAATAGGCCAATGAACTGTCATGTCTTCAAATAGCAGAATATAACTTAACAACTTCACAGTAAAAACTACATATACAACTTGGGTTCATCCCAATAGCATTATTTTGAATAAAGAGTAAACAGAATTCACAGAACTTATTTCATTGGACAGCAACAGTCACATATGCTAATAGAAATCATGAGAGTAGTTACTTTGTGGTAAGGCTGGAGAAGTTAATGTGAAGGAGTAATACAAATATTTTGGAGTGATTGAAATATTTCATTTCTTGGTAGGTTATTTCATAGATACAGGCATGTTTTCAAAATTCATGAAAGGCATGCTTAAGATCTGTGTATTTTATTGCAGATAGATAGATAAAAATACATTTAAATTTTTAACATTGGTGTTGGAGAGATAGTTCTATGCTCAGGAGCACCCACTACTCTTGCAGAGGATCCAGGTTCAGTCCAGCACACACCTGGTGCTCACAGCTACCTATGACTCCACATAAGAGGATCCGATGCCCTCTTGCAACTTCTACAGGCCCCTGTATGGGTTTCTGGCTGAGGAAGAACTAGAGGCACCAGGGACAAGCACCTGATCAGGGGAGTGTGAACCTGCATGGCTGGAGGGTTGGTAGGCCGGCCCCATGGAGAGTTGGCGGGTTCGTTTTTTAATATTTCTCACAACACAAGCAGTACATACATACTTGCAAATTCACAGACCCCAGTACAAATAATTAATTAATTAATATACCTTCATTCTAAAACAATCATGTAAAATTGAAATTTCCTAAACAATACAAGAGACCAATGAAGATAATTAAAAACTCAATAAAAATGTGTCGTATTGAAAAAGTTGGATGTTTTTTCTGAGCTTGACATGGGGGGATGTAAAATCTAAACCTAAAGTGTAAGGAGTTGATCTGTGGCTCCCTTTTGGCTCACTGTGAAATCAGGATGTCTGCTTTTGCCTCCAGTGGTTTCAAGTCTTGATTCTGTAGCTACACTGATGTTTCTACTTTCTCAGGAAAATTACCTTGCATTTGGTTTGATGAGTCAAAATTTTAGTCGAACTCTGAAGAGCCTAAACAAAGTGCATCTTTATTGATGGATACAATAGAGAAATAGCAGGCTTTGCTGGCTTCCTTCCTAACTTTTGGAAACACAGTGCCTCTATTATCAGTTGGCCGATGCACCCGCATCTTACCACAGCAGAAATATTAGAGACAAAAATAAATCAAGTCAAGAAAAATAATAATCTGATCTATCCTGGATAGTACTAGACGGTTTTGTGTGTCAACCTGACACAAGCTGGAGTTATCACAGATGGAGAAAACAAGATATTCCATGACAAAACCAAATTCACACAATACCTTTCCAGCCCTTCAAAGGATAATAACAGAAAAAAAAATACAAGGATGGAAACTATGCCCTAGAAAAAGCAAGAGAGTAATCCTTCAACAAACCTAAACGAAGACAGCCACAAGAACAGAATGCCAACTCTAACAACAAAAATAATAGGAAGCAACACTTATTTCTATCATAAAATAAATTTCTGTTGTTACCATTCACTGAGTTTATAGAAATTGGTTTTGGAAGCCTGGGAAATGAATAAATCTTCTAAAAAGTCCAGTTGGAATGAATATTCTTTTATGATAGATTACCCGACTCTCCTAACCTAGACAAAAGTACTTATTAATTTCTATTTTATACTTACTTATACTGTATTATACTTACATACATATTATATGTATACTTATTATTTCTGTATTATATTAAAGCATTTATTTAATTTTACATATTAAGTATTCATCTTTTCTTAAGCTTGTCCAGAATTTTATACTGTCCTTTACACAGTATTTTTAGTATAGTAGATGTCCAGCATTTATTAAATGAATTAATGACATCACAATATCAAGTGACACAACAATAATTGCTTTGAGTCATTTTTTAAGGCTTCTTTATTTGGTTCGTCTACCTAAGAGCTAAGCTGCATGCCATTAGAGCATCATCACGCTCATATGTCCTAGATAGTATTTCTACTATTTAAGTCAGATTATTATAGTTGGGCAAACACATCCCTCAGTGTGTGTGTGTGTGAGTGAGTGTACAAGCGCATGTATTATTGAGTGTGGAGAATAACATTATTTAGAGTCTTCAGAAAATATATTCATTTCTAATGCTGAGGATATTTAAAAGGACTCTAAAGACTTTTCTTCCATCCCTTGCTTATGGTGAAACTAAAAAATAATCAAATAGAGGCAATATAAAAGAATTTCAATTGATATTTGTGCTCCGTGAGCATTTAAGGATTTGAGTTCTTTTCAATGCTTTGATAATGAACATACCTTTGCAACTTTTTTCAAGATATACTTTATAATAGTAGTTATTTATCACTTGAAGTATCCTAGAAGTCAAATCAACAGATTTTAAACAAACCAAAAACAGATGAAGATATCTATAATTATCTATAATATATAGATATAATATATGTTATAGGTGTATTATATAATTATCTATAATTTGAAGAAGAGAAGAGATGGAGAAACTGCTGATGTTAACAGGCTTTGAATCAGAGATTGGCAAACTTTCTGCAAAGGTCCAAATTGTAAATGTTTTAGGCTCGTGAGCCATACTCTCTCTGTCATCACAACTCAACCTTGTCTTTGGAGTGAGAAAGCAGACACAGCCAATATGGAAACCAGTAGCTGTGGATACATTTCCATATATAAGTGTGGATGCCAAGATTTGAATTTCGTATCATTTCAGAAGACAAAATACTATTCTTTAAAAAAAAAAAAAAAAACTCTTAAAATACAAAACCACATGCAGGGATGACATCAGCATAAAGGTAAAAGAGCTAATTCCATGAGCCCTAGCAAAATCTGACCAAGTCAACTTTGTCAAAACTCTGGAAAATTGTAAGGTATTTGTAACAATCAAAAAAGGGAGGGTTTGGAGAGACAGCTCAGTGGGTTAAGGGCCTGCCACCCAAGCATGAGGACCTGAGTTCTGATCGCTGGAAAGTAATCAGGTCACTAGAACTCATTTGTCAGTCTAGACCATCTGTGAGCTCTGGAGTGGCTGACCAGCCTAGACCATCCATGAGCTCTGGAGGGGCTGGCCAGCCTAGACCATCTGTGAACTCTGGATTCAGTCAGAGTTCCAAAGGATATAGTAGACAGCAATAGAGGAAGAAAATAATTACTTCTGACCTCCTTCTACATATATGTACACCTATATGCATACTTGCAAACATGCATGAATATATACATCCACAACAAAGACAAACAGACACACAGAGACAGAGGGGGGGCATATACAGACAGAGAGCTAATCAAGACAAAATTCCTTGCAAATTTTAAATTATAATTTTTAAATTTTTAAATTACAATTTAATTTTTAAAATATTTTTATTAGGTATTTTCCTCATTTACATTTCCAATGCTATCCCAAAAGTCCCCCATACCGTCCCCCCACTCTCCTACCCACCCACTCCCACTTTTTGGCCCTGGCATTCTCCTGTACTGGGCCATATAAAGTTTGCGTGTCCAATGGGGCTCTCTTTCCAGTGATGGCTGACTAGGCCATCTTTTGATACATATGCAGCTTAATTTCTAGCGCTTCTGTTTGCCTTTCTACTGTCCCTCCATAGCACAGCAGTGGTACTTAAGAGGTAATCCTGCATGCCACTATGGGTTGTTCGCTATCTGGTTTGTGAGAGCAACTATGCAAGAATTGATTGTGTTTGCTTAGATCAGGTAGCCTACCTAAAAGACTTATAGAAGGCATTTGCTCCATTTCACTAACGCAGAATATTCTCACATGGAAATGGAAAACATTGCTCAAAAACAGCGAAGTAAACGGGCACGAGCACAGATTTGAACTAAACAATAAAAGAGTCAGCCGCAGATTTGGAATTAAAAGATGGTGAAAGTTCCTTTGGGAAATAAACACACTGAAGCACCCACAAGAACAGGAAATTCGGAAGCACTTGCGTCCAGCCAGGGCAGGATGCATGCTTAAAAGAAGAGCCACACATACTCTAGACCTTTGACTGATGTCAAGCTTTTCAGTAATAGAGAGTAAGGGCAGAGTCAGCACTGTCTTGTAAAGTCGCCTGCATGCCCCAGAAAGAAATCCTCAAAGACAAGGAGAGATTCTTTTCTTTTTCACTTTCCCTTCCTCCATTGTTTTCTTTTTTCTTCTTTGAATTGTTATTTTCCATTCTGCCATTCAAGAAAACTGCCAAAATAACTAAACATAAACCAAAGAAATATTACATACACACATAAATAATACAGATGTTATAAAATGTTCAGGAAAAACTTCACTAAACGAACAAGCAGCTGTAATCCACTAACAAGCTAGATAAAATTGCAAGCAAGGATGGAAGCATCCAACTTCTAGAAGTGCCATGTTATAATATTTAGTGTTTCATATTCACAACAGAAATCAATGTTATAGTGGAAAATGTATGGTCAAATTGCAGAATAATACATAGAAATGACCCTGAAAAGAACACTCATTGGACTTCCTGGACAAACATGTTACAATGCCTTTTACTAAACATGTTTAAGGAACTAAACAAAGCAAATTAAAGAAAATAGAACCACACTGTCTCAAAAGAGAGAGAGAGAGAGAGAGACTATTAACAGATACACAGACTACAAAGAGGAACCAAAGAAATCTGGAACTATATAACTGAAAATTTAAAAATTCACAGGAGTTTTATTGTAGGCTGAATGGGCAGTAAAATCCATCAGCAAACTTCAAAACAGATCATTTGAAATGATGAAGTTTTGGAATACAAAGTAAAACTGAATATTAATAAACAATGATTCCTAGGCTTATTGGACTCTACCCAGTGTGTGAGCTTGTAAATATTGAGCAATAGGCAGAGGAGAGATAAAAGAACATAAAAATAAAAGCGAGCATCCATCCCAGGAAACAGAATTAGGCAGCCAGCAATGGAGACAACGGGATCATTCTGAAGTATCAAAATTCTGAAGACACTAGAAAGCGATTTCATATAGGAGATGAAGCTGCTAGGCTAAAGGACAGAATGGAAGAAAGCATAATTCATTGGGAGGTTTGAATCAAGAAGTGGAAGGCATAAACAATGAAACAGAACATATTGCTAAAGGGAATTAAATCTAAACCAGGCAGAGAGACACCCACATGCATTCCTGTATTGGAGGATTGACAGTGAGTGTAACCCTAAGCAATGAGCAGCTTTAATGAGGTCACTTCTAAAATCCAACAGACTTCTTTATATTCTTAGCTGAAGATTGAAAGGCAATAAATAAATAAACAAAAATGTGAAATGGAATTCACAGTACATTTCCTGGGGGCAAAACTTTACACAAGATTATGTCATACAAAGCTGTGGGGTGATGGCTCAAAGACAGGTTTGTGAATTAATATAGTAGAACCGAGAGGGTAGAGGTAAGTCCTACTCCCTGTACTTACATGATTTCCAGAAATAAAACAAAAGAATACATCTGTCTGATAGAAAATACTGAGGTAACTGGACAATCTTCACACAACATGAAATTGAATCACCTACCTCACAATGAATGCAAAAGTCATTCAGTCGGAGCCATGACTTGCATTCAAGGCATAAAACTATAAAACAAAAGAGAAAACATAGGAGCAAGTCTACTTCGTGTTGGACTTCACATTGGATTCTTAGAAATAATGATACAAAACACATGACTAATAAAATAAAGTAGAATAGGGAAATTTGACTTGATTAAAGTTAGAAATTTATGAGTATTGATACACAGCCACCTAGAGAATGGTAGAGAATATTGGCCAATCATATGTTTAATTAGTACCTTTTATTCAGAATTATTATAAGAACTCATAAATCAACAATAAGACAAAACAGCTGTCAAAAAGTAGGCGGAACTGAACTAAAATCCAAAAAGACATGCTAATGGCCAAAAGTACACAAAAAAATGTTCAAACCAAGCAGTCATGGATGACACGCAAATTATAAACTGTAAACTACTTCGTAGCCCATAAGGTGGTTTTTATCCAATGAGAAATAACAACTCTTAGTGTCAATGTGGTGAAATGGGAATTCAGAATTGTTGGCAAGAATGTAAAATAGTGTGGCCACTTTGAAAAGCAATCTGGCAGGTATCCAGTAAGTTACACACAAAATTACCATATGACCCAGCCATTTCACCACTAGGAAAATATCCAAAAGAATTAAAAATATCAGCATGAATATTCATAGCACAGCTGCTCATGCTCACAGCAGCAATTCCCTTCCTTTCCCCCAGCAGAAGAAACTGAAAACAGAAGAGGTCAATATAGGTTCTATTGCTAAATCTAATCACCTAATAGCCAGCAATAGTCTTAAAATAATACAAGGTCAGCGGCAGAAGTTGATCACATGCCTGAGTCCTAGCAGAAGCCCTAGGAGGGGCTGATGAAGTGGGTCACAAGAAAGCTGAAATGCTACTGAAGCAGAGGCCACTGGAGAAAACGCAGAGCAAGGATCTAATTGAGAGTGGGGTCGGTACTAGCTGTGGCACCATTCCATGCCTTAGCAATCCAAGTGGAAGTTCTGAAAAGAGAAAACTGCAAGAATGATACCTGGATAGACTCAGTGCAGAAATCAATTGTCTTATCCCCGAAGCCACTGAGGATAGAGATAAAAACACAAATCCAGGTAAAAGATAAAAAAGATTAACCACATACAACTGACCATTTAAAATTATTCCCTGTAAATTATAAAGCTCCAAAGGAAGGGGGGAAAGCCCTTGACAAGAAATAAACTTTCTTAAAAATAAGGAACATATAGGAAAATGCCCTACCCCTAAAGGCACATAAGATGACTAAGGTTAAGCACAGGCTAAAAGACCTGAAAAGAGAGTTTCTATCCTGAGTCTCAGGTGGGCAGAAACCATGCTCAGCTGCTGAGGGGGAGGAACATAAAGTCCTTCTCAAAGGCATAGGTGTCTAGGGTGTGCTGAAAGCTGAGGATGCAGTAGGAATACAGAGGAAAATGTTCCTTTATTCCACACCTCCCCATAATCACAGAGCAATGGTGATCGTCAGTCAGTAACAGGAAGGATGTGTTGGACTGACCAGCTACCACAGGAGGCACCCAGGTGCCTTCTGGCAGCAAAACACTAATACTTTTATTCCCTAGTTTCTTTCATTTCATTTATTTATTTACTTATTTTTGAGACAAGATCTGCCTGCATAGCTAGCTGACACTAAACTCAGCAATCTCCCTGCCTAGCCATGTGGTGGGTTTTAAAGCATATGCCATAGCTGGCTTCCATCATTATTGTATATATAAGGTCAACTGTTCAGTGAAGAGTTACTAAAAACAAAAGCCTACTCCCATAAAAATGTTCTTTTGTTTTGTTTTGTTTTTTAATTGGTCTACTGTCTAGAGATAAGGGGAAAACCATACAAAGGTATTCCATAAATGAAAACTTTATATCAATAGTCTAATGACTAACACATGAAAGGTTCTCTCTTTTTCTCTTTCTCCTTCCCTGACTTTCCTCCCCAGCTTACTCTTCACACTTTGTCAATTTACTACAAGATGGACTCTAACCATAACTTACCTAAGGTCTAAAACAGCCAGACAGAGATTGACACCTCCAAAACTATGAGCCATGATTTAAACTTTTAATCTCCTTAAAAGTTCACCGTACCAGACATTTGATTACAGTAATAGAAAGCTAAAAAGATTTCTATTAAAAACAAATGAGAACTTTAAAATGGGAGAGAGTATAATACCTAGTGTTCTAGTTAGAAGACCAGAGCACTTGTGTAGTATGCACAAGGCCCAGGGTTCAATCCACATTGCCAAAAATGAATTTAAAAGGATATGAAAATATCACCATGAATGTCAAATGTTACTTATTGAGGTTCTATTGGGAAATGGAAAGGACACCAAGCAAAGTATTTGGGGTGAAAGCAGTGCATACTATGCAAGTTCTTTTTTTTATATATTTTTTATTAGGTATTTTCCTTATTTACATTTCCAATGCTATCCCAAAAGTCCCCGATACCCTCCCCCTCCACTCCCCTACCCACCCACTCCTAATTTTTGGCCCTGGCTTTCCCCTGTACTGGGGCATATAAAGTTTGCAAGTCCAGTGGGCCTCTCTTTCCAGTGATGGCCAACTAGGCCATCTTTTGATACATATGCAGTTAAGAGTCAAGAGCTCCGGGTACTGGTTAGTTCATAATGTTGTTCCACATATAGGGTTGCAGATCCCTTTAGCTCCTTGGGTACTTTCTCTAGCTCCTCCATTGGGGGCCCTGTGATCCATCCAATAGCTGACTGTGAGCATCCACTTCTGTGTTTGCTAGGCCCCGGCATAGTCTCACAAGAGACAGCTACATCTGGGTCCTTTCAGCAAAATCTTGTTAGTGTATGCAATGGTGTCAGAGTTTGGAAGCTGATTATGGGATGGATCCCCGGATATGGCAGTCTCTAGATGGTCCATCCTTTCGTCACAGCTCCAAACTTTGTCTCTGTAACTCCTTCCATGGGTGTTTTGTTCCCAGATCTAAGAAGGGGCAAAGTGTCCACACTTTGGTCTTCGTTCTTGAGTTTCATGCGTTTAGCAAATTGTATCTTATATCTTGGTGGAATCACCATGCCTAACCTAAAGCTGTACTACAGAGCAATTGTGATAAAAACTGCATGGTACTGGTATAGTGACAGAAAAGTAGACCAATGGAACAGAATTGAAGACCCAGAGATGAACCCACACACCTATGGTCACTTGATCTTTGACAAGAGAGCTAAAACCACCCAGTGGAAAAAAAGACAGCATTTTCAACAATTGGTGCTGGCACAACTGGCAGTTATCATGTAGAAGAATGGGAATTGATCCATTCCTATCTCCTTGTACTAAGGTCAAATCTAAGTGGATTAAGGAACTCCACATAAAACCAGAGACACTGAAACTTATAGAGGAGAAAGTAGGGAAAAGCCTCGAAGATATGGGTATGGGGGGAAAATTCCTGAATAGATCAGCAATGGCTTGTGCTGTAAGATCAAGAATCGATAAATGGGACCTCATAAAGTTGCAAAGCTTTTGCAAGGCAAAAGACACCGTCAATAAGACAAAAAGACCACCAACAGATTAGGAAAGGATCTTTACCTATCCTAAATCAGATAGGGGACTAATATCCAATATATATATATAAAGAACTCAAGAAGGTGGACTCCAGAAAATCAAATAACCCCATTAAAAAATGGGGCTCAGAACTGAACAAAGAATTCTCACCTGAAGAATACCGAATGGCAGAGAAGCACCTGAAAAAATCTTCAGCATCCTTAATCATCAGAGAAATGCAAATCAAAACAACCCTGAGATTCCACCTCACACCAGTCAGAATGGCTAAGATCAAAAATTCAGGTGACAGCAGATGCTGGCAGGGATGTGGAGAAAGAGAAACACTCCTCCATTGTTGGTGCGATTGCAGGCTTGTACAACCACTCTGGAAATCAGTCTGGCGGTTCCTCAGAAAATTGGACATAGTACTACTGGAGGATCCCGCAATACCTCTCCTGGGCATATATCCAGAAGATGTTCTAACCGGTAAGAAGGACACGTGCTCCACTATGTTCATAGCAGCCTTATTTATAATAGTCAGAAGCTGGAAAGAACCCAGATGCCCCTCAACAGAGCAATAGATAGAGAAAATGTGGTATATTTACACAATGGAGTACTACTCAGCTATTAAAAAGCATGAATTTATGAAATTCCTAGGCAAATGGATGGACCTGAAGGGCATCATCCTGAGTGAGGTAACCCAATCACAAAGGAATTCACACAATATGTACTCACTGATAAGTGGATATTAGCCCAGAAACTTAGGATACCCAAGATATAAGATACAATTTGCTCTGGTGTTCTAACGAGAATACTTGACTACTTGAGGGAGAATGGGAAAGGGACATTTATTTAAAAACATACATGAAAAGAGTCTTCCAGAAGGAATGTATTAGTTAAGAGGAAAATGCATCGCCAATGGGAAAAACGTAGTTTAGGAGAGAGGAGGGCTCAGGCTAGGGAATAAAAATCAATCCAATTTCCTGTGTTTAGGCAGACTTGCATGGACTGCCTGCTATTTCCCAAAGTGTGTCTCCCCAAGCAGCGCAATTTAGTTCTGTTTGTTGTTTTCAGGATTCTCAAGTCTCAGTTCTATCAAGTCGAATAGGCGGCGCCAAGATATATAAAACAAAAGGCAAGAAAGTCTCCAAGGGACCGGGGTGCTGCAACTGGCTGTGTTTTCCCCGTGCCTGTAATTTTGCTCTGCTTTGGTTTTGCCAATTACACATTTAAACATAGAAACGTCCCACTAAAGAAAGCAGCGTCAGTATCTACATTGTTTCTAATGACTTGCTACTAAGTATCTTCAGTTCTTAATTCGGGGTCAGGTCCTTGTGTAATTATTGATTTCACATCGGAGCTCTTCACTCGCATATCCATGCCCCATCGCACTATTTAAAACTGTGATCCTATAAGCTACTTTCACAGCATTCTAATAATATTACACACACTCTCTCTCTATTTCCATCTCTATCTCCCCTCCCTCTCTCCCTCTCCTCCCACCAAGTACTCATGTTTTATCTCAATATAGAGCATTATCATAAGGCATAATCTACGTGTTAGACTATCAAAGATAATTCTCAACCATTCATTCATTGATCACACATTTATTTAAAGCCTGCTTTTATATATAGTCCTACCTTTTCCTCAATAGTCAATGACTATCAAACCATGTTTTTGGTTTTAATCAGTTGAACTTAGTGAACTAGAAATAGCAAGCAAGCTGGCATTTAACTCCAAACAAAAGGAGTATATCAGCATTACTTCCTAAATTAGATTACATACTAAGTAAACAGAACACATTGCTCTCCTTCGAAGGAAGAAATGATAATGGAGAGGAAATGCCAGCTTGCTTGTGATTTCATTAATAATCTTGACACTCAATTGCAAATTTAGGAGCCATGGCTTTTTTTTTAAAAGCGTGTTTTTCTCCCTCCAACTCAAAAAACAACAAAAAAAAATGACAGTAATTTTGACAGGTGATAGATTTATTGTCCTAATCTAAATGTTGCTGGGTTTCACACCTCTCTTTTCTTCGAACACTGACCACTGTCTCCTCTACAGGACTGGTGATTAGAGGGTTGTCTATAGCAGTCCCTTTGGGGACACTCAGGGGAAAGCTCTGTCCAGTGTTATTAGTGAAAACAATATTCTTGAGAAAACGTTTACAATACCTTGATAACAAAGCTAAACCTATGATTGATGAATAACAAGCATAGAAAACATAATGCATATTCCATAGAATAATTATTCCTCTGAGATTGATTTTCTTGAGTGTTCAGTGATCACTAATATTGGTCTATCCACACTGATTCTCCTGACTACTATAGGCCTTGACGCCTGGCTCTTAGCCCCCACTTCTTTTTAAGAATGAGCTGCTTTTAATATAAGTTTTTCATTGTAGATTTTTGAGTCTCTAGCTAAAATGACTCAATTCAAGCACACTTATATATACACACCATGACAACTGTGCATTTGTAATACAAGCATCATAAAATTCACATCTGTGAAAATAGGTCATAGGTAAATTCATTGAATTAGAAGACAAAATTTCTTCCATAAACCAGCATAAAATCTCTTCCATCAACTTTTTTATTTCTGTAGAACTATTGTTTTACTAGCATATATTATATAAAAGAATCTAGAATTTTTGAGTGTTTTAGTTGTTGTAACAGTCTGGTTATTTTTTAAAATAATATTACTAACTTGAATTTTTTGAGTTCTATATCTGATTAGAAGACTATACACCCTCATCCAAACTCAGATGATGACTGCAATTCTAAAGTCAAGAGGTAATTGTTTCCCAAAACATTTTCCTTTCTCTTTCTCCTCTTCTTTGTGCTTATTCTTCCATGAGCCATCTGAAGAAATGGAGGAAGAGATATTAGAATTGCAGCTTAGGGCCTAGTCTATGATGTTATTCTATGCACCCAGAAGTTTTTGAAGTTTGGGTGATAATTGGAAACATAATTTATACAATCCCATTCTGCTATAGTTTCTTAGACATAGTTTGTATAGAAAACACAGGAAAGAGATAAGAAATAATATGGGCATATCTGAGTCCCCAACAAAATGCAATCAAAATAACTCTAATTTAATCACCATTGACTCCTTTACTTTCCATAATAAGTATCAAGTATTGCTGGACACATTAGAGTATTAAAATCAAAGTATCCCACACGATGAACATGTACTCTGACACAGCAGAGAAAAAGCTTACACTGTAACGAGTCCTTTCTATGAGTTTGATGGGTGACTTGTCTCTATGATGTGGAAGGATAAATAACTCGGAATGCAAGTAGAGGTCATTCAGGAAAGTTAACTTCAGTCCTCTTCTCAAACAGAGCACAACCTTCCTGTCACTCTCTAAAGAGCTATAAACAATCAATACATGACTGGAAAGAGAAATTAGCTTTCACTAGGTGCGATCCTCCCCCACACCCATTGGTTATAAAATACTAAGTGGTCAGCCTTAGAAATATATTCATGCACATATTGAAAGGAATCAAGAGGCTGTTTTCATGCTTACTCATTTGTGCATATGTTACAACAATGATTTTTTTTAAAAAGACATTGTGAATTTGGGAAAGAACATGATGAGATAGACATGAGAAGTAAAGAGAGGAAGAGAGATGGATTATGAAATTATATTTAATTAAAGAAAAAGGACATCAACCCACCCACAAAACCTTCAATCCAAAATTTGTCCAGCTTACAGGATGAACAGGGGTGGAGATTGATGGAACAGCCAACCAATGACTGCCCCAACTTGAGACTCATCAAATGTGAGAGCCAGCCCCTGATGGATAGTGATCCATTATACTCTTCTATGCTTGCAGACAGGAACCTTGCATAACTGTCTCTCCTGAGAGGCTTAATTCAGCAGTGGATGGAAACAGATATAAAGACCCACAGGCAAACATCATCTGGAGCTTGGGAGTCTTGTGGAAGAGTAGGGGATAGAACTGAGCGATCTGGAGTGGTCAATAACACCACAAGACTCAAAGAGTCAAAACTAGCCTGAGCCCATGGAGGCTCACATAGGATGAATTGCCAACCAAAGAGCATGCAGGGACTAGTAGTCATAGACTCACTACACATTTGTAGCAGATGTGTAGCTTGGTCTTCATGTGGGTTCCCTAACAATTAGAGTGAAGGCTGTTTCTAACTCTTTTGCCTTCTGTTGGATTCCTTTCCCCTAACTTTCTGCCTGGCTGGGCCTCAGTGGGCGAGAATGTTCTTAGTCCTACTGGGATTGGATGCCCCAGGGTGGGGTGGTACCCAAGAGGGGCTCCTTCTTTTCTGAAGAGAAAGGGAGGAGATGATGGGGAATTTGTTAGGGTGGGACAGGAGGAGAGGGAAAAGGGGCCTATGATCATGATGTAAAATGAGTAAATAAATAATGAAAACAAAAGGAAATCAGGAAAAATGTTCAGTAAATTATTTATTATCAAGTTATTGAATATCTAGTTCTCATGCTGGAAGATACAGATTCAATTTTAAATGAGATAAGGGTACAAAGGTTACTACTAATAGAACCATTAGAGTTTCATTAACCTTTAGAGTTAGAAGTAAAAGAAATATATAAAAAGAATCATAATTTAAACATTTGTCTTTGAAGAGATTCAGAGAACTCTGGAAACACTGGGAGAAATCACTGCATGTCTCTAGTTCCTACTTTTTAAAAAAAATGCTCTTCAGATAATTTCAGTAAAATCATTTAGAATAGTTTGCAGCAACAGTTTTATGGCATGTATATTTTCAAAGAAGAGAATTACTAAAACTAAATTGAGTCCGTAGCGATGAAGAAAGAGAAATAGGGTTAGTAACTCACTACAGTAAGACAATTTTAAGTCAAGTTCTTTCCCGCATTTTATTGAGTATTTATGTTTATAGTCATCTTTCTAACAAACTCCACTCTTGTATCTTCATATTTACTTTGTAGGAAAATAAAGTAACATATTTCTATGTCCTGATACTTCATTAGTCTTCTCTTCATGATACATTATAGCCAGAAAATCAGACTTTATTTTCCTTTGTTATGCCGATTAAATATAATAGACATCCATAGGTATAATTTCTAGAACACAGTGTTCTCTCCCTACCCATGGGAACTATCCTAGCTGTCTGGTTGCTTCATAGTCTACTCTAGCTATTGCAGCTCAAAGGAAATGATTAGTCTCTGTTTGGGAATTCTGTCTTTTTAGGGAGAAATGAAATACATGTTTGTTGATGTAAGTTCAAGCTGCTTTGTTTCCCATGGGTATTTGGAGACATATTTCTCAATGCTATTATTCTCGGGCTAAGTTTGATGATATTTCAAAAAAATGTAATTGGAATTTTCTTTCTGTTGCCTCTAAGGAACCATTTGGTTGTATATCACAGACTAAATGAGCCCATTTAAAAGAAAAGCTCCAGTATTCCATTTATTGTTATTCTCAAAGTGGTTGCTAAATGATATTTTCCTTTTTGTATGTTCAATACAGAAATGACATATATTCAAATTCCTTTTTTTGTCTGCTCAGTACACAAATGACATATATTCAGTTTTTCCTGTTTCTTAACTGGCATCTTAAGCAACCAAACACAATAAACTGTAACTGTAATGCTGCAGACATGAGTGGAATTGTCAGTCAGACACTGTTCATTTACATTCATCTTTTATCACATCTCTGACAACATTCTTGCCATTTTCTGGAGAATTGACTAGCAAGTTCTTGATTCTGGGACTGTTCCTTACACAGCAGCTGGATGCCTGGGCCTTTGTTCAGCCTTGTTGGCACATTTTTCCCAATCCCTTCGATTCTCACATCATTCTGGATGGTGTCAGTTACGTTAGACACCATCCTGCCTCTAGCTACATCCATATTTCTTACATTTTCCTAAAACTCGTATGTTTTTAAACCCTACATTGCTATGCCAATATAAATGGTAGTTGATACAATTATTTTTATTATTGTTGTTAATTCAATAATAAAAACTGAGTGTGAATATATGCTAGGCACTTTTCTAAGATTGGGTTTCAAGAGTGAACAAATTACATGAAAGGTTCTGGTTTCTTTCTCTTAGGAAGAAACAGAAAATAAATGCTAAGTAGAATAATAAAGTATATTATATGTAATTGTACCATTGAGACAAGCAGCCCTGCAGGTATGGGAATGAAAGAAGACAACAACTAAAGAGAGAGAAGCTTTTTGAAATCACTGGGCTTCTGTGAGATGGTGACATTTGAACAGAGACCTTACAGAGATAAACGAAGTTGCCTTGAGAATGTATTGCTCTGGAGTATACTGCAGAAGGAAACTATACCTGAAAGCTCTGCGATTTTGAGGGGCCTCGCATGATGGGAAACCCACCAGGACACCATCTTGTCTGGAATAGACTCAGTGAAGGAGAGCAGCAGCCATGGGAGCAGAGAGGAATCAGAGAATCAGTTTACATAAGCCATGCAGCCCAGTGTGGCGTGTGCTTTAGTCTACATATCATGAAACCTTTTGTGCAGAAGAGAGACACGATCTGACCTGTGCTTAATGGGATGAGCCTGGCTGTTTGGGGAAGAATGTGCTATGGGGAGAAAAGAACGAAAACAGTGATAGTATTTAAGAGATGGGTGAAATGATCGAAAGAAAGCATCACTGTGGCTGAGTTTGAGCCAGCTGCAGCTAGGAGGGGTGAGAATGCTCATGCTATGAATAGAGACAATGTAGTCCTCTGAAGAAGTGATATGGGGTAAATTTTGACAAATTAATAATGAGGATGACTCCAAGATCTTTGGCTTCACCAGGAATTTTCAGAAGAATGTAACCATCAAAAATGGTCACTATTGGAGGGGTGTTTTTAATTGCCTCATTTCCAGGTCTAATGCATTTTAGCTCATCCTTGGCTTGCTTCTTGTCTTCAACAATACAACGCAGCAAAGAACAATTTTTTAAACACATAAAAAAATATATACTTCTGTTGAACATTCTGGAATACCATAAAGGAAGAAGCAGAAGTCTCCCCAAGAAACACAGCCTAGCTGTTTTACCCAGAATTGAAGTCCAACTTTTCTGTGTTGTTTTTCTTTCTTTCTTTTTTTCTTTGTGTTTTTTATTATTGGTTGTTTGGGTGGGTGGGTGGGCGGGTGGTTTGTTGGTTGGTTAGTTGGTTGGTTGGTTGGTTGGTTGGTTAGTTGGTTGGTTAGTTGGTTGGTTTTGATGTGGGGTTTGGAGTTTGGGTTTGAGACAGGGTCTCAGTATGTATCCCAGGCTAGTTTAACCTCCTACCTCCCAAGTTAGTTTACAGACTTGCACCACCACACTTTTAGAACTTTTCTTTAAAATCTCAACTAGCATTACAACATTCATGACCTACAATCATATGTCTTTTAAGCTGATATCAGCTAACAACTTCATTCACACTTCACAATAGTTGAAGAAATGCTGAGAGATACAGCTAGAAAGAGCCTATTCAACTGTTGTTTAAAAACCTGGGAGTCACAGGGCTAGAGATTTTCCCAGGATTATAAGAATCACTGGGACAAGGAATGACACAAGGTCTCCTGTTTCCTAGATCAGGGCTTGTTTACATATATTTGCCTAAGAACCCTACATGGGACAGTAGTGATGCTAAAGATGGGAGTTACTTCAAGCTTACAGGTATGAATCAGACTAAGTATGGTGATACACACTTGTAAGCTAGCACTCAGGAAACTGAGCCAAGTGGATCCTGAACTACATGGTGAGCTCAAGGCCAGCATGAACTGTAGAACAAAATCCTTTCTCCAGAACATAAAAAGGAAGAAAGAAAAGACAAAAGGATAATAAGTAATAAGGGGCCAATACCACTTGAAGGCACCCCATCTGTGTGTGCATTCTTATCTCATTAGTACAAGAACTTCTCCCGCACTCCTAACTTTTCTAGCACATTTCCCTTTGAGCCTCTTTACACAGCAATTCTCAAGACTCTCTTCTCTGAATGAGAGACAAAGCCTCACCATTGAGCCTAGATCTCCACCCCCCCTCCCCCTGCCTCTCTATATCACTTGTGATCAACTCCATCTGTAGCAAGTTAAAAAAAGAAATAAAAGAAAAGGAAATTTGGGGACAGGGACTACCTAACGCCAAATAAATAAATAGGTAGTATATGTAATGGTGTATGACCACAACAGCAGCTATAAGGGCATATTTTAGAGACAGGGCTGGGCATGCGGATACCCTGAATCCTGTAGGTGACTTTCACACTGTACCCATTTCCAATGATTTCTTTTGCATTTTATTATTGTCATTTGGTCTACAGAAGAAAGAATGATTCTTTGATCTTGTAGGTTTAAATCTCTTCTGAGTGTGATTTAAAACCTCTTGCAACAACCAATCAGGCACCCACATTCCCTCAAGAAATTGAAGGATATTAAATTGCAGATACAAAGGTAGACTAAATTATTACATCAAAAATTTGGTATCTTCTACAAATGACTGATATTACCAAATTTAAAACTCTGAAATAATACAAAAAGTGATAGTGCATGCTTTAATCCCAGCACTCAGAAAGCAGAGACAGGTGGCTCTCTGTCAATTTAAGGCCAGCCTAGGCTATGGAGTAAGTTCCAGGGCAGGCTGGACTACACAAAGAAACCAATCTCTAAAAGAAAAAAGAAAAAAAAACAGTAACAAAAACAAAAGCCTCTGAAATAACTTTAAAAAATGAAACATTTTTGTTTTTTTGAGATCATACTTCTCTTTAATTAGAGCAAAAACATATGACACAAAAATTATATGTAACATTTATTTACATCTAAAAAACCATGAGGAGGTTTTCTCTCTCTCTCTCTCTCTCTCTCTCTCTCTCTCTCTCTCTCTCTCTCTTTTGAGCTAGGGTCTCACCATGCAGTGCTAACTGACTTGGAACTTCCTATGCAGACTATAATGGCTTCAAAATTACAGAGCTCCACCTATCTCTTCCTCCAGAGTTCTGGTGTTAAAGACATGCTCAACCAAACATATAAATTTTTCCATCATTCATTTAGAAATTTTACATTTGTAAAGTACTTTGTTGACCCAGTAGTCACTACAAAAATATTCCATTAAATCATATTTAAAATCTCATCATAAAAGAAAGAAGAGAAGAAAACTTAAGTAATTAAATGGTCTTAAGGGAGAGATGCTTCAGTCAATCAGCGGCGTTTCCTAAATGCACATCTGTATTCAACTGACTAGAAACACATTCATAAATATTCTAGTCCACACAAGATGTATCTTTTGTAATCAGTGTAATGATCACTGATACTTGGGTTTTAATTTAAGTGGTTGATTAAATATTTCATTTCTGCCAACATAACCATTATAAGTAATCTCGCATAATGAGGTAAGTTCATGCTTTTTAGGTTAATTACAATATATTTCATTCAAACAAAAGGAAACTGAATAATTGTTCTGCACAGGAGAAAATACACATCAAAGCAGTAGAACTCTTTGATCATTTGTGTGTGTGTGTGAGAGAGAGAGAGAGAGAGAGAGAGAGAGAGAGAGAGAGAGAGAACAGGGAAAATACCACTTCACACACCTTTGTAAAGTATGGAAAACCATGTTTGTTCTAGATGTTTGGAGCTGGCAAAACATCCTGTTGTATTATTTGGATTGTACGTGTGTTCTCATACGTGAGTAATTTTTCTTCAGAGAATCAAAATAGAGGTTAAAAATGTGGCTCCAGAGAGTGATTCCTAGATGTGATTTTATATTTCCACATGGTTTATAGAGTGATTTCCTAACATGTACAATACCTACCCACCACCACATATCCCAAGTGCTGTGATGCATGCCTTTAAACCTGAAGTATGGGAAATGAAAACACAAAAATAAAAAAAAAAGAAATCCCCGGGCGTGGTGGCGCACGCCTTTAATCCCAGCACTGAAGAGGCAGAGGCAGGTGGATTTCTGAGTTCGAGGCCAGCCTGGTCTACAAAATGAGTTCCAGGACAGCCAGGGCTACACAGAGAAACCCTGTCTCGAAAAACCAAAAAAAAAAAAAAAAAAAAAAAAAAAAGAAATCAATTCTCAGCTACATCAAGAGTTTGAAATCAGCCCAGGATACACCTTGTATTTTGAAAAAAAGTATCAAAGTATAATTAGATATATGATAGATATTTTATTTCAATAACTAATTTTAAGATTAAAATTTTGTTATGTATATGTGAGGGAGAGTATGTGTACCTGTGAGTTCAAGGACCCACAGAGTCCAGAAGAGGGCATAGGTCTCCTAGAGCTGGAGTTACAAGTTGTGAGCCTTCCAGCCTGGGTTCTGAAAACCAAAATTGGATCCTCTGCAATAGCATTATGTACTCCTAACCAGGGAGCCACTCTTTAACCCCATTAGATTTTTTTCTTTTTATGAGAGCTCTTAAAACTTCCCCAAACATCACCTTGCAGTTCTGGAATTCTTAACCTATCTGACTACTGAGAATCAAAATAGAAGCTAACTTGCTTGAGGTCTATAGCATAGTTATGGAAATTAGTTAATTGCCTGCCCTTCATCCCAAGAGTTTCAGGCCTGGTCCTTCATCATTTCAGTTTCTTGTCTACATTGTCTTTTCAGGTAGCCTTGGTTAGATTCATATTGATGACGTAGGACTTAGAGATTAGTTCCATTACCATGGTTCTCTTCTTAGTCCTCATGACTTTATGTTTTACCAATTGTCCAGAAGGGTCATTATCATCTGAGAACTTCTAGAATTGCATATTTTTCTAGCATTCATACTCAAAGGATTTTAGAAATAATAGGAATGAGATGAGATCCAGCCACTGGTCTTTTAGTAAACATACCTCCTAATGGTGTGTACCAGATGATGTACATATGTGTGTTCAAATGTGTGTGGGTGTACAGGTATATCTAGTATCTTAGGGTTTTCATTGCTGTAGGAGACACCATGACCAAGGCAACTATCATAAGGGAAAACATTTAACTGAGGCTGGCATACAGTTTCAGAGGTTCAGGTCATTATCATCACAGCAGGAAGTATGGCAGCATCCAGGCACACATGGTGCTGTAGGAGCCAAGAGTTCTACATCTTGATCATAAGGCAGCCAGAACAACACTGACTCTTCTGGATTGGGCTGAGCTTGAGGACTAGGAGCCTTCAAAACCCACCTACACAGTGACACATTTCCTCCAACAAGGCCACACCTCCTAATAGTGTCACTGCCTGGGCCAAGCCTATTCAAACCATCACACCATGTATATTTCTAAATATCCTTGAAATACCCCTGTGGGAGTCTCCACTATTGTTCACACTCAATACATGGCAAGGTGACTCATTTTTCTCATTCACATCTTCTTTTCAACATATGACTCTGCCATTGGCCAACTCACTCAAGTTCAAAACTTGTGTTATTCTTGCCTCCTTCTTCTAGAACAATATTCTGTCAACTTTGCCTTCCAAATATAACCTCAATTCTTCTACTTCTTTCCCTCCATGTTCTAAGGTGTTTTATAGCTAGGTTTTCTCCTCTGATCCACTTTCAAATGACAGCCATAATGGTTATTTTTAATTCAAATAATATTATTCTCTGATATAAAACTTGTGTTAACTTTGAGTTGCTCATAGAATAAAATTCAATTGTCATACCATGCCCTGCATAAAATCTGGCTTCCCCATATGCTTTCTTAATCCACAAGCTCAATTCCCATTGTTTTTTGAGTATGCCCCAAACTTCTATCTGCAACTCTTGCTCTTGTAATTTCCTATCCTTAAAAATGTCTGCCCTCCAATCTTAACAGTTGGCTGATTCTTATTGCTCAATATTCCATTAAGGTGATACTTCAAGAAAAACCATTCCCTTTTCAAATGCTTTTCACTGCTATTATATAGATTCTTTACCAGACCTTTCAGCAAGATAATTATACTCTGTAATCCCCTTCCTTCAATGTCTATGTGCATGTAATTATCTCTGTCTGATGCTAAAGTATACATTCTTCAAGTACAAAAAACTTGATCATTTTATTTATAATCCCTGTCCTTGCATATATCTAATACATTCTTAGAAGTAAATTTTTGCATATGTTTGTGTGTAGCATGCATATGTTATGCATGTTCACATGTGTGTGTGTGTACCTGTGCATGTGCAGGTACATTTTGCATGGGAATGCATGTATTTGATGGCCAGAGGTTGGCATTTAATGTCTTCTCTGACCACTGTCTATCTAGTATACTGAGATGAGTCTCTCACTGAAACTGGAGCTTACTTTTACAGCTAGTCTGACTCAGAGTTGCTTGCTTCAGGGATTTCCTGTTTCTGTCTCCTATGTACTAGAATTACAGCCTACCATGTTCACCCAGCTTTTATTTATGTGGGTTCTAAAGAACCAAACTCTGATCATGCTCACTTGTCAAGTACTTATGCAGTTAACCATCTGGTCAGCCTTTAACAGTGACTTTGGAGTGAACCAGGTAGCAACACTTTTGGTAGCATAAATGTATAATAATAATAATCTATATTTAACTATATATACCATTTATATCATTATGTATAATATTTAACTTGAAACATTGGGGTAAAGGAAACATATCCTTTTATTTACAAATTTTGCTCAAACAGAGCCAAAACAATATATGCATATATAAAACATATGTGCACGTATGCATGCATGCATATGTATACTATAAATACATACTACACATATGTGAGTCTAGAGTCACAAGCACATGAGCAGCACTAAGCAGACCAGGTCGGGTTTTTTTGTTTGGTTGATGAGTTGGTTGGTGTCTGTTTGTTTGTGGGGAGTTGTTCGTTGGTGGTGGTTTTTAAGGAGAAGACGGTTTTTCACACTCTCCTTAGTTGCCTGTAGTTCTTCCCTAGGGAAGAGCCCCTAAATTGGTTATTGAATAACAAATGATCAATTCATATACATACTGTAACTTTATATGGACTGAGTAAGTTATACTTAAATATTTAATATATTTAGTAGTGGTGTGTGTGTGTGTATGTGTGTGTGTGTGTGTGTGTGTGTGTGTAGCAACAATTAAAGAAATAGTGGCTATAAGTTTGAGAGAGAGCAATGTAATTATACTGGCTTAGCAAAGTGGTAATAGTGGGTTCTCCCCCAAGATTTATGGTCTCTCCAGTCACATGTAGTTGACAGAGTTCACAGTGCCAAACATGATTTCTCTCATCTTAAAAAAAAAAAAAGCACATATTTTTTTTAATTGCAGAAATATGAAAGTTCACAGAATCTAAGCAATTTCAGCAAGGCTACATAGCCATTAAGTGTATACTTGTAAAGACTATTGTATCTAGTAGATGAACATTTCCTATAGTGTGTTAAGTAAACAAAGAATTTCTCAAATGCTAGAAAGAGTAAAGTACATGAGGGCTAAATAGCTAAGAAGTGCTACAGTGTTAGATTTCAAATATTATTCAATATATGGAGAGTAAGCTACTTTTAAACACTGATAGTTGGAGAAAAGTTTGAAAAGTAATTTTTGGAAGATTATAATGATCACTTCTATCTATCCTAGAGAAATATGTATAACTATGAAGAAAATAACATTACAGTCAAGAACATTCAATAATATAGTGTTTATAGAGAAAAGAAAAACTATACATAATCTAAATATTCATGAGACTAAAGAAGCTAAATAGATGATGGTATATCCGTGTCTAAAATATGGAAGTAAAACGGTGGAGGCAGTTGCTTAGCATCTTCTTTTCCACACTCAGAGACATCTTCGGCCTTTCTCTGTCCTGTGCTTTCCCATAAGACACTGATCCTTGCCAACAGCATTACCAGATGATGAAAAACACCACAGGCTATCCTTCCATAATATCAGCCAATAGGAGACAACCTTGGAAAACAGTAAGCCAGAAGATCTCAAAGCTGTTCTTTTCCTGATCATTTCCCTGACCATTTCTGCTCAGTGCTCTACCCCCTCAAAGTGTAATCAGCCTTTGAATATCCAGTTCTTACTGAATAATGTCATTTCCTCTCCATCTTTTTCAAGGACGAATTCTTCACAGTTTTCCTGGTACTGGCCTTCCAGTAGCTTGCTCTCCTGTATCAGCTCTCTCAATCCTGTGTATTCCTCTCTGTGGGGTCATCAAAGTCTGTTGAGCCATGTGAATGGCATCCTATTTCATGCCTAAACCCTAATTGTCTCTATGTGTATTTATGTCTAATATAGAACAGTAAAATAAATGATTGAAGGAAAATGCAAATAGCAGCAAAATCATTATAGCATAAGCCAATAAAAATACCACAAGTATTCAAAAGTGCATATATATGCTGTTGGGTGAATAGAAAAAGATCTAGAAAGATATATTTTCCAACATAGCAACAGGATTTGGAATGACAAAAACACCTCTCAGAAAATGGGATTGGGTTGGCATCCAAGTCAGATTTTATTTTTTGAAAAAGTTTTTAAAGTAAATTAACTTTTGAAAGTAAATACATCATGAACTACTTGTAAAAAATATTTTACTTTTATTTCTTAAACACTACTACTGTGGGTCATACCTATAAGCCTTGCACTGGAGAGGCTGAGACATGAGGGTAGCTGTGAGTTAAATAACAAATGAGTTAATGTTAGACCTGTGTCAAACAAAAATGTAAATACTATCACAAGTTAAAATCTGTTCCACTTATATAACCCATTGTAGTAGTCAAGGTTCTCTAGGGAACAGAACCAATAGAATAAACATATGTTCAAAGGGGATTGACTGGACAGCTCTACATGATAGTTTCTAGGTGGTTCAGCAATGTCTCTATTCCCACTGGAGAAACAGAGGAGCAGTAGCTTTTCAGTCCACAAGGGTGGATGTCTCCACAGTCTGGATCTGGGGCTGGGGCATTTCTGGAGAGCCACTGGTCTTCAGATTACATCAAAAGGCTGGAGACAAAAGGTCCTGATATCAGTGACAGATAGCAGCAGCAGTGGGAACAAGAAGGCACATTAATTCATAAAATGGGTTAAATAAACTCATGAGACAGAAGTGAAGGCATATTGACAGAAAGCAAAAGGTTGGTAGATCTTCCCACTTCATTTAATGTAATCAAGAAAGTACTCCACAAGCATGCCCTGACATTGATCAAATAGCCATAGTTCTTCACTGGTGTGCTCAGAGGTTTATTCCCTACGTGGTTCTAGTCCTGATCAATGTAGCCATCAAACTCACTGTTAGACATACTTAGTCTTCTATGCCCTTTTCCCCAGAACCATTTAATATTGTCTAGGAAATGCCATATCATGACATCTTGTCTTAGAAGTTTCTGTTTGCATTTTGCCCCTTGAGACTTAGTAGCTCTTGAACACCACTCATGTTTGTTCTTCATACTGATCTCTCTAGGAATGCTTAGTCATCAGTGGTCTTCATGGGGGAAAACATATTATCTTATCTCAATATCTGGGATCAGAACTGGAAAACCTGGGAACATTTGCAATCCTAGTGTCTTAGTTAAGATTTTTATTGCTGTGGAGAGACACCATGGCCACAGCAACTCTTATAAGAGGAAAGCATTAGATTAGGGCTTTCATTTCAGAGGTTTAGTCCATTACTGCAATGGCAGGAAGTATGGTAGCACACAGGCAGACATGGTGCTGGAGAAATAGCTGAGAGGTTTACATCTGGATCCTCAGACAGCAGGAAGAGAGAGTGACACTGGGCCTGGCTTGAGATTTGAAACCTCAAAGCCCACCCCTAGTGACACATTTCCTCCAACAAGGCCATATCTCCTAATACTGTCACTCACTGAGAACCTATGAGGGCCATTTTTATTCAAATTGCCACACCTGTTTTATGGGTACATGTTATATTCAGCCATCTAAACACACCCTGCCAATAGGGAGCTACTAGACATAAGCTCTTCTTGAGTGTTTGAGTTCTGGTTAGCTTTGATTGAGATGATATAAATATGGAATATTGCCACATCTTGAAAATCAAAAGTTTTTAATAAAATACATTTAATTTACATATTTAAACTACATATTGTAATACATAACTTAAATAATGTAAAATACATAATTTAAAATTTTTAAATTATAAAATAAAATTATCATTAATGGTTTCTGTGTACTTATTAGTCTGATAAAATTCAGGGTGATAGGCTAATAGCATGTATTAACAAATCCACTTTACTTTTTAACGTGCCTACTATAAACTATAAAAATATATGTACAACTCAGATTATAATTCTATTGAGCTGCACTTCCATGAGAATGTACCTTCAAATTTGAAATGAATAATGTTCTTCCAGAGAAAAAGTAAACAGACTAATTTTGACATTTCTTTTTTCCTTTTTCTTTCTTTTCTTTTTTTTCTGTCAAATGTGTTGATGTACATGCAACAGCCTCTTTTCAACCAATAGGAGTTACTCATTCAATGCAATCATGTTTCCAGTCTTTGAAATATACACTGGAATCTAGAAAATCAAGCTGAATTTACTGTGTTCAGAATAAATATTTCTTCTGATATTACTCTTGAACTAAAGAAACAGAATTGGAATTTAATACTTGAGTTGGTATAATGGTTAATTATAATTGTCAACATTGCCTAGATCAGGTTGACCTGTGGACATGCCTGAAGGGATTATCTAGATAATATGAACTGGAGTAGGAAGTCCTTCGACTGTGGGTACCTTTACATCCTAGGCAAGGGGATCCTGTACTGTATGAATGGAGAACATGAGCTGACAGCAAGCCTACCTACATTCAATACATTCATTCATTCCTCTCTGCTTCTCGACTGAGGATGCAATGTGGACCAGCTATCTAGAGCTCCTGTTGCTATTACCTGTGGACATAAAGTGCAACCTGGAAATATAAACTAAAAGAAACTCTCTCTAGCGTAACTTGCTTTCTATTGGAGTATTTCATCACAGCAATAAAAATGAAAGAAAGACAGAATGGAACCAAAAAGTGACGTCATTAACAATGACATATCTGACCACCTGGCTTTAAGGTCTTTGGAACTGTCTGTGGGAGAAAAGTGGAAGGGTTTGAATCTCTGAGCTAGAAAGGCTGTTGAATTCTAGAAGCAATTGAATGTTCTAGTGAGTACTTGGCGGACACAAATGCTGGAGAAAACAGAGATAGTAGAGCCCTAGCTCATGAAATTTCAGGGGTAGACAGGAACTCTATCTGAAACTGAGTCAAGGGTTAGTCATGTGATATTTTGGCTGAGAATGTGGCTTCATTCTGCTCATGTCCTTGGGAAGGAAGCTGAATGAAATTGAATTTAAAGATAATGAACTGATTTGCGGGTGTTTGTTGATTGGTATTTATTCACTTTACATCTAAATATTAGCCCCCCTGCTGGTACCCCCACACATAAATGTTTCCTCCTCCCCTTCTCCTCTGAGAAGGGAGAACCCTGGGCCTCTCTCTCTCCTCTCTCTCTCTCTCTCTCTCTCTCTTTCTCTCTCTCTCTCTCACACACACACACACACACACACACACACACACACACACATACATCCTAAACATCAAATCACTGTAGGACTAGGCACATCCTCTCTCACTGAGGTAAAAGCTGCTCAATTATAGGAATAGAATCCACTGGCAAGCAACATATTCAGGGACAGCCATGCTCCAGTTGTTGGGGACCTGCGTTTAGCAGAGAAAATCTCAAGGCAGTACGGTATTCAAGTAGTGCTAAAGAATCAGCTTTATGGGATGGATCCATTGGTGGGGCAGTCTCTGGGTGGTCCATCCTTTCGTCTCAGCTTCAAACTTTGTCTCTTAACTCCTTCCAGGGGTGTTTTGTTCCCAACTCTAAGAAGTGGCGAAGTGTCCACACTTTGGTCTCCTTTCTTCTTGATTTTCATGTGTTTTGCAAATTGTATCTTAGGTATTCTAAGTTTCTGGTCTAATATCCACTTATCAGTGAGTGCATATCATGTGAGTTCTTTTGTGATTCAGTTACCTCACTCAGGATGATACCCTCCAGATCCATCCCATAATCAGCCACCAAATGCAGACACTATTGCATACACCAGCAAGATCTTCCTGAAAGGATCCTGATATAGCTGTCGCTTGTGAAGCTATGCAAGTGCCCGGCAAATACAGAAGTGGATGCTCATAGTCAGCTATTGGATGGAACACAAGGCCCCCAATGGAGGAGCTAGCGAAAGTACCCAAGCAGCTGAAGGGGTCTGCAACCCTATAGGTGGAACAACAATATGAACTAATCAGTATCTCCCCCCCCCCCCCCAGAGCTCGTGTCTCTAGCTGAATATGTAGCAGAAGATGGCCTAGTTGGCCATCATTGGGAAGACAGGTCCCTTGGTCTTGCAAACTTTATATGCCCCAGTACAGGGGAACACCAGGGCCAAGAAGTGGGAGTGGGTGGGTAGGGGAGCAGTGGGTGGGAGGGTATAGGGGACTTTTGGGATAGCATTTGAAATGTAAATGAAGAAAATACCTAATAAAAAGTTGGAAGAAAAAAAAAGAAGCAGCAGCTTTAACTGATAAAGAGACAAGCACAATTGTAGAAAAACCTTCTGCACTACATTAGCACAGAAGGATAGGTGTCGTCTTAAGGCCCTAGCTCTTGCAGGCTCCATCTTGCAAGGAATCCAAATTCATTTAAAAGCAGAAAGTATGAGAGCATTTCTCCAAGGTGAGTACAAAGAACCTGGCACAGCTCTGTTTCCAGCAACACCTTTGAAGGCATGAAAGACACAAGATTGTGGGAGTCCTGGTAAGTAGCTAAGCCTAGGCACTGAGTGGCAGGGTTGGAATTCCTGCAGTGAAGCTTTAAGAGGCTATTGTATGAAGCTGTGGAGGTGAAGCCCCAGTCACAGTAGAGAGCCAGGATATTGGAGATGCTAGTACAATGAGACATGCACCAAGAAGAACTGCTCATATTAATATGTATTCTGAGTAAGGGAGAATCCATGTGTGCTGCAAAGGGCAGAGCTATCCTAGCTTTTTGGGGTCCAGTTGATTACATTATAAGCCCTGAATGCTGAATATGGAACTTCAGAATTTGATGTGTGCCCTGCAGGATTTTGGCATTGACCTTTGAGTTAGATAATTTCTCACAATGACTCTTACAATTTGAAATAAAAATGTATTTTTTATATGTTGGAAATATATAACCTTTTAAATTTTTATTTTTTAGGACCATACATGTAAGATACTTTGTATATTTTAAGATTTGGAATGATTTACATGATTTAACTACGTCAGCCTGGGGATCTATCTGTGCACTATGTATGTGCAGGGCTCATTGGAGCTGAGAAGCATTGGGTTCCCTAGAACTGAAGTTCCAGATGGTGGTGAGTCATGATTCAGATGTTGGGAACTGAACACAGGTCTTCCTGTGGTCTGAAATGCAGAGCCATCACTCCACTCCCTGCTTTAATTGCCAACTTGGCACAATCTAGAGTCACCTAGGAAGAACAGGTGAACTGCCTGATCTGGGAGGGACGGCCTTGATTGAGTTAATTGAAGAAGAATGAGCCACTTGTAGGTAGTCTTATGCCCTGAGCCATGAAATAGTGGAGAAGTTGGGAGAATCACAAGTATGCATGCATTTTCTCCTTCCTGCATTTTTAGTAAGGATGCAGTGTGGCCAACTGTCTCCAGTTCCTGCTGCTGCGAAACACTGTAACCCAGAACTGTGAGCTAAGATAAGCAATTTCTCCTCTGAGGCACATTTACCAGGGTATTTTATCACAGCAACAGAGATGAAGCTAAGACAGTTTCCTGTGTAAAAAATAAATTTAAGCAATGGGTAATGTGGTAGTTTAAATGAGAACAGTCCTCATAGGCTCGTGTGTTTGAATGCTTGGTCCCTAGTTGGTGGAAATGGTTGGGAAGTATTAGAAGGTCTGGCTTTGATGAAGGAGGCATATCCCTCAAGAAGAATTGATATTCCAAAGGCCTACGCCTTTCCCAAGTGATATCACCCCCTACTCTGGCTCATGCTTGTGGATCAAGATGTAAGTTCTTACCCACTGCTCCAATGGCATGCTCCCCACCATGATGGTCATGGACTCTTATCCTCTAAAACCATGAGTACCAAATGAAAATCTTCCTTTAGATGTTGCCTTGGTCAGTATCTAAATCACAGCAATGGAAAAGTAATTAAGAGAGCTAGTATCTATTTATTTTCCCAAAGAGCCTGTAGTCTACTAAGGAAGGGAAAAATAAGTAGTAGCCAGTTCCACCCTAGTATTAAGATGTCATGATAAGCATCTAGACTGAGTACTGAGACAAAAAGAGAAGCATAGTGACTCACATTGAAAAAGTCATAGTATGCTATTCTGAAGTGGTACCTACTTGAGTTTGGGGGGGTGGGTGGAGCATATGTGAGCTACTTGGAGCTGAGAATTCTATTCTAGAGACATGAGGCATGTCCCAATAACTTGGGAAGAGAAGTGGTGAAGGAGGAGGGTATGTACACCAGATGTTCTCAGTTTAGAATTCAAAATTGATGGATAGCAATCCTCCTGCCTCAGAGTTCTGAGGATTGTGATAACAAAGCGTGAGCCTCCACGCACCTCCTCTAAAAACATATTTATTATGCTAAAATATAGACCTCATATTGAAGCTATAGAAAGCTATTGCACAGCACCACAGATAGTTTAATCAAGTGTTTTCATAAAGATAATACTAACATGTAGGGTGAATTTAGGGCAGTGTACTGTTAAAGCTTTTGCAGCACAGTGCTTGGGTCATGAACTAGGGCAATACAAGCTATGGTGGTATTAAAAGTAAGTATGAAATCTCATGGTCAGAATGCAGTGATCATTAACATATTGGACTACGTTACATCAAATGTGGAGAGTGGAACAATGCAAGAAATTAAGTATTTATTGTGTTCCTTGAACATATCAGGAAGTGAAGACCCCATAAACAAGCTATTATCAAATTTATAAGATTGAATCAAAGACTTAAGCAAGGACAAAAAAAAAAAAACCTTAATAGCTATTTCTATAGCTTTGGACACCACTTCATATTGCATCAGGTTTATTGTTACATAAATGAAAATCTGACTAATATTAACAACCAGTGATAGTTTCACATTTGCACAGTGCTCACAAATTTCAGTGTGTCCCTTTTAAGATCCAGGTTAACAAAATCTGCTTACCATTCTCATGCCTAAATCATAGTGTTCCAAGCTTTTCCAGTTCTGAGTTAATTGTTACACCTTCCTAGGTCAATATGAAAATTAACCTGAACAAAAACATCTATTATCATCTGAGACTTTTAATAGCATGCCAGAATTATAAAAAACTTCAAGTTTACAAAATAACTTGTGCAAAAAGATCTACAAATAAGGTCTTGTAGCACGAGTGAAGTTATATAAAAATTTAAAACACTACACAGATTATTATTGGTATTGGCTGCGATACAGAGAATGATTCATCTCAGTATCTTCATATAATTTTGTCAATGAATATGAATCACAAAAAGCACACAAAGGAAGCATAAGAAGATTAAATAAACTGATTTCATTTATCAAGTGCATTACTTGACTGAACTCCATATACTTAGAAAAGGTATGTTTTGGATGAGTTTTATTTATATTAGGAGAGACAGTGAATGAAAAATCTGAATGTAATATTTCATCCAAAGATCAGAGTCTGCAAATTCTGTGTATGTCTTTTTTAAATAATTTTTGAAAATCTTTTTTATTAGATATTTTCTTCATTTACATTTCAAATGCCATCCTGAAAGTCCCCTATACCCTGCACCCCGCCCTGCTCCCAAATCCACCCACTCCTGCTACCTGTCTTTTACTGGTATTTATTTGCCCCAAAAATGATTAAGGTAATTTTGTTTTAAATATCTAATGTCTATAAGATAATTTGATAAATGCCAATGATTCATGGATGATGATGATAATGATGATAGTGGTGGTGGTAATGGTGGTGGTGGTGGTGGTGGTGTGTGTGTGTGTGTATGTGTGTGTATGTATGTGTATGTGTGTGTGTGTGTGTGCATGTGTGTATGTGTGTGTATATGTGTGTGTATGTGTGTGTGTGTATGTGTGCATATGTGTATGTGTGTATGTGTGTGTGTGTACGTGTATGTGTGTGTATATGTATGTGTGTATGTGTGTGTGTGTATGTGTGTGTGTACGTGTGTGTGTGTATGTGTGTGTGTATGTGTGTGTGCATATGTGTATGTGTGTATGTGTGTGTGTGTGTACGTGTATGTGTGTGTGTATGTATGTGTGTATGTGTGTGTGTATGTGTGTGTGTACGTGTGTGTACGTGTATGTGTGTGTGTATGTGTGTGTGCATGTGTGTATGTGTGCGTGTGTGTGTGTGTGTGTGCATGTGTGTATGTGTGTATGTGTGTATGTGTGTGTGTGTGTGTGTATGTGTGTGTGTATGTGTGTGTGTGTGTGTGTGTGTGTGTATGTGTGTGTATACAGCCCATACCCTCCTGTGGAGTCAGAGGATAACACTGAGCTGCTTCCTCGATCACTTCCCCTTATTTCTGCTTTGGTTTTGGGGTTTTGGGTTTTTTTGTTTTTTGTTTTTTCTTTAACTTTACATCTTATACACTGCCCCTCCTCCTCTGATGGTGGGAGTCCTCCTAGGTATCCCTCCACCCTAGCATATCAAGCCTCATCCTCTCCCACTGAGGTCAGGCAAGGCGGCCCACCTAGAAGAACCCCCTTATTTCTTTGAGATAAAGTTGCTCACTAAATCTGGAGCTTGCTGGTTTGAGATTAGTGTGTCCAGAAAGCCCCAACAATCCTTACTGTCTCTGCTTCCCTCTCTTTCTCTCTCTCTCTCTCTCTCTCTCTCTCTCTCTCTCTCTCTCTCTCTCCCACCCTCCCTCCCTCCCTCCCTCCCTCCCTCCCTCCTTCCGTCCCTCCCTCTGTCCCTCCCTCCTTCCCTCCCTCCGTCCCTCCATCCCCTGGTGTTGGACTTAGAAGAATGAATGGGCACACTCAGCTGGTTTTTACATTGGCCATATGAATCTAAATTCATGCCTTCATACTTGCCAAGGAAGCCCAGCGAGTCATTTCCCCAGGCAACTTTTCTAACAGAGGTCACAACTGTGCCCCAGAGGAGTCTTGGCAGTGTCTGGGAAGAGACTGTAATGTGAGCACTGCTGCTGGCCTTTCATGGGTAGTGACTAGGGATGCTCCAACCTGTGTTGCAATCCCCAGAGCCACCCTCACAACCAATTGTCTTACCATAGATGTAAATAATACAAAGGTGGGAAAGATCACCAGGCACAGCTTCTTTTTAACTTTTCTTAGCTTCCGTTGTAAGAGAGAGAGAGAGAGAGAGAGAGAGAGAGAGAGAGAGCTATGCTTTATCTTACAGCCAAGTGTGTATATGGTATAGAATACTCTTAGAGTGAGTACATTATTTTAAAACTGTGATTCACCATGATGAAAGTGTTGCTCAAGAATACACAGCTACGGAAAGAGGAAAAGGTAGGCTAAAGATTTCCATTTCTGTAGCCTGATTCATTTCATTATCAGCTTAAGAAATGTGCCCTTCACAGGTTGATGTCTGTAGTCTGTGCTTTCAACAAAGGTCATGTTGTTGTCTGTGACCCATGCTACAGCAGTGGACCTTATTGGTGTCCATGGTCTGTGCTGCTGTTGGCTGTTATGTGCAAGTGTTATGTTGCAGTGGTATTGATGCAGTCTCCTAATTGAGAATGAGAGACAGTTAAAACTTGTGCAACAAAGCTCCCACCTGCTCCCCACTAAAAAACAAAACAAAACAAACAAACAAACAAACAAAAAACAGTCATGACAGGAAGCCATTGAAGAGAGTTCTTGAGAAATTGTGATAATGATGCTGAAATATGGCTCTTCACAGATGATGGCTTCTATAGGGGGGTGGGAAAGGATTCAGTTATCTTTAAGTGGCTTGCAAATGGGAGTTTGGCCATGTTCCAATTAGTATATGGGCAACACAAATTATACTTGATATATTTTGTGGACGGAGTGAGGTAGGGCACAGGTATTGGAGAACAGACCTAGGGAGGATGGGATGTGAGTGTGATCTCAGTGCATTGTATTAAATTCTCAAATATTCAATAAAAATATTATGTTGGGGAAAAGAGGAGATGGAGAAGAAAAAGAAGAAGAAGGGGAAAGAGAGGAGGAAGAGTAGGAGGAGGAGCAATGTGCCTTTGGCTAGAAAATACCCATCATGTATTATAGACTGATAACATTTATGTTTTCTTCAGGAAGCTATTTCGGTATCCCTTGTAAAATAAAGTTAAAAAGAGCCATAATGATACTGCTGAGAAAATTACTTTGACTTCTACTTCTTAAACTCATTTTTCTTCTTCAGTTCATTTCCAGCCACTGCATTTACAGAAACCACAGAGAAGAAAGGGGAGGGGGCATTCAGGTACACAGTCTTTTTTAAATAAAAAAATAAAATAAAAAAAAAGAAGAAGAAAAGAAAAGGAAAAAAAGATGTATTGTTGTTGTTGTTGAAAATAGTTTTACCCAGATTGACTCATCCAGAAGTACAGATCCTGTAGTGTAGCGAACAGAACAGCAATGGCTTGTGCGGTAAGATCAAGAATCAAAAAATGGGACCTCATAAAATTGCAAAGCTTCTGTAAGGCAAAAGACAGTCAATAAGACAAAAAGGCCACCAACAGAATGGGAAAGGATTTTTACCAATCCTAAATCTGATAGGGGACTAATATCCAATATATACAAAGAACTCAAGAAGCTGGGCTCCAGAAATTCAAAGAACCCATTAAAAATGGGGCTCAGAGCTAAACAAAGAATTCTCACCTGAGGAATACCAAATGGCTGAGAAAGCACCTGAAAAAATGCTCTCAACATCCTTAATCATCAGGGAAATGCAAATCAAAACAATCCTGAGATTCTACCTCACACCAGTCAGAATGGCTAAGATCAAAAATTCAGGTGACAGCAGATGCTGGCAAGGATGTGGAGAAAGTAGAACACTCCTCCATTGCTGGTGGGATTGCAAGCTTGTACAACCACTCTGGAAATCAGTCTGGGGTTCCTCAGAAAATTGGACATAGTACTACCGGAAGATCCAACAATATACCCAGATGATGTTCCAATGGGTAACAAGGACACATGCTCCTCTATGTTCATAGCAGCCTTATTATGAAGATGGAAAGAAACCAGATGTCCTTCAACAGAGGAATGGATACAGAAATGGTGGTACATTTACACAATGGAGTACTACTCAGCTATTAAAAACAATGAATTTATGAAATTCTTGGGCAAATGGATCTGGAGGATATCATCCTGAGTGAGGTAACCCAATCACAAAAGAAGTCACTGGATATGCACTCACTGATAAGTGGATATTAGCCCAGAAACCTAGAATACCCAAGATACAACTTCCAAAACACAAGAAAATCAAGAAGAAAGACCAACTCCTGGATACTTCATTCCTCCCTAGAATAGGGAATAAAATATCCATGGAAGGAGTTGCAGAGACAAATTATGGAGCTAAGATGAAAGGTTGGACCATCCAGAGACTGCCCCACCTGGGGGTTCATCCCATAATCATCCACCAAACACAGACACTATTGCCTACGCCAGCAAGATTTTACTGAAAGGACCCTGATATAGCTGTCTCTTGTGAGGCTTTGCCAGTGCCTGGCAAATACAGAAGTGGATGCTCACAATCATCTATAGGATGGAACACAGGGCCCCCGATGAAGGAGCTAGAGAAAGTACCCAAGAGCTGAAGGGGTCTGCAACCCTATAGGTGGAACAACAATATGAACTAATCAGTAACCCCAGAACTCATGTCTCTAGCTGCATATGTAGGAGAAGATGGCCTAGGTGGCCATCATTGGGAAGAGAGGCCCCTTGGTCTAGCAAACTTTATATGCCCCAGTACAGGGGAACGCCAGGGCCAAGAAGTGGGAATGGGTAGATAAGGGAGTGGGGGGGGGTATGAGGGACTTTTGAATAGCATTTGAAATGTAAATGAAGAAAATATCTAATAAAATATGTCAATAAAAAAGCAAAGAAAAAAATAAAATAAAAACAATGAATTTATGAAATTCTTAGGCAAATGGATAGATCTGGAGGATATCATCCTTCGTGAGGTAACCCAATCACAAAAGTACTCACATGATATGCACTCACTGATAAGTGGATATTAGCCCAGAAACTTAGAAAACCCAAGATACAATTTGCAAAACACATGAAAATCAAGAAGAAGGAAGACCAAATTGTGGATACTTCATTTCTCCTTAGAATAGGGAACAAAATACCCATAGGAGGAGTTACAGAGACAAAGTTTGGAGCTTAGACAGATGGACCATCCAGAGACTGCCCCACCCAGGGATCCATCCTATAAACGCAGACACTATTGCATATGCCAGAAAGATTTTGCTGACAGGACCCTGATATAGCTATCTCTTGTGAGGCTATGCCAGTGCCTGGAAAATACAGAAGTGGATGCTCACAGTCATCTATTGGATGGAACACAGGGCCACCAATGGAGGAGCTAGAGAAATTACCCAATTAACTGAAGGGGTATGCAACTCTATAGGAGGAACAACAACATGAACTAACCAGTACTCCCAGAGCTCGTGTCTCTAGCTGCATATGTAGCAGAAGATGGCCTTGTAGGCCATCATCTGGAAGAGAGGCCCCTTGGTGTTGCAAATTATATCTGCCCCAGTACAGGGGAATGCCAGGGCCAAGAAGTTGGGGGAGTGTGTGGGTTGGGGGGCAGGGCAGAGGGAGGGCATAGGGGACTTTCAGGATAGCATTTGAAATGTAAATGAAGAAAATATCTAATAAAAATGGTTAAAAAAGAAAAGAAATGAAAATGTCATCACTATTCCTTTAAAAATATACTTATTTATATTTTAATTAAAGTGTAGTTACAAGAAAAAAATGTATTGTTGTTTTTGTTGAAAATAGTTTTACCCAGATTGACTCATCCAGAAAGACAGATCCTGTAGTGGTTTGGCCTAATGCTGCTTGTATTCTAATGCTAATTTTGGGTCCCCTGGGTTGCCCAGAGAGTCTGCATGGAGATGCTGAGTGACTCTGCCTCCAAGTTATTTCTGATTGCTAAATAAAGATGCCAACAGCCAATAGCTGAGCTGAAGAGACACAGGTGAGGTTTAGGTTTTGTGGGCTTGGGATCAGAGAGCAACCACAAGGAGAAGAAAGTGCAGGAGAAGAGGAAGGAGAAGCTGCCACGGGTTAGGAATCAAGAGAGTATGGCCTGAGGGCTGGCCAATAGGAGGTAAGAGTAGTCCAGATGGAACATAGTAAGTGATAACTTGGGGTTATCCTTAGGAGAGTAGATTTTAACAGCATAGAGGGTAGGCAGCTGCCCAGCTTTTGTACTGTTTAAGGCTTATTGTAAATATAAAGGTTGTGTGTGTGTGTTTCATCAGCGAACTTAAATGGCAAAGGCGGGATAGAAACCTCAGGCCAGGATTAAATCATTTCTACAACAAGACTCCGTCAGTCGACCCAAGCTGCTTCTCTGTGATGCACTGCATACCCCGTTGAACATATCTTACTGATGGCCTTTCTTGTCCGCCCTAGTTGAACTCATTGTGAAATGATAATTCATTTCATGGGTTCTTTCCTTGACTATCTTATTTTTTCTTCCCTCCAGTAGAAATAGCACTTCAAAGTGAGGGGGTTTTTTTCCTCTGTTTTATGGATTAAGATGAATTTTAAATAGTGAAAAACTCATTGACAAGTTTATAATTGGAAGGATGATGCAGCTAAGGATGAGGTGAGAGTGGAAAATTCCATAACAACTCTACAAATGACTAACATGCTTTAAAGAACATTAAATTCAGATGTATTATGTACCATCATTTCCTAGTCATTTCCATACGAACTCCATATTTTATGCACTTATGTCTGAACACATTAAAAACAAACTTCCTTGTGGTAAGGGTGATTATATCACATGAATAGTCCAAAATTTCTGCAGTGTATGTAGGAAGGATATTATTAAGCTCATCTTTTCAGAAGACAAAGGTAATCAGAGTAAATGATTTGCACAAGATCCTGCACTTAGTAAAAAGGCAGAGCAGAGCAGGAACTTAAGCTGAGTCCTTCTTGTTGGTATAATAAAGGAAAGAGACTGGGGTCACAGTCTCTGTTTATATAGCTGCTGTTTTCCTGCTACGTTGTTACAGAACTCATACAGAATGTAGAAATTAAAGACGGCAGCATAGACTGCAGATGGAACTGTCCTCCCAATACCAACTTCACCATCCATGTAACTAAGTCCATGACTGTATCACAGTTAGAAGCAAATGGCCATCAGGAGCCGATAGAGATTCAGCAAACCGCATATTAATGCATTTATCTTAGGCAATCATTGTGTTATGAAACCAAGGATATAACTGTTCTTTCATTTGCTATTGTCCCAAAGATTTGGGCAATAGATGCTGGCACTCCTTAGATGGCTCTGTGTCTTCTGATCATTTATTTGAAAAGTTGTTTTGTTAAGAAGATTGTTATCTTCAGGATAATTAGCAAAGCACAGACATTTCTTTTTTAATTTCTTTTAGATGGTCCAGATACATTAGGCCTTTTTGTCAATTCTAAAAAGTAGCTTAGAATACCGTTTACAGCATAACTCTCTGAGTTCTATTTACTGTGCTATTAAATATATGCTGAAAAAAGAATTAGATATGGTGGTGTGAATGAGAAACTTTCCCCAGAGGATCACATATTTAACACTTGGTCCCCAATTGGTGGCACTATTTGAGGACCTGGATCTTTTAGAAGGTGGAGCCTTGCTGAAGAAGTACATCACTGTGAATGCTGGAGGAAGTACATCACTGCAGATGGGTGTATAAGCATTCTACCCTGGTCCTACTTTCTGCTCACTCTCTACTCCATGTGTATGGATGAAATAGGATCACCGAGGTTCCTGTTCCTGGACCACAGGCTGCGCCTTTCCTGCAATCATGGATTCTTGACATCTAGATCCATAAATCAAAATAAACTCTCGTAAGTTGTTCTTGTCATGGTGTTTGGTCACAGCAACAGAAAATTAACTAACACAGTATATTTATATTCCATTTTCTTTTCCATTTGTTTTCATGCTAGTTTTGTGCATGTCAAGAGTACAAATTAATTTTAAGGACCGGAGCCTCCACTTATCACTTTGTTGCTTCTGGAAACAAAGATTTGACTTCTGCAAATTTATTTGAAGCTTCATAGGACTGTGGTAAAATGCCTGAGATAAATTAGAAAAAGAAATGGTTATATTTTGACTCATAGTTCCAAAGGTTTTGGCCTGTGGTCTCCATGCCTTGTGGCTTTGGGCTTATGACAATACAGCAAAAGAGCATTCTGGAATTGGCCTGCTCCAATTATAGCCAAGAAGCAAACAGGAAGGAGTTGGGATTCCAACAATCCCTTTCAATGGCATATTCCAATAACTTAACCTCCTTCTAGTAGGTACTTAACTTCTGAAGATTCTACCACGCTCTCATAGCAGCAACTAAGGATAAAGTCTTTAATGCACAGGCCTTACAGAAATATTTAAGATGCAAACCACAGCATCAAGTTTGCTTTTTAGCCATTCCAGAATCAATTAGAATATAAATAGGAGATTATCTGCCCAAGTGACTCCCAGCATTTGTGTCTGAATTATTTTCAGTAGAGTTACCTGGGATAATTTGATTGTTGATTTATTTTTATATCTTCTCTGTCAATTAATAAACAGCAAAGTGGATAGCCAGAGGTAACAGGAAGGAGCTACGCCAGCTTCACTCTGTCCCATGTGAGACAGGCATCTGCTGTGAAAGAATCTACGAGGTGTGAAGGTAGACCTGTGCCCTGTCTGCAACACTCCTAGAATCATGATGTGAGCACACATTGGTGTCTGTGTACCTCGTACACTCAGGGAACAGAGCTGTTCTGCATGCACTCAGCTGGCAGTGGGATACTTACAGCAAGCTTCAGAAAATATCTACTGATCTGTTCCTCAGTTTGCTATAATGCTAAATGCTGCTACACAGAAGTGATTATAAATTTTATAGATAATTTCTTTGTTTAAATGATTTTTATGGGTGATGTTTCCATAAGAGCATACAATATTTATGTCAAGTTAACCATCTATCTCGTCAAACATTTATTATTCCTTGATAGTAAGAACATTCGAAACACTTTCTTCCAGGTTCTTCATATGTATAGAACATGATCATTATCTGTGGTTGCCTTTCTGTGCAATAACACACCTGAGATTTCTGCACTTATCTAAAGATAATTAAGTGTTCATCCATTTTTTTGTCTTTCAATCCCACTTCCTTTCATCTTCCCCCGGCTCTAAGAATTGCTGTTTAATTCTTAATTTCTATGAGATCAGCTTTTTATATTCTATTCTACATGTGAGATCATACAATGCTTATGACTCTTGCCTGATTTAGTTCATTTAGCAATGATCTCCAGTTCTGTCCATGCTATGGCAGGTGATAGGGTATTCCTGTCTATACCTGACTAGTGCTTCAATATAATTCTGTTCTGTGCATTCATTGACTCATGGTACTCAGGTTCTCAACCCTTGACTTCTTTAAATAATGTTAAAAAGAACACAGGACCACAGATATCCCTTCAACATTCTGATTTCCTTTCCTTTCAGTATAGAGTGGAACTTCTGGCCACATGCTTATACGGTTTTTAATGCTGTTTTTAATAGTGCCTGGGATGGCCTACAGTCCCTTGAATGGGATACAAATTGTTCTTCTTTCCCACATCTTCAAGCATACTTCCTAATTTTCAAAATTTAAAAAGTAGTCATTTTGTTTATAACCTATTTATCTCACTGAGGGCTTGGTGTTCGTTTTCTTAGTGATTAGTGATGTTGGTCAGATGTTGTATTTAATTTTCAATTTTTTGATATGCATTATGCATGTATCTCTGAGTGTGCATTTGAACACAGTGCCCACAGAACCCGTAAGCATCAGGTCCTTTATGCTAGAGTTATAGGCAGTTGTAAGCCACTCAGTATGGGTGCTGGCAAAGGAACAAGGTGTCTTCTGAAAGAGCAGTTCATGCTTTTAACTGCTGAGCCATTTCTTCAGACCCTAGTACATTGTTGTTATTGTTTAGTATACCATAATATTTCATAATCTATTGCCAAATCATAAGGCTCATTTTGTAAATTACATCTTTATAATTAGTGCATGTTCTAAAACTGGATAAGGGTTTTTGTTGTTTTGTTGTTTTTTTCTTTGTTTTGTTTGGTTTTTTTGGTAGGAAGGCAATAAGTTTTAAGACAGCCTGAACTTCATTGTTAAAATCATATATATATATAAAACACATATAGACAGATAGATAGATAGATAGAAAGATAGAGAGAGAGAGAAGCGATAAACTATAATCAAACTCCTCTACATGGTCATCATCTGTTTTTTTTTTGTTTGTTTGTTTATTTGTTTTTTGTTTTGGGTTTTTTTTCCCCTGGGATTTTTTTGGGGTTTGTTTGTTTGTTTTGTTTGTTTGTTTGTTTGTTTGAGGTTTTTTGTTTTTTACATTTTAGATTTTAGACTTTTTTAACTGGATGTTTCCTTTATTTACATTTCAGTTGTTTTCCCCTTTATAGGACTCGCCTTCGGAACCCCCTTATCTCATCCCCACTCCCCCTGCCACTATGAAGATGCTCCCACTCCTACCTTCTTGCCCTGGCATCCCCTACACTTGGGCATTGAACACCTTCAGGCCCAAGAGCTGCTCCTCCCATTGACATCCAATAAGGCCTCATATCCTCTGCCCCACATGCTGCCCGAGCCATTAGTCCCTCCATATGTACTCTTTTGTTGGTAGTCCAGTCCTTGGGAGCTCTGGGGAGTCTGGCTGGTTGACACTGTTGCTCCCCACATGGCTCTGCAAACCCTCTCAGCTCCTTCAATCCCTTCTCCAACTTCTCCATCAGGGATCCCCACACTCAGTCCAGTGATTGGCTGCGAGCATCCACCTCTGTATTTGTCAGGCTCTGGCAGAGCCTCTCAGGAGGCAGCTATATCAGGTTCACATCAACAAGAACTTCCCAGCATCCACAATAGCGTCCAGGTTTGGTGTCTGCATGTGGGATGGATCCCCAGGTGGGGCAGTCTCTGGATGGCCTCTCCTTCAGTCTCTGTTCCATACTGTGTCTCCATATTTCCTCCTGTGAGTATTTTGTTCCTCCTTCGAAGAAGCACTGAAGCATCCACACTTTGGTCTTCCTTCTTCTTGGTCTTCATGTGGTCTGTGAATTGAGTCTTGGATATTCAGAACTTTTGGGCTAATAATCACTTATCAGTGAGTGCATATCATGTGTGTTCTTTTAAGACTGAGTTACCTCACTCAGGATGATATTGTCAAGTTCCATCCATTTGCCTGAGAATTTCATGAAGTCATTGTTTTTAATACCTGAGTAGTACTCCATTGTGTAAATGTACTACATTTTCTGTACTCATTCCTCTGTTGAGGGACATCTGGGTTCTTTCCAGCTTTTGGCTATTATAAATAAGGCTACTATGAACATAGTGGAGCATGAATCCTTATTACATCTTAGAGCATATTCTGGGTAAATGCCCAGGAATGGTATAGCTGGGTCCTCAGGTAGTACTATGTCCACTTTTCTGAGGAACCACCAGACTGATTTCTAGAGTGGTTGTACCAGCAGCAATGCGGGAGTATTCTTCTTTCTCCACATCCTTGCCAGCATTTGTTGCCACCTGAGTTTTTTATCTTAGCCATTCTGACTGGTGCAAGGCTCAGGATTGTTTTGATTTGCATGTCCCTGATGACTAAGGATGTTGAACATTTCTTTAGGTTCTTCTTGGCCATTCGAGTTTCCTCAGTTGAGAATTCTCTCTTTAGCTCTATACCCCATTTTAATAAGGTTATTTGGTTCTCTGGAGTCTAACTTCTTGAGTTCTTTGTGTATATTGGATATTAGCCCTCTATTGGAGATGGGATTGGTAAGATCTTTTCTAATGTGTTGGTTGCTGTTTTGTCCTATTGACAGTATCCTTTGCATTACAGAAGCTTTACAATGTTATGAGGTCCCATTTGTTGATTCTTTTTTTTTTTTCCAATTTTTAATTAGGTATTTTCTTCATTTACATTTCAAATGCTATTTCGGAAGTTCACTATACCCTCCCACCCCTGCTCTCCTACACACCCACTCCCTCACACTTCTTGGCCTTGGCGTTCCCCTGTACTGGGGCATATAAGTTTGCAATACCAAGGGGCCTCTCTTCCCAATGATGGCCAACTAGGCCTTCTTCTGCTACATATGCAACTAGAGACACGAGCTCTGGGGGTACTGGTTAGTTCATATTGTTGTTCCACCTATGATCATAGAGCATAAGCCATGGGTGTTCTATTCAAGAACTTTTCCCTTGTGCTCATGTGTTTGAGGCTTTTCCCCCACTTTCTCTTCTATTAGATTCAGTTTGTCTGGTTTTATGTGGAGGTCCCTGATCCACTTGGACTCGAGCTTTGTACTAGGACATAAGAATGAATCCGCATTCTTCTACACGTTGACCACTAGATCAACCACCACCATTTGTTGAAAATGCTGTCTTTTCACCACATAAAACCAGAGACGCTGAAACTTACAGAGGAGAAAGCAGGGAAAGCCTTGAAGATATGGGCACAGGGGGGAAATTCCTAAACAGAACAGCAATAGCTTGTGCTGTAAGATCAAAAATTGACAAATGGGACTTCATAAAATTGCAAAGCTTCCTCTCATATGAGGCTATGCCAGTGCCTGGCAAATACAGAAGTGGATACTCACAGTCATCTATATGATGGAACACAGGACCCCAATGGAGGAGCTAGAGAAAGTACCCAAGGAGCTGAAGGGGTCTGCAACCCTATAGGTGGAACAACAATATGAACTAACCAGTACCCCCAGAGCTTGTGTCTCTAGCTGCATATGTAGCACATGATGGCCTAGTCGGTATTGCAAACTTATATGCCCCAGTACAGGGGAACGCCAAGGCCAAGAAGTGGGAGTGGGTGGGGAGGGGAGCAGGACGGGGAGAGGGTTTAGCGAACTTTTGGGATAGCATTTGAAATTTGAAATGTATATAAAGAAAATATCTAATAAAAAATTCCAAAGCTTCTGTAAGGCAAAAGACATTGTCAATAAGACAAAAAGGCCACCAACAGAGTGGGAAAGGATTTTTACCAGTCCTAAATCTAATAGGGGACTAATATCCAATATATATAAAAGCTCAAGAAGCTGGACTCCAGAAACTCAAATAACCTTGTTAAAAAAATGGAGTACAGAGCTAAACAAAGAATTCTCACCCGAGGAATACTGAATGGCTGAGAAGCACCTGAAAAAATGCTCAACATCCTTAATCATCAGGGAAATGCAAATTAAAACAATCCTGAGATTCCACCTCACACCAGTCAGAATGGCTAAGATCAAAAATTCAGGTAACAGCAGATCTTGGCAAGGATATGGAGAAAGAGGAACACTCCTCCATTGCTGGTAGAATTGTAAGCTTGTACAACCACTCTGGAAGTCAGTCCAGAGGTTCCTCAGAAAATTGAACATAGTACTACCGGAAGATCCAGCAACACCTCTCCTGGGCATATACCCAGAAGAAGTTCCAACTGGTAATAAGGACACATGCTCCACTATGTTCATACCAGCTTTATTTATAATAGCCAGAAGCTGGAAAGAACCCAGATGTCCCTCAACAGAGGAATGGATAAAGAAAATGTGGTACATCTACACAATGGACTACTACTCAGCTATTAAAAACAATGAATTTATGAAATTCTTGGATGGATCTGAAGGATATCATCCTTAGGGAGGTAACCCAATCACAAAAGAAGTCACTAGATATGCACTCACTGATAAGTAGATATTAGCCCAGAAACTTAGAATACCCAAGATAAAATTTGCAAAACACAAGAAAATCAAGAAGACCAATGTATGAATACTTCATTTCTCCTTAGAAAGGGAACAAAACACCCATGAAAGGAGTTACAAAGTTTGGAGCTAAGACGAAAGGATGGACTATCCAGAGACTACCCTACCTGGGAATCTATCCCATAATCAGCCACCAAACCCAGACACTATTGCATATGCCAGCAAGCTTTTGCTGAAGGGACCCTGATATAGCTGTCTCTTGTGAGACTATGCCAATGCCTGGCAAATACAGAAGTGGATGCTCACAGTCATCTATATGATGGAACACAGGGCCCCCAGTGGAGAAGCTAGAGAAAGTACCCAAGGAGCTGAAGGGGTCTGCAACCCTATAGGTGAAACAACAATATGAACTAACCAGACCCCCAGAGCTTGTGTCTCTAGCTGCATATGTAAAAGAAAATGGCCTAGTTGGCCATCATTGGGAAGAGAGGCCCCTAGGTCTTGCAAACTTTATATGCAGTACAAGGAACACCAGGGCCAAGAAGTAGAAGTGGGTGGGTAGAGGAGCAGGGTGGGGAGAGGGTATAGGGAACTTTTGGGATAGCATTTGAAATGTAAATTGAGAAAATATCTAATAAAAAAAAAGAAAAGAAAAGAAAAGAAAATGCTGTCTTTTTTCCACTGGATGGTTTCAGCTCCTTTGTCAAAGATCAAGTGACCATAGATGTGTGAGTTCAGTTCTGGGTCTTGAATTCTATTCCATTAATCTACCTGCCTGATGCTGTACCAATACCATGCAGTTTTTATCACTATTACTCTGTAGTACAGCTTGAGGTCAGGGATGGTGATTCCCTGAGAAGTTCTTCTATTGTTGAGAATAGTTTTTGCTATCCTGTGTTTTTTGTTATTCCAAATGAACTTAGGAATTGCTCTTTCTAACTCTATAAAGAATTGAGTTGGAATTTTGATGGGGATTGTGTTGAATCTGTAGATTGCTTTTGGCAAGATAGCCATTTTGACTATATTAATCCTGCCAATCCACAAACATGGGAGATCTTTCCATCATCTGACGTCTTCTTCAATTTCTTCCCTCGGAGACTTGATGTTCTTGTCATACAGATATTTCACTTGTTTGATTAGAGTCACACCAAGATAATTTATAGTTTGTAACTATTGTGATGGGTGTCATTTCCCTAATTTCTTTCTCATCCCATTTATCCTTTGAGTAGAGGAAGGCTACTAATTTGTTTTAGTTAATTTTATATCCAGCCACTTTGCTGAAGTTGTATTTCAGCTATAGGAGCTCTCTGGTGGAATTTTGGGGGTCAATTAAGGATACTATCGTATCATCTGCAAATAGTGATATTTTGACTTCTTCCTTTCCAACTTTTATCCCCTTGATCTCCTTTTCTTGTCTCATTGTTTTAGCTAGGACTTCAAGTACTATATTGAATATGTAGGGAGAAAGTGGACAGCCTTGTCTAGTGCCTGATTTTAGTGGGATTGCTTCAAGTTTCTATTTAGTTTGATGTTGGCTACTGGCTTGCTGTATATTGCTTTTTCTATGTTTAGATATGGGCCTTGAATTCCCCATCTTTCCAACACTTTTAGCATGAGGGGATGTTGAATTTTGTCAAATGCTTTTTCACCATCTAATGATATGATAACGTGGTTTTGTTCTTTGAGTTTGTTTATGTAGTGGATTACATTGATGGATTTCCATATATTGAACCATCCCTGTATCCCTTGGATGAAGCTTACATGATCATGGTGAATGATCGTTTAGAGGTGATCTTGGATTATTCAGTTGGCAAGAATTTTATTGAGCATTTATGCATAGATGTTCATAAGGGAAGTTGGTCTGAAGTTCTCTTTCTTTGGTGGGTCTTTGTGTGGTTAGGTATCATTGTAACTGTGGCTTCCTAGACTGAATTGGGTAGTGCTCCTTCTGTTTCTATTTTGTGGAATAGTTTGAAGAGTATTGGTATTAGGTCTTCTTTGAAGCTATAATAGAATTCTGCACTAAACGTTTACCACCTGGTCCTCAGATATTTTTTGGTTAGGAGACTTTTAATGGCTGCTTCTATTTCTTTAGGAGGTATGGGACTGTCTAGATGGTTTATCTGATCCTGATTTAACTTTGGTACCTGGTATTTGTCTAGAAATTTGTCCATTTCATCCAAATTTTCCAGTTTTGTTGAATATAGGCTTTTGTAGTAGGATCTGATGGGTTTTTGCTTGTTTGTTTGTTTTTTGATTTGGTTTTGGTTTTTTTTTGTTGTTGTTTTTGAGACAGGGTTTCTCTGTGCAGACCTGGCTATTCTGGAACTCACTCTGTAGACCAGGCTGGCCTCGAACTCAGAAATCTGCCTGCCTCTGGCATCCCAAGTGCTGTGATTAAAGGCGTCCGCCATCGCTGCCTGGCTATTTTTAAAATTTCCTCAGTTTCTTTTGTTATATCTCCCTTTTCATTTGTGATTTTGTTAATTTGGCTACTGTCTCTGTGCCCTCTGGTTAGTATGGCTAAGGGTTTGTCTATCTTGTTGATTTTCTCAAAGAACCAGCTCCTGGTTTTGTTGATTCTTTGTGTAGTTCTGTTTGTGTCTACTTGGTTGATTTCAGCACTAAGCATGATTATTTCCTGCTGTCTACTCCTTTTGAGTGTATTTACTTCTTTTTGTTTTAGAACTTTCAGGTGTACTGTTAAGCTTCAAGTGTATGTTCTATCTAATTTCTTTTTTGAGTTACTCAGAGGTATGAATTTTCCTCTTAGCATTGCTTTCATTGTGTCCCATAATTTGGGTATGTGTGCTTCATTTTCATTAAATTCTAAAAAGTCTTTCATTCTTTCTTTATTTCTTCCTTGTCCAAGTTATCATTGAGTAGGGCATTGTTCAGCTTCCATGTGTAGTGGGCTTTCTGTTGTTTTGGTTAGTCTTGAAGACCAGCCTTAGTTCATGGTTATCTGATAGGATGCATGGGAATAATTCAGTATTCTTGTATCTGTTGAGGCCTGTTTTGTGACCAATTAAATGGTCAATTTTGTAGAAGGTACCATAAGGTGTTGAGAAGAAGGTATATTCTTTTGTTTTAGCATAAAATATTCTTTAGATATCTGTTAAATCCATTTGGTTAAACTTGTTAGTTTATCTGTGTCTCTGTTTACTTTCTGTTTCCAGGATCTGTCCATTGATGAGAGTGGGGTGTGGAAGTCTCACACTATTATTGTAGTGGGTACAACGTGTGCTTTGAGCTTTAGTAGAGTTTCTTTTATGAATGTGGGTACCCTTGCATTTGGAGCATAGATGTTCAAAATTGAGAGTTCTTCTTGATAGATTTTTTTTCCTTTGATGAGTATGAAGTGGCCTTCCTTATTCCTTTTGATAACTTTTGGCTGAAAGTCAATTTTATCCAATATTAGAATGGCTACTCTAGTTTGTTTCTTGGAACCATTTGCTTGGAAAATTGCTTTCCAGCCCTTTACTCTGAGGTAGTGTCTGTCTTTGACACTGAGGTGTGTTTCTTGTATGCAGCAAAACTCTGCGTCCTTTTCCTGTGTCCAGTCTGTTAGTCTATGTCTTTTTTTTTTTGGGCGGGGGGAATTAAATCCATTGATGATAAAAGATATTAAGGAGTAGTGATTGTTGCTTCCTATTATTTTTGATGTTATTTTTACTTTTGTGTGGCTATCTTCTTTGGGTTTGTTGAAAGAAGATCACTTTCTTGTTTTTTCTAGGGTGTAGTTTCCATCCTTGTGTTGGTATTTTTCATCTATTATCTTTCGTAGGTGTGGATTTGTGGAAAGATATTGGTTTTGTTATGGAATATCTTGTTTTCTCCATTTATGGAATTGAGAGTTTTGCTGGGTATAGTAGCCTAGGCTGACATTCGTGTTCTCTTAGGATGTTTATGATATCTGTTTAGGATCTTCTAGCTTTCATAGTCTCTGGTACAAAGTCTGGTGTGATTCTGATAGGTCTGCCTTTATATGTTAGTTAACATTTTCCCCTTACTGCTTTTGTTTTGTTTTGTTTTGTTTTTTGTTTTTGTTTTTGTTTTTTTTGAGACAGGGTTTCTCTGTGTAGCCCTGGCTGTCCTGGAACTCACTTTGTAGACCAGGCTGGCCTCGAACTCAGAAATCTGCCTGCCTCAGCCTCCCAAGTGCTAGGATTAAAGGCATGCGCCACCACGCCTGGCCCCCTTACTGCTTTTAATATTCTTTCTTTGTTTTGTGCTTTTGGTGTGTTGACTATTATGTGACAGGAGGAATTTCTTTTCTGATCCAATCTATTTGGAGTTCTGAAGGCTTCTTGTATGTTCATGGGCATCTCTTTCTTTAGGTTATGGAAGTTTTCTACTATAAATTTGTTGAAGATATTTATTGGCCCTTTAAGTAAGGAATCTTACCTAATTAAAAATATTTAAAAAAAAAAAAGTAAGGAATCTTTACTCTCTTCTATACCTATTATCCTTAGGTTTCATCTTCTCATTGTGTCCTAGATTTTCTGGATGTTTTGGTTTAAGAGCTTTTTGCATTTTTCACTTTCTTTGACTGTTGTATCAATGTTTTCTATGGTATCTACTGCACCCAAGATTTTCTTTTCTATCTCTTGTATTCTGGTGGTGATGCCTGCATCTGTGATTCCTGATCTCTTTCCTAGATTGTCTATCTCTAGGGTTGTCTCTGTCATTTCTTTATTGTTTATATCTCCATTCTTAGATCCTGAATGGTTTTGTTTAAGTCCTTCACCGGTTTGGTTGTGTTTTCTTTTAATTCTTTAAGTGATTTTTGTGTTTATTTTTTAAGGTCTTGTGTTTATCTGTGGTCTCCTGTATTTCTTTAAAGGAGTTATTTATGACCTTCTTAAAGTCCTCTGTCATCATCATGAGATGTGATTTTTAAATCAGAGTCTTGCTTTTCTAGTATGTTTGGGTATCCAGGGCTCTCTTTAGTGGGAGAACTGAGTTCTGATGATGCCAAGTAGCTTTCGTTTCTGTTGTTTATGTTCTTGCCCTTGCCTCTCACCATCTGGCTATCTCTGGTGTTAGCTGGTCTTGCTGTCTCTGACTGTGGCTTTTCTCTCCTTCAAGCCTGTGTGTCAGTACTCCTGGGAGACCAGTTCTCTTCTGGAGGAATTTGGGTATGGAAAGCTGTGGCACAGGGTCAGCTCCAGGGTGCAGACTGAAACTGGAAGTATCCTGCCCCTGGCTGTTCCTTGGTTCTTGTGTCCTGATGGCTCTGGGTGGGTCTCTCTTGCCAGGAATTTGAGCAGAGGTGATAGTCTTACCTGTGTCTCACAGGTGTTTTAGCACTCCTGGTAGACCAACTCTCTCCCCTCAATATTTGGGTATGGTGTGCTGTGGCACAGAATCAGCTCCTGTGTAGATGGATACAGAAAGCGATTTTAGATTTTTTAAGGATTACATATAGTCTTCTCTCTTTTATACTTCCTTCCAGTTTAGTGTTTTAATAGAATTCCTGAGTATGAGAATGAGTGGATCTCTTTTTCTTGTGCCTTCTCTTGGGCTCTTTTCCTCTTGTTTGCCTTTGTCCAATACAGATGGGGCAGTCTTTGTTTTATCTAATTTTATTTTAATTATCCCTTAGAATTACGTTTGCTTTCTAATGAGAGACAAACAAGAGGCAGATACAGAATGGAGAGTAGAGAAGTAACTGGAAGTAGAGAGAGGGGAAATTGGAGACACCCACAAGTGAGACACCACGATGCAGATCAATGCAAAAGCAAGAGGTTTTTCTGACTCATCATTGTCATCTCTAAGTCAGTCCCTCAAGGCGAGTGACAAGAAGGCGACCCCAAATGGCTATTATGAGCGGTTTTTATACTTTTTAGCAGCACAGGTTCTATCAGCCCATCATCTGGTTTTAACAGGTAACACTACTGTTCAATTTTTCAGCTATCTCCTGAATTTGGGTGCAGTCTGTCAGAACAATTTTTTATATTTTGAGATAATGTCATTAACCCCTTTCATTTCCTTCCTCAACCCTTCCCATATATTGTTCCTTTTTCCTTTCTCTCTTTAAAACTAGTGGTCTCTTTTTTCATTAATCTTTCATATATATATTTCCTAAATATAACCTGTTAAGTCTGTATAAAGTCATTTGTATGGCTAACCATTTGGTATTAGGTCACTAGTTGGTGTGCTCTTCCCCAGGGAAGTTGCCTTCTCCTCTTCATAGCATTACCTGTAGTTTTTCCCATAGTTCATGATCTTTCCCTTATCCATATTAGTATGTCAATTGGTATTGTTCCTGTTTAGCTCATGTTTAGGCAGCCATGTTGTTGAGACTTTATAAATGTAGTTTCTAACACTTCTAGGAAAAACAATCACACAGCAGTCTTTCTTTCTCTGGCTTTTACAGTCTTTTGGCTCCTTCTTCTAAAATGGTTACTGAGCCTTATGAACAATTTTAGATGTATCACTCAGGAGGAAGCTCTACAACTCTATATTTTAATTGGTTATAGTTTTCTGTAATGGTCTCTGTCTTCTGCAATAAGAAGTTTCCTTGGTGAAGAATAGAGCTACACTTATCTGTTAGTATAAGGAATAATATTTAGGATGTAGTTAGGGATTATACTAGTTTAGTAAAGTGGGAGTTATGGACTCTCTTTCAAGATCCATGACCTCATTAGCCCTGGGTAGTTGACTAGATTTCCAGAACAAGGAGTGGTTTCCCTCTTATTGTGGAAGGGGGGCGTGTCTTAAGTCCAATTACAAAGGTATTGATTACCACTATTCTACCCCTAGGGGTATTGTGCTATGCTAGTTATAATTGTGACTTGTAGGTAACATCGCAGATAGGACTGTTGGTTGCTTCCCTACCTTTGAAATCCTACATAGCATCTTCTGGTACATTCTCAGGGAGGAATCTCTCAGGTCAGTTCCAGCTCAGGGGCTTCTGAACCCTCTGTCTGAAGTGCATAGAGTCTTCAACAATAGAGACTTTCCTTCCACTTCTTGGAGCAACCAAGATTAACAGCAATAGCCTACAAGGTTTTGGAAGTCTTCTGGACAACTTTGACCAACAACTCAAAAGAGGGCTTCTCATGTCTGGTTTTGTGGGGTGTGTTAGATGGTCTTTGGCTTTTAGAGTAAGATGTTGACTCTTTGGGGCATATGCCAAAGTCATATGCTGGGTCATACAGGAGTTTAATGTTAGCTTCTTGAGTGTTCCCTATAATGATTTCCACATTGGCTGTGCCACTCTTCAATTCTACCACCTGTGAATGAGGATTCTTTTCTCCCGCACATCCTTGACAGCTGTTTGTTGACCTGGCCATTTTAACAGAAGTTACAAAAACTCAAGAGTTGTTTTAATTAGCATATCTTTAATTGCTAGTGATGACAAACATTTTGTTTCAGAGATTTAGTAGCCAGTTTTTATGGTTTTATAAATTGTGTTGAGAACTTCCTATTCAGGTCCCAGGCCGAGTATTTTGAATGGGTCATTTTTATTTGTTTGTTTGTTTGTTTGTTTGTGTTAGAGAGCTTAGACTTAGGTACTTCTATCTTACTTTCTTTCTTTCTTTCTCTCACTCTCCTTCTTTCTTTCTTTCTTTCTTTCTTTCTTTCTTTCTTTCTTTCTTCCTTCCTTCCTTCCTTCCTTCCTTCCTTCCTTCCTTCCTTCCTTTCTTTCTTTCTTTCTTTCTTTTCTAGGTAAGGGAAAGGGTTGACAAAAGGGGAATATAGAAATATTATAAGAAAAAATTAGACAAATGGGGTGGACTACTGAATCTACTCTTGATACAAAAGCATTTTGTATACACAATCTTACATTGGTACAGAATTTTGTATATTGATACAAAAATAAGGTTATATTTTGTTACATTGGTACAGAATTTTGTATATTGCTACAGGCTTAAGGTTTTCATTGGCATAAATCTTTTTATATTGAAACAAAATTTAAGATTAGTTTTATTACAGCATAATATATGTATATTTCAACCTGTAAACTGGTATTGTGTCTATGTGACTCATTCAAAAGTCAAGGTTTAATCCCAGTCCTTTTATAGCTATTACAAACTGTTTAGAACAATTCATAATACAGGTTAGCATTTAGTCAATCAAACTCATGGTTTTGTCAGATACTAGTCTGTATTATCACCAAAATATATACTCTGGGTTGTACAGATATTAGATAGCTGGAGACTGGCAACATTTGTTTGTTCAGATATGCTATGAATAGATAGATGATCTTCAAATCCTCAGAGGCTCACAGACTATGACATTTAAAGATTTTTTTTTTTTTATTAATTTAAGGCTTTTTTGATTTTGAGACATGTCAGCTTCTGGCAGCACCCCATTCAACTTGGACAAGGATGATGAGCACTGGAGAACCTCCACTTGAAGTTGCTTCAATTGTGGCAAGCCAGCCACTGATCAAAGACAATGCTCTAACTTTATCTGAAAACAGATTGCCATCCAGAAAGGACAACTGGATGCAGGGAATTCATCTGTCAAGACAGAGCAAGCAAGTCCTTCATAATTCCTGCTTCACAAAAAGTCTGTCAGATATTCTGTGCCAGAAGGCTGAAGATAGATGCTTCAACATTATTGAAAATATTGGGAACTATCTAAACGGTCAGCTGTCTCTGTCATCTCTATATTTTTGGAATATAAAAATGCGTCCTTGTGCTTCCTGCATACTTGGGTAATATTTATTTACTTCTCAGGCCGCTGATTGGGGTTGAAGACTTAGTCATAGTGTTACTATAAGCTTAAGGATTTAAAAGGATGTTCTAGAACTAAGAAGGTAATTTTAGGAGCATAATACAAGTTAGGATAAAAATTAATTTAGATACAGAATTCTGAACTTACCAAGATAGAATAAATAATAGAATACTTTCTCCTGAGTTGCCAAATACAAACAGACTGGATATTTTGAATGTAACTTTTCTTAATAATTTTCATAATAATTTCATAATTGTTCCTAGGGTATGCTATTTATTATTATAAGAAAAAGAACCTATTTTATTTAGACAAAAAAGGGGTACTGTGGAGGTTTAGTCTATTGTTATGTATTGTAATGCTAAATTTTATACCCAAAGGTCTAGGCCTAAGAGTGACTTCTCATGTTACAAACTTTTGCTGTGTAAACCTTGTTCCTTAATTTAAAACTATGTGGCTGTATCCAATTTTATAGATATTAGAGGTAGGTTCAATGGAGTGACCTGGTTGGAGGAAAACAGGAGGAAAGAGGAAGAAAGATAGGGAAGGAGGAAGCTGCCATGAGGGGAGAGGAACCATGAGCACATGGTCAGGAGAAACAGTAGGTATCTGGAGTACACCACTGGGGAGGTAGTCATGCTATCAGTGAGAAGAGTAGATTGGGTGTAAACCTCCAGTAATTATCAAGGCCAAATAAAATAACCATAGTCTGAGTCTCATTTATGTATAAACTAGTCAGGGATAAGATTAAGTTGGTTTTAATGCAGTTTGTTTGAAGGGGTTGTTTTATTTTTATTTTTTAAATTCGTTATATGTTCTGAAAATAATCCTCTGTCAGGTATATAGTTGGTAGAAATTCTCATTCATTCTGGGGGTCAAGTATTCACTCAAAAACCTTAGCTACAGAAGTTGTTTTGTGTGTGTGTGCTTTGTTTTGTTTTTAGTTTATGGAATTCCATGTGTCAACTTTTGGCCTAATTTCTTGGGCAAATGGAGACCTATTCAGAACATTTTTTTTTCTATACCTATGTCCTATGGAATACTGTCTTTGTTTTTGACTAGCGGTTTCAGTGTTTCCTATCAAGCTCTTTGTTTTATTTGGAGATAGTTTGGATCTAATATGATTCTTCTGGAAGCATGTATCTAGTTTTCCTATAAGATTATTAAGGATGCTTTGTTTGTTGTTTGTGGGGTTTTTTGTTGTTGTTGTTTTGGTATTGAGTTGTTTTTCTTTATATATTGTGAGCATTAACTTCTTGTCAGAGTTGTACTTGACAATTCTTTTTTTCCTATAATCAGTATAGTATCATGTATTTCCCGACCTATTGATTGTTGCATTATGTTGTACAGAAGCCTTTTAATTTAATGTCCTCCTGCTGGTCTATTTGTGGTTTTATTTCCCCATGTTTTGGGGGGAGGTCTTGCTTAGGAAAATTACAACCTTGCCAATTTAGTGTAAGGTTTTAGTGTACTGTGTTTTCTCCCAGTAGAAAACTTGCTTAAAGTTAACTCCAAGGAGTTTAAATCTAAGATGAGGTGTTATGGTATGCAGATATGATTGGTATAATCAAATACTACTGTTGTTCAGTATTTCAGGCTGGTAGACATTTAATCTCATTTAAGAACCTACTGAGGAGCCCAGAAACTTGGCAGGGCCTAAAAGAAATAGAGCTAATATTTAATTTTGCTATGTCTCCCGGGAACTGACTTAACACACTGGTGGTAGAGTCAGCATGCACTGTTATTCTGCAGGATGGTGGCTTTGTAAAGGCTCTTCCATTCCCTGCCAAGCAGCAGTTTCCACCAACATACTGTTTCAAAGCCTTTGGGGTATCATATTCACTCTCAAAGTGTTATGCCATTATTTTTGTAATTATAAATGTCATGCTTGAGGCCTTTAGAAAAGATTAAGAATATTTTACTTGTAGCTATCAAATTAGCATCACAAATATTCTTTCACAGGTATCAAAAATTCATCTGCAATACTCCCATTGCTTAAAGTTCTGAGGTAGTTGGGAAAACATGCCTTAGGAGGCGGCTTAGGGTTTCCGTTCCTGTGAAGAGATACTATGACCAAGACAACATTTACAAGGTAAACATTTAATTGGGGCTGGCTTACAGGTTCAGCGGTTCAGTACATTATCATCATAGTAGGAAGCCTGATAGTGTTCAGACAGGCATGGTGCTGGAGAAGGAGCTGAGAGCTCTACATCTTAATTAGAAGGCAGCCACCAGAGACTGTGTCTTGCAGGAGGCAGAGCTTGAGCGCTAGCAGATGGTTTGCTCATGTGGCTTATGGGGGGAAAAGCATCCTTGTAACCTAAAAGTATAAACTGAAACAGTAAATGATGGAGAAGAAACTGTAAAGCTTTATCAGGAGAAAGAGAGCTAAGATTGGTTATGGGGTGGGAAGGCAGAGCAGTACAGAGTAAGCAAACCTCTTATGGAAGAACATGGCCTATAGGACTTCCACAGCTAAGGAGAAATCGGTGAGTGGCTTTAAACTTTAATTACAGGATGACTTTCTTCTGGGGAAATAATTCAACTGTTGACTTTAGGTTGGAGGTAAATACTAAAGCTGTAAAGGTTCTGTGGCTCTTAAAAAGTGTATTGCACGTCCCCCTTGATGGCAGATTATCTGCTTAATAAGTGTTTTCACCGAATATTTTGAGCTCATTGTTGAGATACACTGCTCAGAAAATTAAAAATATATACATTATTTTCAAATTATTGCTTCTAGGTTAATGTACCTAGTTACCCCAAAGCTTCAGTGCAGGTGTCTAGTGAGATTGATATTCTTTTCATGGCCATGGAGCAAGGAGTCACTTTGGTTGTTACATCTTTTTGTTTAAGAAATACATTCTAGGGAGATAGCGGAGAGTGAGCTCAGAGGTTATGAGATCACTCTTCTCTTGCACAAGATCTGAGTTCAGCTCTGAGCACCCATATTGTGTGGCTCAGCCTTGTCGGATAGAGTAGTGATCTCTTTCTTTGCAAACCAGAACTTGTGTTTATTTTTAACACGTTTCTATAGGTGCCTCCTCTTCTGCCAGCCAGGAGCTTGACTGAGCAGCCATCAGCTTCAAAGCAAATCCTCTATCAAGAGAAAGGTACTGTGCTGAGAATTCAGTCAAAATATTTAAACATTTTGATATTTATACTCTGTTTAGACATGATGTATACTTACTGGACCACAACACAGAAACCAGAAAAAAAAATTAAAATTTTCTTAATTGCAATATTTATCACTATGGACTGGATCCAAGCCTAGCTTAGACATGATACAACACACCTGTATTGTTTCCAAACAAGGCAGCTGAGTTATATGAAAAGTGGGGATTCACGTGTAAGATCTGAGTGTGTCCAATAAGTCGGTTCTCCTGTCTGTACTATCATTAGATTATTTACCATCTACTAGGTGGTAAGACACAGTATTTTCATGAACAGATGTCTCACAACAGGGAATTTCCAGAAAGCCAAATAACAAGCGAACCTTTTCCTCCCCTGGAATTAGCTCTGGTGATTACAAAACAACCAAACAAACAAACAAAAAAAAAAATTACTCCACAGAAAAAAATTCGAAGGACATACAAAGCACTTGGTAAACACACTATTGAAATCCTCAGAGGAGAGACTTTTATGTCTACTGAAGATAGAATTCTCCCTTTGGAAAAGATACTGGGAGGCCTGCTTCAGCATAGCTGTATAATTTTTTTTCTCTTAAAACGTTTAAACATTTAAAGCCTTAGTAATTTTCTTGGCAAGAATAAATTTCTCTCTGGCTTCATTTTTCTCAGTTCCTTTTGAAGACATCGTCTCTGCCTTTTTTTTTTTTTTTTTTTTTTTTCCTTAGCAGATCGAATTCTTTTGGTTTAGTGGATTAATTGTATATTTGTTTGGGTATTATAATTGCTCAGCATCGTGAATTCCGTTTTATGTAACTTTCTGCCTTTTTATGAAAACCACAACTCACATCAAGCCTACCGCTCTGGCAAAGAGCCCCGCCCTCTCTGGCAAGAGGTCCCGCCCCTTCTTTCGGGCCCCGCCCATCCTGCATTTGCTAAAGCCACGGGAGGCGGGGAAAAGAGAGAGGCACAACCACCGCGAGACTTAAACCGTCTTCTACCGGGACCTCAGGGACGGGACATGCGCAGAGGTGCTTTTTGAAGCCAACACCGGAAAGAGGGGCGGAGCGTCCCGACTGGTCCTGCGCGTTCGCCTGGAGCGAGCGCTCCTGCTGGCCTCCTCAGCTGGCGCTGGCGGCTTCCGGCCTGGGTGCCAGGCTTCACCCAGCGTGCAGCGCGCATGCGCAACTCCCGCAGGTGAGTGTGGCGACTGTGGGCCCGGGATCTGCAGCCTGCGAGGAGGGCCGGGCCCGGCGACAGGTGCCTGCAGAGCGGCTGAGGTAGGTGAGGGTGCGTGCGGGCTCTGGGGTTAGAGTCGCGGCGGAGGGAGGCTGGCTCTGCGCGTCAGGGAAACTCCGAGGGCTCCTGCGCAGCTCCGGGATCCGGAGTGATCGGCCCTGCGAGGCCCCGCGGCTCGGCCCCAGCCCGGACGTGGGCCGAGCCCTTCTCGCGTGGGACGGGTGCTTGCTGCCCACGCTTGCGTGCTGAGGCCCTGTCACGAGCTGTCCCTCCGGCTCCTTCTTCGAGGATAACTTGCCTTGCAGGCTGGCGGTGCGTGGGACGACAGGTAGCTGGGAGGGATGCAGAGGCCGCCAAGTTAGGCTGGCAAACTCTCAAGCATTACAGTCGCCTGCAGAAGCGCCCTGGCTCCTGTGCATTGTGTGCACTTTGACGCTGCAGGTAGCGCTAGGTTGGTGAACGAAGATGTTGGTTTCTGGTTAAGGTACCCTGTGGGAGGAACGGTATTGTTTACAGTCTTGCCTTTTCACCGTGGTGCCTTTTAATCCACTTGGCTTGAATTTATCATGGCAAGTCTATGTTTTTCTCCTACGTGTTTGCCTTTGCTCCTGTATTTGCCTAGGTCCCATGATCGCTAACACCACTTTATTCTTTGTCTAAGCTTTTACTCTTTGTCTCAGTTAGGGTTTTACTCCCGTGAATAGACACCATGACCAAGGCAAGTCTTATAAAGGATGACATTTAATTGGCACTGGCTTACAGGTTCTGAGGTTCAGTCCATTGTCATCAAGGTGGGAGCATGGCAGCATCCAGGCAGGCATGGTGCAGAAGATGCTTAGAACTCCACATCTTCATCTGAAGCCTGCTAGCAGAATACTGGCTTCCAGGCAGCTCTTGCAGTCACACACTTACTGCAACAAGGCCACACCTATTCCAATTGGTCCAAACCTTTGAATAGTGATACTCCCTGCCAATCACACTGTTAATCCATAAAACTAGTGTGTGTGTGTGTGTGTGTGTGTGTGTGTGTGTGTTCTTCCCTCCTCTGTATAAGGATCGATCGAAGTTTTGTTAACGCTTTGGGATTGTCAAGCTCATTGGAATTAAAAGAGCAGTGGTGTGGGGTTAAATACAACTAACATGTGAGACAGGCATTTATTTCTGATGTAGTGAGAGGTTTGTCTTCCTAGTTGTTGGCCATCAAGTATAGTATTATAATTTGTCTTCTTTAATGGGATTGTTTCTTAACTGAAAATTTCTACCAAACATGAGTGAAACTGTCACAGCATTTGATACATGAGATCATGGTTAAAGTGTTTCTTACCTGTTAGTTTTGTCCTTGAGGTGACCAATTACCAATCCCTTCTGATGGGAAGACACAGTGGGGTGTTCTTGTTGCAGCAGCTTGGTCACACCTTGTTGCTCACACCTGGGTAGATAAGAAAACAGACAGGATAGGAAACAAGACTGGTCCCCCAGGCTCAGCAACCAGCATCGGACTCCCTACTCCTAGGCCCCATCTCAGTTCTGACATGTAATCTGTGAGGAGCTTTTATAGCCAAAGCACAGCAGCTATTACTTGACTTAAGTCTTCTTATCAATTTACCTATTTTGAAGAGTTCACATTATATAACAGACTTAAGTTTTGTGTAAGGGCTACTGAGGAATGTGCCTAGTATCACAGGGTTATTGTTAAGATAAGGAACTGGGTTAGGATGTGCTTCATGAAATGAGGATATTTTCACTGTGAATGAAAGTCAGAGTCTTGTGTGTGAGAGTCCTAGAAAATATCCAGTAGAGGAGTGAGGCCCAGCCTAGGTTTGTGCACATTAGGGCTGTAAGCCTGAATATTGCAATGTTTATGTTTTTGTTTGGAACTATTTCCTCATAAAAGATATATCACCTCAGTGTTGGTAACCTTCACAGCAGATGTACATTGTTAATTTTCCTGGAGTCTAGATTTGCAGTTAGCCAGAGGCTTTAACCAGACTTGACTGTATGGACTCTATTCTCTTAGTTTTCCTGTCTTTATCCTGCCTCACACCAACTATTCCATTTGTCATTTAGAATTCACATTTACTTATCAAGAAAGTGGAAGCGTGAAAATGAGCAGCCGAAGGAAACGTGCTCCCCCGATGAAGGTCGATGAAGAAAGGCAACAGCAGCTTCACTGGAACATGCATGAGGACCTGAGGAGTGAGCCGCTCACCATGACGGTCGGGGAACAGGCCTGTTCAGATGCAGACTCTTCTTCTGATTGCATCATCATCGATGAAGGCCCTCCTGAGAGTGCACTTCACAGAGATAAGAAGAGGCGTTCAGAGACTGTGAGCGTCTTAGAGGCCACCGAGGAAGAGACCCGTTTGTCTGTGACTTTGAATGTTACAGTTTCTCCCTATCGTGTGGATAATTCTTGGAAAGCATTTCTGGGAGATTTTGCTCTTCAGCTTCTCCCCAAAGAGAGTTTAGTTGAACATTTTTCTGAAAGGACTTTTACATTGAGTCCTTCAGAGTCAAGCAGTCAGTTCCTGATCTATGTTCATTCAGAATGTAAAAATGTAGAGAAACAAGAAAATGTTCTTGAAGGATCAGCCGGTGTTTGTAGCAAGGGAATCCGAGTGGAATCCTCCTTCAGTAGTGACATGTTACAGGATTTGGCCTGGCTACAGAAGAGAAGAGGAATAAAACTCTACCAGAGACCAGACGGCACTCACACAATCAAGGTACTCAGGGTCTGTGGTGTTGTGTAAGGTTCTACACTGGTAATTCATTGATGTTAACTTTGAAAGTCTCAAAACCCAGCAGTAAGCCCCCGTTATTAAGTTTCAAAGAATAACTTTGTATGGGGCTTTAAGTAACTGTAAAACTGTGTCTTCCTGCCAGTCCCAACTAGCCAGGCTGTGCTTCCCTAAGGAGACTCTCCTGGTTTTCTCTTCCTGCCTCTGTGCTCTGTTAACTGCTTTGGTTCTCACCATCTTGCATTATAATACCTTCTATTTTCAAATCTTTCATCTATTTTGTTTCAGAAATGGTGTATTTGAAATGTGACTTAATTTCCTGATTGTAAAACTTAAGTGTAACCTTGCTATTCTGACTTAACAACTTGCTATCATATGTCATGAATTTTACCCTTTGTCACTATTTTTTTATTTGGTTCCTGAAATTCCAAAATTTGTCTCCCAAACATATTCTGTCCTTCTGTCTGTGCTTTTTTTGGTTTCCTCTTCCCCATCTCTGATAGTCCATTCAGAAAGAATGCATGGATGCATAGAGAAGGTTTTTAAGTCCCAGGCATGGTACTACATATCCTTGCCCAGTGTATCTATTTTCTTTTTTCTTTTGGCTACTTGTGATGGTTTGTATATGCTTGGTCCAGGGAGTGGCATTATTAGGAGGTGTGACCTTGTTGGAGTAGGTGTGTCACTGTGGGTGTGGGCTTTAAAACCCTAGTCCTAGCTACCTGGAAGCAAGTCTTCTCATGTTTGCCTTTGGAACTAGATGTAGAACTCTCAGCTCCTCCCCCATCATGCCTGCCTGGATGCTGCCATACTCCTCCCTTGATGATAATGGACTGAACCTCTGAACCTGTAAGCCAGCCCCAATTGAATGTTGTTCTTATAAGAGTTGCCTTGGTCATGGTGTCTGTTTACAGCAGTAAAACCCTAAGACACTGCTTGAAACACACTAAAGGCGGAAAGAAAAACCCTAAGAAATTGTTTCATCTTTGTGTCACTGAAATGTTTTTCTTATTTCTCAAAAGAAATTATATCTGTAGGCTAATTATTATTTCTGAGGAGATCTGGTGTGTTTAGGGTGGAATGGCCATAGATTTATTTCTGACTAACCTAAAGAATAAGAGAACATTTAAAAGCATTATACAGCAATTAACTTTTTCCTGGACAGTGGATCTCAACCTTGCAATTCCCTGCCTACTGATTTTGAGGACCAGAATTTTGCTGAGAGCAGGAAAGTAAGAAATCATAGCCTATGTGTCTGTATTCTACCCTTAAAACCATGTCGTAATGTCTTCCATTTTCCCTGACCTTGATTGGGCTAAGTATGTAAATATTTAAGCCATCTCCAGGTGAACAGAATGCAAATATGAACGGTTCTGAAATGGAATCTTTGCCACTTGTTCCAGTGTAATGTTGCTGGATTCTTAAAATTTCAGCAGAAAAAATGAAGGATTTCAGTCATTAGGGAATTAGCCCAGGATTGCTGGAGAAATGAAGAAAATGCATTGTTTGCCATTAGAAATCTTAAAAATTAAACTATTTAGACTACTTCATAGACTTTCCATTTTAAAAATAAAAACATATGAGGCTAAATAAAAGTTATGTTTCCTAAATTTCTTTTACTCCTAAATATCATTGTCTCTACTTAAATTTGAATATTTCCACTCTTAGGATTCAACAGCTCCATTGTTTTGTAAGTTAAGATACTTACCATAGTCAAAGTCTGTTTTTTTCCACTTTTACTTCCTATGACTGGGTTGATCCATTATAAGGAATCCCAAACATAACCTCAAAAGGCTGAGCTAGGAAAGCCTCCTTGTACCATGCTTCACTGATTGTTCAGATGCCCATTAGGTTCAGAAACCAGTGTCCTGGTGGGTAGAGTTGAGGTTCTCATCACACTGTGTTTTGGTCCCCTTTAAGGGAGTCTTTTTGTTTTCATTTTTCTAATAAATAATGCATCAGATATTTATAGAACGAAATTAATGAAAATAAAAGTATATCTTCTGCTTGTGGAGCAGACATTGTTAAAACCTTTAAAATTGTGAATCTGGAGACTGGAAAACTGGCTCAGTGGTTAAGAGCACTGGCTGTACTTGCAGAGTTTAATTCCCAGCACTCACATGTCATCTAACAGTCATCTGTAACTCTTGTCCCTGGGTCACCACTGTCCTTGTATAGCCTCGATGGTCACTGCACACATGTGGTACACAGATATAGATGCAGATACAAACACCATATACGTTACAAAAGAAAAAGAAAGAAAGAAAGAAAGAAAGAAAGAAAGAAAGAAAGAAAGAGTCTGAAAAAGCCTTTCTGTGTCCTTATAAAGAATTGTATACTCCCAGTAAAACGTTCTGTGTGTTAATTGTTTGTAGGTTGGAATTTACATTTTGGAAGCTGGCCTAACAAGACTAGACTTCATGAGTGATGCAGGTTCCAGAATGAAAAAGTTCAATCAGCTCATGAAGAGAGTGATGGAAAAGTTACATAATTTCATTATTCCAGGTAATTACCAAAGTAAGAATTACAGTTGCATTTTAGCATTGCCAGTTTCTCCTCAACTTGTACACATAGCAGCCTGAAAAACAAGTAGTAAAATGAAGAAACTTGAGTGCTCTTGATGCACTGCTGTGTGACAAACTCTGAAATGCCTTACTGATAACAATTTGCTTTTTTACTGTAATTGCTTAGTGTCGTGCCCAGCATTCAGAAATGTTTGTAAAAGCAGTAGACAAAAAAGCTAAAAGCCACTCAGAACACATCTAAACTAGCTGAATTTCTATTTATTTATGTATTTATTTCTTAGCTTCCTACAAAATTTTTATGAAGCTGGTTGATGGATTTTCTTGGCTATTCTGCAACAATTTTCAGTAGTCAGAGATTATGCTGGCCTTTAGTCTGTTTCCCTGCAGTCTGATAAAGAAGCTCAAGAGGTACAGTCCTATAAGGAACAGGTGGCTTGGTGGGTTGTTGGCAGGACATGCAATTCGTGGTTAGCATGCACCTAAGGCCTGTGAATACTAGTAAATGTAGCTCAGTGGGAGAGATAAAACAAACAAAAAGCGCTGTTGGTTCAATACTCTCTGCCACAGATAGACATGGGGAGTGACTGAGGGGGCACCTAGCTCTGCTGCTGGAGAAACAGCTTGGTTCTCCAAATTACAATGGAGAATTTAAGGTGCTTGTGTTTTCAGGTATAATTTTTCTTCTCTCATTCCTTTCTTTTGTCTTGCTTTTTTTGGTGTTGGTTTTAGTTTTGGTTTTTTTGGGTTTTTTTTTTTAAAACATTTTTTCTTCTTTTTCCTTTTGTGCTAGATGTCAAACCCAGAACTGCACACATGCAAGGGCTACACTTCTGAGCTATAGCCTCAGCCCTATACATTGTCATGTTAGAGTGTTTTGAAAATCTTTTTTTGAACATAGTGGGTACATGGTTGCCATAGCTCATTCTTTCAAAACTTCACAATACTAGTAATAGTGACTTTGCAAGTTAGAGATTTACAGGAAAGAAAATATCTTGTTTCATAATTAGAAATGCTATCAAATCCATCTAGAGTATTTTTTTCAGTTATAAGAATTTTAGCCAGCTATGTTGGAGTACACGCCTACACTGCCAGTGTCCGGGAAGGACAACTTCAAGCTTAGCTGTCAATGCTTGATCACATTAATTATTTTGTTGTTGCAATAGTAAGAGATAAGTGTATAATTTCTCTGTGTGGTTGTGATAATCCTATGTGATACTTTGTATTGAAAATAATTTGTACATTATTCAGAACACTCTTAGTCATTGAGCATATTAGATGCATTTGTGCTCTTTGAGCACAAATTGAAAGACTAACTCAAGTGTGTGTGGGATTTTCATTTTGTTTAAGTTACAGTGTGAATCTTCTACAGGGCATTTGTATTTGTAGTAAAATGGGATAGCCTGACATGCTTACATTAATTAATCTTTCAGCATGTCTCTTCACTAATTCCTGCTGCTACCAAAGGCCTGCCCTTCCTTCTCGACCTGAAAAATTAATAAACCTTTTTTTTTTTTTTTTGGTTTTTTTGAGACAGGGTTTCGCAGTGTAGCCCTAGCTGTCCTCACTTTGTAGACCAGGCTGGCCTCGAACTCAGAAATCTGCCAGCCTCTGCCTCCCGAGTGCTGGGATTAAAGGTGTGCACTAGGATTTTCTATGAAATATAAGGATTTTTTTAATGTTAAGATATAAAAGTGATAAAGTAGTTTATAAATAACAGGTGAAATTCATACTCAGTTACCCATATTTATTAAATACTTATAAGAGCAGAACATGTCAGTGTCTCTGAGGTTCTGTGACAAGTACACAGGTGATTGAAAGAGCAGATATATTACAGTCAAAGTATAAAATAACACATGAGCACTGAGCAGAAAATAGATGACATGCAGCATTTGAATGCTTTTAAAGAATGCATAGGTGAATATTTTTTGAAGAGGGATTTCCAGTCATGGAATACACAGAACAGGACTGTGGAGCTGGCTGGCTGCGTGGGGTTTCCTGGAATAAGGACTAGTGGTTAGCAAGCCTTGTATAGCACATGCATCTCCATTCCCAGCTCCTTGAAGAAAACTGAGCCGTGAGGCTCTTAGGGGTGAGACCAATCCAGAGATTATTGAAAAGTGTCTAAAAACACACGTGGGAAGGGTTTAAAAAGAAACAATTGCTTGTGGCTTACAATGCAGACTCTGTTATATACCTTTGTTGGATATACAGATGTGCTGGAAGAAGAGGAGGAGGGTTCAGAGAGCGAGCCCGAGGGTCAGGATATTGATGAGCTCTATCACTTTGTGAAGCAAACACACCAGCAAGAAACACGGTCAGTCCAAGTGGACGTCCAGCACCCTGCGTTGATTCCGGTCCTGAGACCTTACCAGAGAGAGGCAGTCAACTGGATGCTGCAGCAAGAGCAGTTCAGAAGCGCTCCTCCTGCTGGCAAGTATAAGATGCTTAAAGAAGGGCTTATCAGGAGGGACGTGTTACAGATAGTTAATAGTGGGGCATGTATTGGGGTGACGGCAAGTAATCATACTGAAAGGAGAATAATTTTCTGTCTTTCAGAATAGATGCCTAGATAAATTAATATGTGACTTTTCTTATTTGTAAAAGTTTAAACTACTTCTTCCTTCAGCCTTAATGGGAATGTATGAAAAGTATAAAAGAAATAAATTGAAGTCATGGTCCCTGCTTGTAATTTCATTTGGAAGGTAGTAGCAGGAAGATGGGGACTCAAGTCACCCCAGGCTGTGGTGTGGATTCCAGGTCGCCTGTTTGGGCTACGTGCCTTGGTGTCTCAAAGGAGAGAAGGAGAGGAAGAGGGTGGGGGTGGGGGAAGGGAGAGGAAGAATCATGACTTGCTTACAAAGAAGTGCTTTTAGAACTTTGTTAATTATATGTAAGAAACTTCCTAACTTGACAGTAAATATTATCAACAGACAGCAGATTTGCAAATGTGACTAATTTTCCTAGTTTATATTTTTTGCTTTCCCCACAAAATCAATAAAGCCAAGAGATTCATTGCAGGGGTGTACTTTAGTCATAACTTTTGTTTGGTTTTGAGGCACAATCTTGGGGTAACTCTTGACTATTCTGGAACTCAATAACTGTGTAGATCAAGTTGACCTCAAGCTCTAATTAGAATTCATTTCCCTGCCTCCTAAGCACTGGACTTAAAAGTATGCAGCACTAGGCTGGCACTGTTTTTAAATGAGTAGACAAATTCTGAGATTTTTACCTGAC